>NW_019730108.1:1719159-1723079 GCF_002891405.2 Cryptotermes secundus
CGCACAGATTCGGCCGAATCCCAGTTCGCAGGTTTCCGCTTCCAATGGACGACTAGCCTTAGCAAACCTGAGTACTCGGCGGGGGGTTGTTGGCGGCCAAGTTGCGATCCACCTCCTGCGAGCAAGAGTGGATTGTGAGTGCCTTCCAGGCGAAAGAAACCCCCGCTATTAGCAAAGTAACAGAGGGAGCCAGGATAGCGACGGGCTGGACGGCCGGGGTTCGTTTCCCGGCAGGGACAAGAGATTTTTCTTCACTCCACAACGGCCAGACCGACTTCGGGTCCCTCCCAGCCTCCTATCCAGTGGGTACCTAGGGCTCTTTTCCAGGGCCACAAAGCCGATCTCTCACCTCCAATTAGTGTAGAGATCGAGAATACATGGATCTTTACATCTACTCCCCCATAGTTCTCCATGGCGTGATGCTTATTTCTTTATTTGCTTCGTGGGGGGTGGAGTCCAGCTGGGTCCACTCGGCACGGCGGCCACTTATCGGCCTATTGTACCTGCCCCGGGTGATTATGATGGAGAATTTGGTGGCATGAAGATTGGCAGGGGAAACCGATGTACTCGGAGAAAACCCGCCCCAGCGCCACTTTGTCCACCACAAATCCCACTTGACCAGGGCCCACGCAGCGGGAAGCCAGCGACTAGCCGCTTGAGCTGTCGCGCGGCCATCATTTAATTAATTAAGCTCAAAGGCAATTGTACGTTGGCAAGGTGATGCGACGAGTAGCGGTAGCTGCTTGCTTTGCCGCACTTCGCGTCAGGTGGAAGCGGTAGAAATCGAGTGACATCTTGGAAGGAACGTAAGAAAGCATTGACTGCCTCGTCTTTGTTACTTATGAACTTACTGTGTTCACAAAGCCCCGCCATTGGTCACTGTTATGCGCCAGCTTAATCCAGTTCACACTCACATTCTATTTACATAAAACCTGTTGTAATGTTATCCAGTCATCGACACCTCGGTCTTAAGTTCACCCGGATTTCGGAGGAACGTACTGCCTCCATCTTCAGGGTCGAAGTTGAGCTCAGCTTCCTTCTTGCTCGTCGTTTATGTAATGTATTTTTGGCCCTGAAGACGGAGGCAGAACGTTCCTCCGAATCGTCGTTGAAGTACTACACTGCGTTGCCATATTTTCCGTTGTGAGAAACTCAAACCCGATGATCAGTTTTATTGATTACAGATTTAATTACATTAAGTAACTGTTGTTTTCATTTTCTCTGTTGCAGGTAAGCCTCGAGGGCGCTGTGGTATGATAAGAATCGCATAGGTAAGTGTACATGGGAACCATGTTCAGGTGGCTGTACTCGCGCCTTTGGCAAGTTGCTGGTGTCAGAAGCTCCGAAACCCCTGCGGGTGGGAGTGTGTTCGTTTGTGACGGATCAGACTGTGTAGCTGGGAAGTTACACCAGGACACCTAGCTTAGGCGTCGGTATTGCGACGGGTTTCATTGCCGACATTGAAGTATGTGCGTGAGACTGTCGATGCTTGGAGAGACACTACCAATATTTACTGTTGCTAGGATGAACACACGGACAAGCTTCTTACAGCGAGTAAACCACACTCCCAATATTCTAGTCTGTTATCCTTTCGTTAGACGTTGCGTAGCAGCGCTTCCTCCTCTTCTGTATAGTTTGTTTACTCTCCAATATGGCATCGCTGCGTCATAAGAAAATCCTACGGTCTGAGGATGTCTGCCGGCTGGTGGGAGGGGGTTGATGTCACTCCAGGGGACGGCCCTGTTGGGGTAGTCCCTCTCATCTAAGGGTATAAACAGGGACGCGACCACGAAATTCCTGCCTTGTCTGTTCTTCAGACAACCATTAAGAGCACTTAGTAGGGAGAAATGGCCTTCAGGTGTCATTGTTTGCGTATCTCTCATGCCAGGTAATTAATGGTCCAATGTACGGATTCATATTATGGTCAGCCCCGGTTGGTAGTTACCAGTGTTTCGGAGGAAAATACTGCCTCCGTTTTCAGGTCAGGTATGAACCGGATCGGGAACGTGCCCGATTATATAGGAGTGGGGAGAGGAGGTAATTATAACCTTAAGTTTGATGTTCCATGTCGCTCAGAAACGTACCAGACTACACGGTGTATTTACTTCTGGGCGCTGCGTAACGTTTTGACTGTACTATGTGTGGTTGAGTGATGGAACTTCAGCTACTTATCCCTACTCGCTACACGGGAAGGGAAATTATGTCACAGGGTTGTGGCATCACTGCGAAGGTCACGTAGCTGCAGGCTGCTGCTACATTGATCGTCAGCGCATCTCTTACGTAGTTGGCAAACCGTGACGCGCGAATCGCAGGTTATATGTCAACTTTAAGCTTAAGATCGTGTGATGTATTCCGTCATTTTAAACTATAATTTCGTACTCATGGTTTTAGTCTCCGTTCCATATTAAAAAAAAAAGGCTTATGAGATCACCCCGCTGTCTGTGCGTCTACCTCCTCAAATTCTTTCGTTTTATCTTTGCTCCTTGTCGTTTCGAAGGAAAGTAGGCAATTGGATCTTCACAGAACTTGTTTTATCTTATTGTACCGTCATTGGGGACTCTTTGGGGTATATTTTGGTGTCGAGTTCTGTAGGAATCGCTTTTGTGAAAACGATTTATGCGCTGTGGGTTGGCCCGGCCCGGCCTGCGTTTGCGCTCACAAAGAACGCCACTACATTATCAGTCCGTGGCTCCTTCGAAACATTCAGCTTTCTCTCACAGTCAAATCCGATTGTAGCCGTAGCAGCTTGTGCTCTCTTGTGATACCTTGCGATTATCTTATTTCTGTCATTTAATGATGCCTGTTCATGTCGATAAGTTAGTGCTGAAGAGCCGGGAAAGCTCAGTAAGTATAGCGACGTGCTGCGGGCTCCCGGCAAGGGGAGAGATTTTGTTCTCCTCTCCATAGCGCCCAGACCTGCTCTGGTGCCCACACATCTTGCTCTTTAATGGGTAAGTGGGGTGCTCTTTTCATGGGGGCGAAGCTGACCGCTCAGCTCCCCCTTACGTCTTCATGGCGGGCCGCTTAGTTACGCAGAGGACAGCTTCACCTTGCCTTGACGAGGTGTGCTGTTCAGTAGGATGTGTGACTGTGTTGTGATTAGAAGGTGTTACTCCAGCATTTGTGTGAAAAGTCGTCAATTATATAATCGTTTTTCAAATACAGAATCGAACCCGGTAATGTCGAGTAGGAAACGGCGCTAACCGCAATCAGAGCGTATCGTTGGCAGGAAGTTTGTGGCAGTGCTGATAACAAGGTGGCTGGTCCCTGGTGGGCCCCAGGGCCGCAGTTAAATATGCCGTAGGAATAATTTGGCGCCGGTTTGAACACAGTCCCTCACAGGTCATGTTTGTGTTCCTTCTTCCTGACCTTGTACATTTGTTACTTACACAGCATTCTTTTTGTTTTTTCCTTATTTTCTTCCTTTCAGTATTTCTCTTTACCTACCTTCTCCTGCTTTCCCTATTTTGGAAAAGCAAAAGCAGGCTCAAGCGATCTCCCCCCCCCCCATCGACTTTTGAATGCTTGAACCAATCTTTATGAAACTTGGTATATACAGTGTGATTCTAAATTGTTGTCGGGGTGGTCATGGCTGGAGAACCCGTGGAGGGAAACTGCATACCGCTTGGACATGTTACGCGCCACGAAACAGTGAAGTGCACCACGGGTCACATAGCCACACGCAGTGTTATTATATAAAAGTTTTTATATGGGAGTTCTTTTTTGCTTTTAAGTAGTTTTCTAACCAAGAAGCCTTCTTAGCGCCTCAACATGTCTAAAAATTCACAATTGCACATAACCAGATTTTGTCCGTCATAACGAGGGTTTGCTTTTTCCCTGTGGTCTTTTAATTCCTTTTTATTTATTATACAAGCTCAGGTACCCCTAGAATCAGACGCGCCTATAAACGCCGCCTCCTT
>NW_019730108.1:1723229-1752314 GCF_002891405.2 Cryptotermes secundus
CAAAACAGTAATCAAGAAACATTTAGGCTGGTTAGGGGCTCTCAAGCAGGAAGTGTCGCAAGCTCTCATTGGTGCGGGGACAGAGTGAAGGTCTCTGCTCTGCCTCTGCTGCCATAGTTCGTCCACAACACGAGGGACGCATTGGGGTTCGATTCCTAGCAAGGGCAACAAATTCTTTCCTTCTCACAGCATCCAGACCAAAGAGCCGGGATAGCTTAGTCGGTATAGCGACTAGCTACGGGCTGGACGGCTGAGGGGTCGGAGTTCGAGTCCTGGTAGGGGCAAGACTTTTCTCCACATCCTGCAGACCGATAATGGGCCCACCAAATTCTCCAATCCAATGGTTACCGGAGGTTTCTTTTCTCCAGGAATAAAACTGCCGGAGCCTGAAGCTGACCACTCACGTTCTAGTGCCGAGGCTAAGAATGTATGTCGCTGCACATCAGTTTCCCCATACGTCTTCGTGGCGTGGTGATTAGTTAAAATAGGGACAACTTTGCGTTTTACCTTTTGCACATGTAGAGGTCATGTGTGAGGCCTCCCTCTCAGGAGACGGTGGAACTCCTCGCTCCCAGGTTCATATCCGCCGGTGTGACTGAGGTTCTCACAGAGGTGAGCTTGAAGAGCACTGTCAGCTGGTATGTGACGCCGTGTTAGTTTAACGGTGATCCTCCAAAACGTCGGTGAGCTACCAGACTACAGTAGATATAACTCTACATATGCGCTCTCTGCTCAATTAAGAGAAAATGTAGTCCATTTCTCTTTTTCCGTGGTGTCCAGACCGGTTCTGGGACCCACCCAGCCTCCTGTACAGTGGGTACCGGGAGCTCTTTCCCCGGGGGTAAAGCGGCAGGAGCGTGAAGCTGGCCACTTACCTCCATGTAGTGCCAAGGACAAGAATGGTGGAACTATACCTTCTCTCCCCCATACGTTTTCATAGCTTAGTACTGAAGTAGTTAAGCACAGGGGCAACTTTACCTTTTCATGTATATTTTTTATTCATATTCGGCATTTAAGCGTGTATTCATGAGATGCCCATACCCGTGCATATGAACAGTCTAGCTCAAAGTGCGGAGTGTTCCCATGCCCCCCCCCCCCGAAAAACGAAACCGTTTTCTTGAAACGGCTCTGACGGTTTTGATCAGATTTATGCAATTTATGGAGACCATCTCGCTGAATAAATCTACATAGGCGGTTTCATCATGAAAATGTTATTAGTGGCTCCAGCGGTCCAAACGCGAAATGCAAGTTTTGCCGAAACCGGTCGGACTGATTTGATTGTTGTTAGGTCTTTAGGTGCCAACAGTGGTCTGCCCGAGCAACACTCAGTTTCGTGTCCAAGGTCAGTCGTATGAGAGAAATTGTGTGCAGTGTCTTTGTGCCTGTTTTACCTGTTCTGCCCTTTCTCTCCTCGGCATGGAAGTGGCTGGTTAGAGGCTCCGTGTCCACTGCTGACTTTATTGCTGTAGTTACTTGAGGGCTGGGAAGGAAGCCAAGATTTTGAGAAGTGTTCGTATTTTTGCCACGTCCTATCATGGCCTCTTTGGGAATGTCTCGCTCCCTTTCAGTCCAACTTGGGTCTCCCAAACTTTTCCTACCGCGTGTGTGACCTTCAGTTCTCTCCGTGTTTGTATCCATTGTAATCGTGATGTTCATTTATTGAAAATAAAAGTGAATTTTAATGGATATAGTGACTAGACCACGATCTGGGCAGTAGGGGAATCTGTATTCTATTCCCGAGTGGGGCAGCAGAGCGCACACTCAGTGTTTTGTCCAGTAGGTACCGGGGCCTGTTTCCTGATGGCAAAGCGGAGTCTCACACTCATCGCTATATAGTCCAGAGGTTAAAGTGCGGAGCTGTACCTCTGCTCCCCCCCCTACGTGTTGTTGGCATGGCGCTTAATTTAAGCGCTGGGAGAAATTACTTTACCATGTAGACCCGATTATCACAGACGTACATGTGCGTTTCTCTCACATTTTATTAAACAGGTCCTGTGCATGATACGGAAACATGTTTAGAGAAGCTACAAGACTTAGCAAGGTCATGCAACCATTTTTTTTATTGCAATAAGTCGTTTTACGTCCTGTGTGACTTGGTTTAAAGTAAGGGTTATGGCACCAACCACTCCCCGTTACCAAAGTCCCAGATACGCATCGGACAGGAGGCTGGCTGGGTCCCAGAGACCGTCTGGATGCTGTGGAGGAAGCTGCAGACATACCAGCAAGGGATAAGCCGATCCCAGTGGCAGCGCGGTTTGAGGCATGAAATGTCTTCGCCCGCTCAAACACTGGGGTCATGGGTTCGAATCCCACTCGAGGCATGGATGTTTGTCTGCGTTTATTTTTATGTTTGTGTTTTTTCATATGTAGGTAGCGGCTTTGCGGTGGGTTGATCCCCCGCCCAAGGGGTTCTGCCGACTGTGTATAGGATTAAGAAACTGAAAGACGGAGCCAACTTTCATCATGGACTGTAGCGCCCACAGATTATTATTATTATCGTCATCATCATCATCCGGGACATAGACGACCACAGTCTTAATTTGCACTACTGTAAATACTTAAGATCTCTTCTTTAACCCTTTAGAGACAGAAAAGAGTTACTTTACGACTGGCGGTTTAAGGCAGCCCCATTGAGACCCACGACCATAGATTTTCTTCCAAGTGAACTCTTACGGTAATAGTCCTTGTGTAACATCTCTGACGAGAGGATGGGGTTGTCTCTTATGAGTAGGCTCGCCTTTGTCACGTGTACGTATCGCACTTATAGCGTGTTACTGAAAATTCTTCCTTCTGCACTACACGCAAGTCCTCTGTCAGTATAGGCTTTGTAAAGCACCTCATGTCTCTTTTACTCATTTCTTCTAATATATAAGAATTCAGTCCGTACCCCACAGGAAACACATTACGTCTTCGCTGCAAAGCCCAACCGGTTAATGCTGTTTAGGGAAACAGCCGCTGTTTACTGTGAGAACCGTACGGAACACACAGATACACTCTGTGGGCAGAATGCAGAAGTTTAGTATGCCAAAGTAGGTGGTATATATAGTGACCACTGCACTTTAAAGGGTTAAGATTATTTCTGTCTGTACGTATGAACCGTTCGTGTCCCAGTTTAGTGAGGCAGCATCTGTGCTGCTGGGGCCTCTCCCATGTGTCCTCGGCAGCGAGTGTGAGCGGGCGAGAATCCCTGGCTGCTCCCTTGCCCCCTCCCCCCGCGTCTCCAGCTACTAGTGACGGTTCCAGCATAACGGGCAGAGCACAACCTCGATTCAGTCTGGAACTGGCGTTCGTAGAGTTCGGTGTTCGTGGTTCGTGCCGGTTATGAGCCTGCCTGTACTTCACGCCTCGGAAATGCCTGTATGTGTAGTTAGAAGAATTGTTGTGTCAGTACAGTGAAGATAAGACGGATGTCTTACGTGTTCCTGTAAGGTAGTTCGCTGGCGGATGTGCCAGCGTGTTTGTTGAGTACCCTCAGAGCCGCCCAGTGGTGATCAGTGGCAGATCATGACCATATCGTCAATGAAATAATGTTTTCTTTTTAAGTGAACGTGTGAGGCTTTGGTTGTGAAAGAATGAGCTTTGTATTCTCGCTACGTGCAGCGCAGATGCAGAACGAAGTGTTTGTTAATCGTTTTAGTGGCGTGTAGGAGGCAAGAATTATGCGTGGTTATGTATTCAGTTTTTCCTTTGGGTGTGACGTCATGGTTTGTTTTGTGTGGTTTTAGGTTTCTTTCTATACTCATTTGAGATCATGTTTTATGCCATATACTATACGTATATATCTCTTTTTAGACGCATTTCGTCATTTCCGGTCGAGTGAAGTTAATTCTTTAGTCGGTTAAGGTTGTGATTGTGTTTGTTACTTTTAGGATTTCCGAACCCCGTGACGTGAAATTCCACGTAGAACACATTTCCTTCGCGGGTCAGCGACTGAGAGTGGCCCCTTTACCATCTCAACTGAGTTGACGCTTCTCCACCTTTATTTTCCCCCCGAGAATGGAAATAGATCCAGTTTCCGAAACGCCCAGGAACCCAGTAATTAAAAGTTTATTAGCCCACTTTCCCTATCTTGAAAAAAAAATAGAGTAGGCTTATGCGATTACAGTGCTGTCTGTGTGTATTCTCCATCGCCTGGCAAACGTCTGAATCAGTCTATATGAAACTTGATATGTATATCATGGCCCATCACGAGCCCATCTCAGCGGCGCACAATCCCTGCCATCAGTCTGTATGTGTATCCCTCTATAGCTGCTAGGCAACGGCTCCGTGAAAACGTTACCACTGCAACGAATACACATCTAACAATAGGAGAATTGTTGGACGCGGTCTGATTCGCATCAGATGAAAGCAGGCGGTTCGTTCTTGCCAGAACTTCATGTTCTCTGCAAAGTCTCTGTTGCCCTTAGTTGTCGTGACTTCCAGACCTTGAAGACGCTTGCACTGATTCGAGTTGACAGTGTGGCCCGTCTCGGCGCTGCTGGTGGCGGCTCTACATTTGCTACGCCAGGCTTACACCAGGTTCTGTGAGTCCTGCTGTGTAACACATTGGCTTCTGAATACCATTACTTTAAGGAGGGGCGGGGGTGGGCAGAACAGACATCGGCCCTTTTCACTGGATTTTTGGATGTAATGAAAGTGAAACAAGTTCTGGGAAGAACTAATAGTCTACTTTCCTTTGATACCACACGGACCGCATAGGAAACGAAAAATATTAAGGGGGGATACACAGACAACAAGGTGATCTCGTAGTCTCAGAAATTAGGTGGGGATACGGAGACAGACGGCAAACCGATATCATAAGCAAATAAACTCCGTGGTTTTTAGTCCGCAAGCGAACTATACCGACCGAGCGACCACCGCTTGTCGGCGAAGTTAGTGCCAACTTCAGCGGATAGAGGATGTCGCGTGGTCAGCGCGACGGATCCCCAAGGCCGTTGATATCTGTTTTCTAGACCGGAGCCGCTATCATAAGCAAACATATTTATTGTCAAAATAAGGGAAGTAGTCTAAAAAGAAAATACACCAAACATCACCACCGATACCAAAAATTAATTTTTTTTTAAAGAAACGTTTTATCTGAAGTACTCTTTGGGTATTCGTACAAAGGTCCCCCACCCGGAAAGATTTGTGGTGACGGCCATGCCTGTGGCTGCGTTAATGTCAAAAATCTTTTGGGCCCCCCACCCTAGTGTGTTGGAGAAAATTTAGAATGCGATATAGGAATGAAAAATGGCTTATTAACTTTGATGAATGCTGTGTTATGGTATGTGACTCCTCATAGTCTGGTAGATGTGTACCGACGTTTCAGAGAAACGTACTCTTTCCAACCTTAGAGTCTAGCAAACAGGAAGCAAATCTTCATAATGACCGCTGTGAGAACCTCGTCTTGCACTGCATGTTCTGCAGGTGAAGGAGTGGACGTGTTGTGGTCACTCCACGGGCCAGTGCCCGGGAGGGGGCAGAAGCTTCTGGATTAAGCGAAAACCAGAAACCTACAAAAGGTTTGCTGTCCTGTAATCACTGCAACCGGTGAAAATTGGCTTCGGAGAATTTTTCATGCCGTAACATCATGTTATAGGAAGCATTCGGCGTGTAGTGTGGGCACTTAACAACATTTTGACCAATTAGTGAGGAAGAAAACACTTCATAATTGCGCACGTTTCCCAGCGAAACGTGGTCTTCACGCTTAAGAGAGGGCATCGCAACATCCGTAAAGCAGTCTGATATTTCATAACATTTGCGTTGCTTTATTTTTATGATGCTAAAGCGAAGCACCAATAAATACTCTGCATTGTGCCCACAGAGTGTATCTGTGTGTTCCGTACGGTTCTCACAATAAACAGCGACTGTTTCCCGAAACAACATTAACCGGTTGGGCTTTGTATTGGTGACGTAATGCGTTTCCTGTGAGGTACGGACTGGATTCTTATATATTAGAAGAAATTCAGTCTTTGAAAGGTTAAAGCGAAAATAATATCTAGTCTGTACCACCCATTCATTATTATCTCAAATTATAGCTTGCTTGTATTAAACACAAGCAGAAGTGCGATTTCCCAGGATTTGTTTCAGTTGTCAGCATCAGCACATAAAGGTACTCTTGTCCCTGTGCTTAATTAGTTGAGCACCGCGCCGTGAAGACACATGGGGTAGTGGAGGTGTAGCTCCACCATTCTTGACCATCGGAACTAGATTGAAATGAGCACTCAGCTTGACGCCCTGACCGTTTTATCCCCGGTGTGCATTGCATCTAAAATACGAAAATACTCTCAAGTGAAGAAATAGAGGTGCAGTCATGTAGGATGAGGTGGGCATGTCACACGCTTGGGTTAGAACATGAATACATGCGATTTTTAACGGGAAAGCCGGAAGGAAAGAGGTCACTAGGAAGACATAGACGTAGGTGGGTGGTCAGTATTAAAACTGATCTTAAGGAATAGTAAGTAGTGGTATGGACTTAATTAATTCGTATCAGGTTGGGGACCAGTGGAGGCCAGTTATGAAAACGACAATGAACCTTCTGGTTCCATAAAATATTAGGAAGTTCTTAAGTAGCTGAGCAACTGGCGGCTTCTCAAGAAAGGGTCAGCTGCGTGGAGTTATTAGTTAGGACTTTAGGTCCTCTCGGCGGCGATTATGAGTGCTGCTTTGTGGGATGTGAAGCAGTATAGTCTGGTTTCTCGAGCTACCACATTATACGGCGTCACATCCCAGGAGACAGTGGCCCTCATATTCACCACCGTGACGGCTGCAGCTCTCACAGCAACATTTGTTACATTGCTCCAGCAGCCGCTGCTACCCGTCGTACGTGCTGGCGAGAGGACGGAGCGAGTTTCGTAATATCCGTGGGTGTTCTCTAATAGGTCCGCCGTAGGAAACAGGAAGCACAGAAGCAGACATTTTTATATGCGTACCTATACTGTTTTTTGCCCGTAACAGTGCCTGTTGAGCGGAACCTTGCTTGAGAATCTAATAGACTTCGGCTAGTCAGTAAATTCCGATCCTTTTATGGAACCCCAAGGTTCTTTGTCGTGTTCACAAGAGTCCGACCCGAGGGAGGGGGGCGGAGAGAATTGCAGCTGAAGACTTGAACTGGCCAAGAAATTCCATACCTTTTATCGCACACGAAGTTTCATTGCCATGTTCAGAAGTTGCCACCCGAAACTGGTAGAAATTTCGGTTTTGAGACTGACAGCTTGTCTTCTTTCGGGGCAGAATGGTTCCTGTTGAACATTTTCTTGCCCTTCTGCGGCTTCAACGGTTTTACCGCAGTTCATCCCTTAGAGAAATGTGCCGGAGCCGAGCAATAAACCCCAGAGCCCCCGAAAACGAATGGCTCAACGACCAGTAATTCCACGTGCCCTTCTGCAATTTTGAGTGATTTTGCCGTCCTTTCGATTTTAATACCGCATAAAGGCATTAATTTTGTTTTGGAGCAGAGACAGATCGGTGCTAATGACTGGCCATCTGTGGAATTGGTGTTCGATTCCTGACAGGGCCAGAGATTTTTCTTTTCTCCGCAGTGTCGAGATATTCTCGGGGCCCATGCGGTCTTAATGGGTGCCTGTGGGGGTGAAGTGGTTGTCGTGAAGCAAGCCACACACTCGCATTCAGTGCCGAGGTTAAGAATACGTGGGGCTATGTCTCCGCTGCCCCCTTACGTCTTCATGACGTGCTTAATCAAGCAAAGGGGTAACTTTACCTGCACTATGAATAGACGCTGGAGATGGCCGTTTACATGGGATTGAGGATTTGGACTGTTATTTCGGTTATGATACCGTGTAGCCTGGTAGGCGATAACACACATTTCGAGAGACATGTCATCCATCTTGAGGAGAGAAGTTTATTCTGATAATGGAGGTGTCTCCATCCGAAACCTCTGTGACTAGCAGACTGCACCGTGTCATAACCGTCCAACCACTGAAGGTGAACGGCGGCAAATGGTGGGGGAAGGGCAATGGAGGCTGCTCAAGAGCTGAAGGGTAAAGGGGGGGGAGCTGTCATCCACTCTCAGTATTCAGTCAGTCTGCACTGTCTAAACGTAAATAAAAATGTTTGGTATTTTAATATGTGTAGCTAGGCAGCGGCTTGATAAACACATTTCCTAGGTAACACGGGCAACTGTAGGTAGAACTTGGCTTCTCTTATTGCTAGGGGGGTGGGACTTAGTCCCTTGTACTGCGGCCACTTCTGGCTTATTGTACCAGCCCCAGATGATAGGTGAGTGTGATTGTGGAGCAGTTGGTGGAATGAAGATTGGCAGAGGAAACCGAAGTACTTGGAGAAAACCTGGCCCAGCGCCACTTTTTCAACCACAAATCCCACTTGACCAGACTGGGATCGAACCCGGGCCGCCGTGGTGGGAAGCCAGCGACTAACCGCTTGAGGTATGGCGCGACTCTAGAACTTGGGTTACTAGAGTTTTGATACACGCAGTGTACGAGTAACTGCAACTGAGTGACGGCCGATATCCATGGCAACGAACCGTTCAAAGCACAGTAACGGCAAAGAATGCAATAACTCTACTGTTGAAATACCTGTCTTCTACAGGGTTCGTCGAAACATAACAGGAGAGTTTGCCAGACTTAATGACGAGATCACTCAATTACGGACTTAAGGAATTATGGAGTTGGACTTGGCTTCGTACAGACTTAAATCACCATTCCAGGAGCATCCAGGAGTGCACATGTTGAAGGCTTTGCTTTATGTGTTATTGTGCCAATAATCTTTTGAACTGTTGTAATTGTTTGTGATTACGACTGGTGACTGTCCAATAAATCGATTCATCTAATCCAGAACCTATTAATTATTAGCCATGTAACGAGGATACGTGACAGTATATTCAGACTGTAAAACTTGGTTGTGATGTCGCGTGCGTACCATTGTTTCGGAGGAGCATGCTGCCTCCATCTTCAGATTCAAAAGTTCTCCGAAACGTTGGTATCCACCTGCAAGAGTGAAACGTCCAAAACGTCGATCTGTACACGTGGCAGGAAGGAAACTTAACTACGACAGATTTCAGGCGACTTTGCTGTAACGTTCATCTTGAGGTCTGTGAGTAACGTTGGATGAGCAGACAGTGCCGTGACGGTCACCCTTCGTTGCAGCCACACTGTGTGTGTAGTAGGGTCCCTGTTCCGCTGAAACTCTTGGCATTTTCTGCGAGAAATGGGAGAAACTCACTGTGTGTGTGTGTGGGGGGGGGGGCTGTTATGTGTGCCCTAAACAGTCATGAGCTTGCGTTCAGGGATACGTATTTCAGCAAGCTCACAGCAGAAGTTTTAAACAGACCAATTTATTATACTCCAGGCAATTGTTCTGAAGCCGAACTTTCTCCCTTTGCAGGATGACAAACGCGACAGAATTAGCCATGTCGGGAAATGCGATGGAAATATCGTCACGATTTATGGCTGTTTGAATATAGGTGGTGTATAGATTGGTAAATGGATCTGTTGACAACTTTAACACTCCACTCGGAATTACAAGCAGTTACAGCGCTATCGCTAATCTCCACACTTTACAAATCATCACAGCTCCCGCTAAGCCTTTTTCCCAGCCTGCTGTGTCGTCAGCCGTTCCCTAACAACGGCTCTTAACAGTGTAGATTCTTCAGCTTTCCGCACTCAGGTCCTGTCTTCACAGCGCCCCTTGCACAGCTCAAGTCTCAGCTTTCAACTGAGCACTCTTACAACTTCAGCTGTCAGCTCTGAACTGGCTTCCGGGCCGAACTAACTAGGTCAAGTCGAAGTCAAAGTCACATTGCGACTGACGGCCAGTCAGTCAGTAAGTCTTGGTGTTGAGTACCCTCCTGGGGCTCATGACCAGATATTTATTGCTCCTCGACTGTTACGGTCTTGGTTTTTGTCGGCGCCCTCTGACGAGAGGACGGGTCTGTCTTTTGTATATGCTGGTCCTTGTCAGCGAAGTCTTTCTCGGGTCCGAGACCATATATTACTGTCTCAAAGTTGAGACTTCCCTTTTCGTCACCTCCTACGAGTCGCAGGGTCACGGCCCAGATTGTGTTCCTCGTAACCACTTTGCACGGACCGAATGGAAACATCGTTTCCAACATTATTGTATTCGTAATTGCTGCCGCGGGGAAGTGTTTATGGATCTGTTCCCTAGAAACGGGTTGCATTCGCCTACTGCGTGGAAACGCCTGTACATGTTACGTTGTTAAGTAATTTGTGTTACCGCGAATGGTAACTCGTGTAATTCTGTTGTTTGTCATGTGGCACGAAGTGTGTTGTGTGTTTGACGCCAAATATTCCGTATTTTCCCCAAAATTTGAAGCTTGCGTGCGGAGAGATTTGCGTGCTGTTTGTGTGTGGCGCGAGGCAGCTTGAAATTGCTTCCAGACCTCGCCGTAGACGTCAGGACAGTAGTGAGACATCGTAACGGAAAAGAGAATATGGACTGCCAGGTTCACCGGCGATGAGTCTGCCGTAAGAGGCGGGAAATTTCTCCACTAACTGAGCGACTGTTAGCTTCTTATGAGGGATTTACTCTGTTGTCCGCTCATGAAGGAGTTGGGGCGTTTGTTGACTCGTTTCCGTCAGGTCGTCCTTGATTTCTTTCACCATAAAAACATTTGAAGTGCACGCAAATAATTTCAGCACAAATTTCCGGTTAGTACTAAACATTTTAAAGATGGTAGATTGAAAGTTGATTTTTTACTTTGTTCATGTAGTGTTTGTAATTTCTTTCTGTGTTCGTGTTGTACTGTGTGCAGGTAGCGACCTCACGACGAGCTGATCCCCCGTCTAAGGAGTCCTACTGTCTGTATAAAGATCAAGAAACCGAAAAAACGGCCAAGGTCCAACCAAGGGCAGTAGAGCCATGGACGAACAGACAAACAGTGTTTGTAATTTGTTGAGACCGCCTTTGTGGCCTAGTGCTCAGAGTTCCTGGCTACAGATACAGAGGTCCAGGTTCGATTCCCAGCCCTACCAGATTTTCTGAGAAGTAGTGGGTCTAGAACGGGGTCCACTCAGCCTCGTGAGGATAATTGAGGAGTTATTTCAAGGAAATAGCGACTCCGGTCTAGGAAACCGAGTTTAACGGCCGTGGGGACCCGTTGCACTGACCACGTGACACCCTCTATCCGCAAAAGTTGACACTAACTTCGCCAACAAGCGGCGGTAGCTCGGGCGGTATAGTTCGCTTGCGGACTACAGACCACTGAGTTGTAATTTGTCGTCGCCCTTCCGACTAGCCTAGTTATATTTAAATTTTGGAGGCGCAATAGATCACTGTGGTCGCAGTGCAAGGGCCAAGAAGGCCCACCCCTTATACATTCATTTATTTAAATTTGATAACAGTATCGCAGTTCTTGTGACAAGACAGCTTTCGTAACATAGTTTTGGGCTGAATGCCAAATTCGGGTGGCCACGAATGACATAAACACGAAATGTTGTTTATATTTTCATCCATAAAAGCCCCTGGAAATCGAAGAAGATATAGTTAAACACGACGTATACCAATACATAAAGCCATATACACAGAGAGGGGGGCGGGAAGAAGCTTATGAAGTATATATATATACTATTTATCACGTTTCGCATATCTGAGTGTAGACGACGTGTCCTGCAAGTGTTGATTCGTGCCCATCTGTCGGTCTTCAGATGTCTCAGATGCCATGTACGTGTGCAGAAGAGACAAGGGGCTCCTTCACACAGCGAACTCGCCCCGATTGACAAGATCTCTCTGTGTCAGGAGAGGCTGATACACTCTACGCAGTTGTCTTCAGTCTGGCGGCTTCTACGTGTAATGCAGAACGTTAATATAGGCTGCCAGTGCTTATTATGGCGCTGGTGATAATCGTGCGCCGGTTCGTGTAACTCTTTGAAGCCTGAAAGTAATTTAAATAAATGAACAAAAAAATTTTGGCTCCTACGTCGCGTGAACAACACGGCGAGTCTTCATTACAAAGACCGCTCGGTTGATGCTGCAGGGAAACTTTAATTATTCTGAGAATCGCAGCGAACACATGAATACACTCTTTGGGCAGAATTAAAAGCGTTTCCATGGCGCCTTCACTTCTTGGGGGCTTGGGTTGTTTTGCAGGGCTTCTCGCATGAAATTCATGGTAGAGTAGCACTGAGGCGCGATTTTCTTGAGCACTTCATGTTTCCCCTGCCAGTTATTCTTCCTGTGGTCCATTCGCTGATATATTATCTGGAGCTGGTACAATAGGCGTATCTGCAGTTTCAATACCATAGGATTCAATCTCATCCCGTTCCAAGACCAGAAACAAGAAGTTCTGTGAAGAACTAATCGCCTACTTTCCTTTGATACGACACGGTCTGTAGAAGCTCGCATCTGGCGCGCACAGCGCTAGCACGGAGATCTCATGAACCTGCTTATGCGCCGGGGCTGGGCTCTGTAGAGGCTCGCATCTGGCGCGGACAGCGCTAGCACGGAGATCTCATGAACCTGCTTATGCGCCGGGGCTGGGCTCTGTAGAGGCTCGCATCTGGCGCGGACAGCGCTAGCACGGAGATCTCATGAGCCTGCTTATGCGCCGGGGCTGGGCTCTGTAGAGGCTCGCATCTGGCGCGGACAGCGCTCGGCACGGAACGCGAGTTCTGTATGCAGGGAAAGTTGGGCGGATTTAATCGATCACAAAGGACGTAACCTTTCACGTGCAGTGACGTAATGTAAAAAACAAAGGGACCATCTCCGAGTGAAAGTGGAGCAGCACTTCAGATATGTTGTCAAGAAATGTGACCACTGACTAATGTAACTCAGGAACTCTTCTCCGTGACGTCCAGGCTAGCTCTGGGGCCCACACAGCCTCCTATCCAATGGATGCGGGAGGCGTTCATTTCCCCCTGGATTAAAGTTGACGACTCACCTCCATCTTGCGTCGAGTTCAAGAGTGATGGACCTATACCTCCACTCCTCCATACGTCTTGATATATTGTTGAATTAATTAAGCACATGGACGGCTTTAACTTCTTTTAATTGCGTGGGGTGGGGTGAGACCGAGTCCACTTGGTACGTCGGCCACTAACTGGCCTATTGTTCCAGCCCCGGATGATAGATGATGAGTGTGGAGCAGTCGGTGGAATGAGAATTGACAGGGGAAACCGAAGTACTCGAAGAAACACCTGCCCCAGTGCCACTTTTTCCACCACAAATCCTACATGATGTGACCTGGGATCGAACCCGGGCTGCCGCAGAGTGCTGCTTTATAAATCGATAATAGCTTAATTAATGATTACATTGCTCTGCTGTTTATGTAGCCGAACGTTTCAGTAGCGCATGCTGGGTTTGAGGTTAGCACCTCACTGACCGTATTGCCTGCATGTTCATGGTCGCCTGCTCTCTACATACTTGCTTGGCTTACGTTTTTATTCTGAAGATGTAGGCGTACATTCCTACGAAACATGGCGCACGTCCCAGAAGCCTAGCTCGTGAAGTTGCAATTTAATTTGAGCCGTAATCTGCGTGTAGGTACTACAAATAATCGCTTTCCCTTCAAGTTCTTGGGCGGAAAGTTGCCCATATTTGATACACTTTGCAGCTTTTTTTTTTTTTTTGCCAATTCCGGTTCTTCTGAGACGAATTCGCGTGCGTTCGCGTCATCGCCATGTTTGTTAACGTGTCGGGTAGTAGACTACGCCATTGTAGAGAAGCTGTCAGTCGCTCGTTCATTAGCCCGCACGCAGCAAGGCCCAGTTCCGAGTCACAACCACCAC
This sequence comes from Cryptotermes secundus, assembly GCF_002891405.2. NCBI lineage: Eukaryota > Metazoa > Arthropoda > Insecta > Blattodea > Kalotermitidae > Cryptotermes > Cryptotermes secundus. Next base: position 1,736,930 of record NW_019730108.1, read on the forward strand.
GCCCAAACACCTCGTGCAGCTAAGTTGAAGGCTCAGGGAGCAGAGCATGATGGGAACTGGTTCAGAGGAATTACGGTGTTGCTATGGAAGACAAAAGGCTAGGTTACCCGTGTAACGTAACTCTTAGGTAACCTGCAGCTCACGTAACGGAACAGACCCCCGGTTGTGTGTCCTAAATACCCCTGCAAGCCTATCGTCATACGCGGAGCTCTCTACTGGGATGTGCCGCCGTGTAGTCTGGTACTTCACCGAGGTAGGGTCGGAGGTTGCTTCTAGGCGCGTATTCGGGAGGTTCGAACATCGGCCGGGATTGTGTGGTTTTACTCAGTCCCTCCACACTGCTGGGATAATACCTCAGGCTACCAAGTCATCAGTCATCGCACCCCCCTGCGCTCTACAGTCTCAGTACCGTAACATCGTTACACTACCCGTAAAACAGGATGTCACCGTTCGTTGTTTCGCCCGACTAGTCAGTAGTGGATTACGGCCCACAGGTTGAGAACTGTTACATACCGGCGTCTTTGAAGCGATGCGGGCGTCAGCTCTTCAGTTAAGCGTGCCATCAGTGTGAAATTTCCGGCCGAAAGCTTTCACTCAATTTCCGTATGACTGATATGTTTTCTGAAAGGTCCGTAGTGTGTAGCTAAATGCCTTGAGCGGGCCACCACACCCATCGCTGTCTGTCAGTTCTGGGAGAAAGTAACAATAACAAAAAGTGTTCGCCGGGATGGCTTCATTTGGGGATTCGTTTCTTGCGTTATCATTTCACGTTCGGCATTGAAATGCCTGCCACACTGCGATATCACAGGGCTTTGGTACGCATGCGTCTGTTCTGAAGACAAAACAGGCCTAAGGCGTATAAAACGTGCCTTCTCATGTAGTACGTGCTTCTTTTTTGACTAGTTCACCACGCTGTACCAAATGCCGAGTTCATGTAGCTTTGAGTGATGTCTGTTTCAGTACCATTACGGTCACGTGGCAATTGTTACCCTTTAATTTGGTATGGAGTCGGTATAGCTGGAAAGAAGGGAAGAGACCACTGGGAAGACCAAGACGTAGGTGGGTGGACAATATTAAAATGGATCTTGGAGAGATAGGATGGGATGGTATGAATTGGATTGATCTGGCTCAGGATAGGGACCAGCGGAGGGCTGTTGTGAACACGGCAGTGAAACTTCGGGTTCCATAAAGTGCTGGAAAATTCTTGAGTGGCTGCAGAATTGGCAGCTCAAGAAGAGCTCAGCTCCATGAGTAAGTAAGTCGGTATATCTACGAGCTGAAAGACCGGGGTTCGATTACCGGCAGAGACAAGAATTTTCTCCATGTCTTCCAGACAACCTCTGGGGCACAACCAGCCTCCTGTCCAATTGGTACCGGGGGCTCTTTCCCCAGGAATAAAGCGGCCGGGTCGTGAAGGTGACAGCGTACCTCCATCTAGTCTAAGTCAAGGAAGGTGGAGTTATACCTCCGCTCCCCATATATCTTCTTGGAATAGTGCTTAATTAAGTACATGGACAAGTAAAGTTGTCCCTGTGCTTATCTAATTAAGCACTACGCCATGATGTATGTGGGAGTGCTTGTATAGATCCACGTATTCTTGACCTCGGCACTAGTTAGAGGTGAGTGGTCAGTTTAACGCCCCGGCGCTTCACCCCCGGTTCACATTGGATAGGAGGCTGGGTGGGCCCCAGAGCCGGTCTGAACCATGGCCCTACCGGGACTCGAACTCCGACCCCTCACAGTTACCGTAAACTGTAAAGTGTTCCTGTACGTTCACGAAATGTAGGTGCGGTTGCGGCCCCAGTAGCTGGTGACTGGTGACTCCAAGGGGCTGGGAGTTACACGCAACACACACTCCCTGCGGGGTAGAGCGCAGGCGGTACGGTTTATGTTATCGGATAATTTGTTTCCGAATTACCTCTGTTATTTCCATGCGTCGCTCTTACATTGATTGATTGCTTCTGATGGGGATTGGGGTGGACGGTTTGACAAATACGCATCGGTGCATCATCGCCAGTTCATCAATCTCTTGCAGCTTCAAGAAGCCCCGTTGTGGCCTTGTTAAACCATGCAGGGAGTCCATAAATCCAACCCCTGTCCCTCTTTCCTTAATACACGTGTGTGCGTGTAGTGATAAATGACTGATGGTGGGAGCTGAGAGAACAGACTGCCTCCCCCCCCCCATCTTTATCAAACGCCTGTAGTTACAGATTCCGTGGCACTCGTAATGAATTCCTGGTTTGCAGATTCCCCGCATAGTTATACGGGCCCGCAGTTCTGTTGTTACTGTACAGGCGTGTAGGACTAACTGCGTTGTGGTGTGCTGTGCCGTAAGAGATTAGCAAAAGTTCTTTGGATTTTCTTCATTAACACTGAACCTCTGGTTTCCATGAAAGGTGGACGAATTTCTCAACGGGATTAGCCACTGCTGGCTTCTCAAAACGAACTCTGCTCAAGGCAGTTAATTACTGTTTGTCTGTTATGAGATTTACTATAATTTTGTGGTTTTGTATGGATAGTGGAACTTGGTCTCTGACATTAAGGGAGGAACGTAGACTGAGGGTGTTTGAGAGCAGGATGTTGAGGAGAATATTTGGACCGAAGAGGGATGAAGTGACAGGAGGTTGGAGAAAACTGCAAAATGAAGAGCTTGTACTTTTCGCCAAGTATAATAAGAATGATCAAGTCGAGGATAGGATGGGCGGGTCATGTAGCGCGAATGAGGGAGGAGAAGAATGCATATAGGATATTGATGGAAAGCCATAAGGAAGGAGACCACGGGGAAGACCAGGTCGTAGGTGGGAGGACAATATTAAAAGTGATCTTAGAAAGATGGGATGCGATGGTATGTACTTCATTGATCCCGGCTGAGAATAGGGACCAGTGGAGAGCTCTTGTGAGCACGGTAACGAACCTTCGGGTTTTATGAAATGTTGTGAAATTCTTGATTAGGTGCCAAACTGGCGGCCGAGCTGCATGGAGTTACTTCTGAGACTCAAATCGAACCAAGGTGTACTTCCAGGCCGAGGTTTGAACCCTAGGCGTCCTGAGTGTGAGGCAAGAGAAGACGTTAGGTGAACATTTCTTTAATTCAGTCACCTGTAAACAGTTCGCTTTGTTTTAAGTACTCCTGCGCCCTGACGGTTATGCTTCACGTTAACCGCCTCGTACTTGTTCCAGCAGCTGACGCAGTTTAGTGCTTTGAATTATATGGCACACGCAGGAAATGGAATTAATATGAAAGTAGTTTCGGCTGAGTTTAATCTACTGAGTGTTCGAACAAATGCCACTAGAAAGGGCGTTGAGAGCCGTGCAGAATGTTCTGCAGGGCGTGAGCAGGTAGGGTCAGGAGTCTTACAGTGTGTCGCCCTTGGACCCTGAGGAGCGGTTGGAAGGGGAAAGGACGCCTTCACAAAAGGGTGTTCAGGAAACAGTGGTTACCATGTATTCTCCATGTTGAATAACTAGTTGTGGGTGGAAATTTTAAACTGATTCTGAGGTGAAAATAGGTTTTATCTAAACACGTAGAGCTGTGATTTTTGGTACAGATATGTACCGTGCAATTAGAAGTAACTGTAGCTAGAAAAATCTTACCAGTGTTTTTGTACTGCAGTAAACTCTCTTTGTAACTCACCCGGACGAAATCTGGTAGTTAGAAAACTGCTTAAGATAAAGAAAAGAACTCCAGTGTAATCACACTGTGTAGGTTTATTCTGTGAATTGGCTATGTATCCTGTGGTGTACTTCCGTGGATGCCCTTTCACTCGGTTATATCGGACACCCGCTATTAGTCCGTTATAACCAGGGGTTCACTGTAATTAATGATTTTTGGAAGGAAGAAAAGAAATTGATCTCCAAAAAGAAAAATGTTTTTCATTCAACAGATATTAATATCTTGCTCTGAATCACATCATCACGTGATCTTCCCATTATTTATATAAAGGTAACGCGGTCTAAGGCCTGCACTGTCTTCGCTCGCTTGGAATCGTGGTTTCGAATCCCACTCAGGGCCTGGATGTTTAGTTTATGTGTGTGTGCGTTTTTCTGTGTTTGTGTACAGGTAGAGGCCTTGCGACGAGCTGATCACCCGCCCAAGGAGTCCTACCGAATGTCTAAGATCTAGAAAAACCGAAGTGAACGGAGAAGTTCATGGAGGTAGGCCTAGGCCCACCGGGACTGTAGTGCCGGGGGGGGGGAAGCTGTCCCTGTGCTAAACTAATGAAGCACTACGCCAAGAAGGCGTATGCGGGAGTGGATGTATAGATGCACGTTCTCTTGACCTCGGCACTAGCTGGAGGTGAGTGGTCAGCTTCACGCCCCGGTCGCTTTATACCCAGAGAAAGAGACCTTGGTACCTATTGGATAGGAGGTTGGGTGGACCCCGGAGCCGTCGTGGACGCCGTGGAGAAGAGAAAAATGTTGCCTGTCCCGGGAGCTGAACTTTACCCGTCGGTTGTCCAGCCCGCAGCCAGTCGCTGTACCGACTGCGCTATCCCGGCTCATATATATATAAGTAAATGGAACTTGATGTCAGGGACCAGTGCACGGACACGCATTGTGTGCGTGAGACCGGTTGCTGAGAGACAGAAGTGGGAGTAGCATGCAGATACAGTGGACGTAGCCTGTTGCTTGCATTGATAAGGCGTTTGATAATAGGATTCACTATATAGGTATACAGTGCTGCGGAGAATATTTGGACCGAAGAGAGATGAAGTGACGGGAGGTTGGAGAAAACTGCATAATGAGGAGCTTCATAACTTGTACTCTTCTCCAGGTATAATTAGAATGATCAAGTCAAGGAGGATGAGGTGGGCAAGGCATGTAGCACGAATGGGGAGTAGAGAAACAACGCATGTAGGATATTGGTAGGAAAGCAGGAAGGAATGAGACCACTAGGAACATCAAGGCGTAACTGGTGGGATAATATTAAAATTAATCTTAGAGAGAGAGAGAGAGAGAGGATGTGATGATATGGATTGGATTGATCTGGCTCAGGATAGGGACCGGTGTAAGGCTCTTGTGAACACGGTAATGAACCTTCGGGTTCCATAAAATGCTGAGAAGTTCCTGAGTAGCTGCACAACTGGCGGCTTCTCAAGAAGTGCTCAGCTCTTTGAGTGAGTGATATAGGTATACACGTGCATATGTATGTGTGTGTGTATATCTTCCAAGACAGACTGGCCGACTGACCGTCCGTCGTAACATAGACTCGACTCGACTGGGATTTGGTGTCCGGAGATAGGGACTAGCTCTGTCGATTGGACGGACGCAACTGAGTAGGTTTCACCTGAAGACGGAAACACAATCCAGTGTGTGGATGGCTAATGTCCAGAAACATAATAGTTCTAATTATTTCAACACGTTTTGATGCGAAGTCTTCAGAACTTAGTGACGTGTGGAAAATGGATCCATTTAAAATATGCAATCTGTAATGTCGTGTTACTCTATACACACCTGCTGATTGTCTCCAGGCCGAAGCATGTAGTGTGATACTAATGATAAACTGATTGTTATATATGTTAAAATCGTTTATGAATTGCACCAGTTGCCCCCCGGCACCTGAAATTAGTTTTGCATTTGGTTTTCGTGGAATCGACTTGAATAGAAACTGGCAGACATTTCCCCACCTGGACGGATTATATATTAATTATTAGTTTATTTATTTGTTGAACATCTTGTAGCAGGGTGCGGAAGTTGGGTAAGGGGCCGTGAACACGAGAAATAGTAGTCTCATTGTCGGAAAATGTTCCCACTAGCTAAACCGAACCCTGTAATTTGCGTTGTGAACAAACCTTGCTTGTCTCCCAGTGCTTTCAGAAGAAGAAGAAGAAAAGCAGTGAGTTCACCTACAAGACGATATTGGATTACAAGAAACCACCTGAACTCGAAATATAAGAAAGGGGAGGAAACTAGAGGCCCCCAAAAGCGCATACTCTCACGGTTTTAATGGTAGGCGGGGTAGCTGTGTGGGGTTGTAGACTGACAAGTATGTGGCAAGCCGTGACGATGCCAGGAAGGACTGTAGAGAAATACATTGCGTTGCGACACGTTTGCGTGTATGTTACGGGCTCGTTAACATATCCAGTTGAACTTCTAACGGTCAGGTTAGTCCGAGTTCAGTATTGGACCATTCACACCCGATTGACCCTAAATTTGTTTTCCCTGTACGGAAATAAATACGGTAAAGGTAAAGTTGTCCATACTTAATAAACAATGCGCAATGAAGGCGTATGGATGAGTGGATGTATAGATCCACATTTTCTTAACCTCGGCACCAGCTGGAGGTGAGTGATCAGCTTCACGCCCCGGCCGCTTTAGTCCAGGGAAATTTTCGTAAGATTTTTCTGTCTTTAATTAACGTTAAGACCGACTCTTGGACCCACCCAGCCTCATATCCAGTGGGTACCGGGAGTAAAGCTGCCGGAGCGTGAAGTTGTCCATCTCCATTTGTTACCGAAGTTACGAATTCGTTGAGTATACCTGTATTCCCCATACGTCTTTTAACCTGATATTTTATTAAACACGTAAATGACTACGTGTTAGATGTCAAAGTCACATTGCGACTGACGGTCAGTCAGTGTGTCTGTCTTGGTATCGAGCTCCGGCTGGGGCTCATGACCAGATGTTATTTATTAAATGAAAGTTACTGTCCTGTCCATGTGGGGCGCCCTCTCTGACGAGAGGTCGGGTCTGTCATTTGTTAGTCATAGTCGATAGTATTAGTCCATTGTCACTATGTACACTTGCGCAGAATGCAGAGTTTTAATATGTGAAGGTAGCTGGTACATATAGTTACCACTGGGCTTTAAGGAATGAAAAATAATTGTAAGGAGAGGAATGAAGGCGTAGGAAAGTAGGAGACAGTCGGAAGGTAGCCTTGTTTGGGTAGGGAACACGGTACGGCAAGGCCGTGTGGGCGACTCTGCAGAGCTGCCATCTCTTGACTGGCAGCGGTAAGTCCCGTGTGCAGAGATCTCCGGTGCGCGGTGCTTTTCGTTTCCTGTATCTAGTGAAGTTGTGATGACGTAATTACGTAAGTGGACGTAACATCAGAGACGGTTATAATCACAGTTCAGCGTTCAGCATATTTTTCGTACAAAAGCAAATGGGTTTATGAGATCATCTCGTGTCATTCCCCCAATAATGTTTTGGTCACGTGTTCGCTCAGTCGGTATGGCAGCAGAATCGGGATTGGGTTCTCGGTGTGGGGCCCACCAAACCTCCTATCCAATTGGTACTCCGGGGATCTTTTGCACCTCCATATGACGCCAAGGTTTAGAATACATGGAGCTATACCTCCGCTTCCCTGTACATTTTCTTGGTAACGATGTCACTTTGCTTAACTAATTAAGAACTATGGCATGAAAGCGTATGGGGAAGTGGATGTATAGATCCACATTTTCTTGATCTCGGAACTAGTTGGAGGTGAGTGATCAGCTTCACGCCCCTGCCGCTTTACCCCCGGTACCCATATGATAGGAGGCTGGGTGGACCTTAGAGTCGGTCTGGACGACGTGGAGAAGAGAAAATTCTTGACCCTACCGGCACTCGAACTCCGACCCCTCGGCCGTGCACCCCGTAGCCAGTTGCTATACTGACTACGCTATTTCGGATCCATCTATATGGCTGTATACTGTAAGAACGGCGCTGACTCATCGCCTGGGGGGGGGTAGTCCCGGCCGGTTTCGCGTGAGATCCGTGGTGTGGGCGAAGTGGCAATCTTCTGTCAGTTCCTTCCATGCCCTCCTCTAACCATCATTGTCTGTAGCGCCGCCCTCCTCAGTTGAAAGCAGCAAGTAGCCTACACATGTTTGGTAAATGTTTGAAATTGTAATTACGTAATAACAGAGTGACGCCTAACTTGCAAACCCACCTGGATCTCCCTTCAAGGATTCTCGGTGTGCGTCTGTGTGCGCACTCGGCCGTCCTCTGCGATGGGAAGGACCTGAGTGCATGCGGGAGATGTTGAACCCGTGCTATGCAGAGTGAAACCAAACATGTTTATGCACCTGTAATGCGACCGTATACCGGGTGTCTACAAAACTTTTAAAGCTTCACTTTTCAAAATAAGTTACTCTTGCAACAGCGCCAGCATCTTGGCCAAGCTGTGTCGGTGTTTATATTCCCATTTGCGTCCTTTTAAGAGAATACGTTAAGTTAATAAAGTCTTCATGCAGTTACCACCATTTTTCGTGACGTAATGGTGTTAAAAATATGAATGATTTAAATTGGCGTTTGAATCGCAAGGCGGCCGTGGATGGTGCGTCAGTTTGACAAAGCGTCATGTAATTATTGGAGAACTGGTTTTCACTTTTCGTGGACGCGTTAGTGGCGGGAATGTGGAGGGTTATGCGCTATTTGGTGATTGCTATTTCTTTACAGACTTCTCTCGTTCGTGTGTCTGGCAGCTGTTGGTTCCTCCCCGTAATGATGCATTCAGCACGTCTTGTTTTGTATCACACAACCGCGTGTAGTAACGCCATCAGCTTTATAATCCCTCACATAAAGCAACTGAACGTCGTACGCGTTCTGTTTCTTCGTAATGGCGGCGGCGTCTCGGATTCGATGCCAGGTCAGGTCATGTTGAATTTGTGGTGGGCAGATTTGCGCTGTGGGGCACGCGGTGGCATAGTTGGTTGAAGCACCATATTACAAGCCGGACGGTCGCACGTTCGATTCCCGATGTCATTTGATTCTTTTTAATTGAAATAATCCTTCCATTCGCACTATGGCCACGGGTTCTCTTCAGCCTCTAACAGAAATGAGTACCAGGAATCTTCCTGGGAGTATAGGGCGGCCGGCGCATAAGGCTGACAACCTTACCGCTATCTTTGAGCCGATTGTCTAGAAAATGTGGGTGCCTTGACGTCTTAAAATCCCATGGGCTTCCACGACCTGTTATAGGGTTAGCGAACTGAAAACAAAGCAGAGTTTCACTGGGACAGGTTTCCTCCCAGTAGGTCAGTTTTTCCGAATGCTTCACCCCCGTCTGTCGTCCGAGGCAGGTACAATAGGCCCATTAGTAGCCGATACAGGAGTACCGAGTGGACTGAACAATTACACCTCAGTCAAGGTGGTTCTCTGCCTTTGACGTTATGTTCAGGGCTCTAGCAGTGGTCGGTTTAGTGGACCCTTGAATGGTTGTGGCGGATCCCCCACCCCAGAGCTACTACAGGACAATGCAGTGTCCAGTAAAATTACAGACGCCAAAACTTGTTTGTGCAGTTGATGGTAATCCGTGATTTATATAGCTCTGAAGCTGCGCATGACAGGAAAGGCTCTATTTCACGATAGTCTTAATCCTCTAAAGCACTGACATTAGGCCCCACCGCCTGTTGTAAATTACAGAACTCTGCATTCTGCCCACAGAGTGTATCTGTGTGTTCCGTATGGTTCTCACAGTAAACAGCGGCTGTTTCCCTAAACAGCATTAACCGGTTGGGTTTTGCAGTGGTGACGTAATGCGTTTCCTCTGAGGTACGGACTGAAGTCTTAAATGAAGCTGACCACCAACCTTCACTTAGTGGCAAGGTCAAGAATGGTGAAAGTTTGCCGTCATTACCTCATACGTCTTCGTGGAGTGGTGCTTAATTAAGTACTCACAAGGACAACTTCACCGTTACCTTAACGTAATATTTTAAAATGCTTGTAATTTTCGTACAGAATTCGCATGTCTGCCTCCAGTGGTTGTATCCGGTGAATCACGCGTTGAATTTAGGTTTCGAACGGCCGCCATGTCGTACGTGTGTGGAATTATTTTTAAAAATAAGCCCTCTTTTTGTAATTTTTAACTTTCTGACGTAGCATCAAAAGTGTGCGTCTAGTTAGGGGTTAGTAATTGAGTTTAGAGCACAGTTCTGTCGGTCCACGTATGGGAGCGAGCTCATGGCGTCACTCACCCACAGATCGGCTTCATCTTGTGACAGGAATATTCTGTATCTCTCGTTACTTTCTCATATATCTAGTACGGTGCCGGAATAGCTCAGTCGGTATAGTAACAGACTACGGGCTGGATGACCGGTGTTCGATTCCTGACAGGTGAAAAAAAGTGCATACGGATTCTGGGGCCAACCCGGCCTCCTACCCCATGGTTAAAAAGTAAAGGTATCCCTGTAACAGGCCGTGGAGGCCCGTAGAGTTGTGAGATGTTCAGGTTCCCACATTTTCGAGACCCCAATATAAAACCCTTTACGTAATTGCATTGTGTTTCAGTGTTCATTGCTTGTATTGGCTAAGCAGCCTATAGTGTGCTTCCGTGAATACACCTTCCACTCGGTTATAGCGGACGCCCCCCACGTTAGTCCGTTATAAGGAGGGTTTACTGTACTTTGTTTATATGTATTTATTTATATCTAGTAAACCCTCGCTCATCCGGCTGCAGTTAATCCAGATGTAGGATAATCCCGATCTAAACGTGAAAAATAAAACATTCTGCTCACAGTTGATTCCACCCTTCAAAAGACACGTGGGATTTGGGAGCAAGAGGACTTTCAGACTGTGTTGAGGGCAGCTGGGGAGATTGGCTTCACCTGGATTTCAGCTTCTTGTGTTTTTATGGTTTTTAAAATAAAGGCTCTACAGTGATATTTTGTTATTTATTTTCATCAGCACTACCGATGTTACTAAATTTTTGTTTTCTTTTTACGAATATCTTTTGCTTCATTAATCCGGATATCCTCTCCAACCAATTAAACCGGATTAGCGAGGGTTTGCTGCTGTTTTTTTAGATTTGTGATCTGGTGTTCGAGCCCATATTTTGAGAAACGGGTGCGAGTTGCAGCTTACGTCACGAACCACTGCGGTAGGTCAGCCTGTGCGGCGCCTCTGAATATACCGAGGGACCAGACCCGGTAGCCATGTGTACCCCATGGTACATTGGAACGTATCTGTCTGCGTACTGGGGTAGCCGCGGGCTGCAAATGGAAGCTTGCGATTGGGAGTGAGCGCACACTGGGCCGTGTTTGTTTCTCTTCCTGGTGGGAATCACCGCGCTCTGGTGAGCTGCAGCACGCCGGGAGTGAATGACCTCAAAGTTCAGTCTATGGCCCAGAGAAATCCATTTTTGTGCCCAGGAAGACCAGAAGTTGGCAAATGTCACGTAACGCAGTTCCCCGCGCGTTTCGCATTTCCGTTTCAATTCTGTATAGCGACTTGCTACGAGCTGGACGACAGAGGGGTCGGAGTTCGAGTCCCGGTACTGGCAAGAATTCTCTCCTCTCCACGTCGTCCAGACCAGCTCTGAGGCCCACCCACCATCCTGTTCAGTGGGTACTTTCTCCCCGGGGATAAAGCGGCCGGGACGTGAGGCTGAACCACACACCTCCAACTAATTCCGAGATCAAGAACACACGGATCTATACATCCACTCCCCCATACGTCATCTTGGTGTAGTGCTTAATTAGTTAAGCACAGGGAGAACTTTATGTTCTTATCCAGAAACTACGGTTTGACGTAAGGGTATTGTGCAATAAATGTGCGTTTAATTCCTCGATAGCTCACTAAAGGGGACGGGGCGTCAAGCAGACCACAGCTCGATCTAGTGCCGATATTAGGTATACGTGGAGCTATTCCTCCACTCCCCCATGTGCTAAGTCTTTGTGGCGTGGTTCATGGAAGTTTTCTTTTGCCCGGGGTCACAGGCCGTATCTGGGGCACAGAGCCCGGTGGCACTGGTCCCGTTCTTGATAACCACCTCAGAGATAAGCAGGAAGTTGTCATCTCCAGTCGAAGTTGGACGCTGGAAGCGAAACTTTTGTTCCACGTTGGGTGTTTGTAAATTGAAGCGGTGAGCTGGCGTCGACTTGTTGAAAGCGGAAATGAAAACAAAAAGCTTTTCAAATGTTTAATTCGAGGAGTGGAGTGAAGCGTGTGCAAATGAGGGACGAAAGTATTTATCCGTAAGACTGACAGACACCTCGCTGTTCCATATCTGATGAGGTCTCCTTTATACATTTAAATGGAGCAGCGAATCCCAACTGGACTTGTTTCCTGGTTTTGTTGTACTATCCTTCCAGCCGCACTATGGCCCTGGGGCCGACTCAGCCTCTAACAGAAATGAGTACTAGGAATCTTCCTGGGGGTAAAGCGCGGCCGGCGCGTAAGGCTGACAGCCTCACCTCCATTGTCTAGAAAATGTGGAAGCCTCGATGTCTCACAACCCTATGGGCCTCCATGGGCTGTTACAGGGGTACGTTTACTCCCCATTTTATTTTACCTTGCAGCGCTTTCCTTGTTTTCTTGGTTCGAGTCAGGCCGGAAGCGCTGTCAGGGTGTCGTGTGGCGGCACGGTAGGAACCCCGGCTGTCCTGATGGTGGTTCGTCTTGGATTTACTCAGGCCCTCCACAGAAATGATGGGAGAGTAATTTGGTAAGGACATCGCCGCTTCCTCCCAAATTCCTACCAGTTCATCAGCCGTCCTAACATTCGTCGCTGTAAAGTGTACATACTGAGGGCGTCTTGAAACAGTGCGCAAACACAGTATGAGATTTGACGCCTTGTAGTTCGGTAGATAGATACCGAGGTTTCGGAGGAAGCTGCAGCCGCCTCCATCTTCAGGTTAGTTACCGCTGTGAGCGCCTCAGGTCTCGTACAGGGACCGTAGCTCCCCAGTGACGGGATCCAAGCGATACAAAAGCGGCCACTGGTGACAGCCCAGTTTTTGTACTTCATGACTGAACTTGTGAGGTGACAGTGACACCAGGACCCCGAAATGATGTCTGCTAACAGCTTTCGACTTTGTTAAGGTTGAGATAACGTTCTGGGGAGAATATTTGCACCGAAGAGGGAGGTTGGAGAAATGTAGCACGAATGGGGGAAAGAGGAACGTGTATAGGGTTTTAGTGGGAAAGCCGGAAGGAAAGAGACCACTAGGTAGATCTAGACGTAGGTGGGTGAACAGTGGATCTTAGAGAGATCGGATGTGGCTGTATTGACTGATCTGGCTTAGGATAGGGACCAGTGGAGGGCTGTGGTGAACACGGTAATGAAATGTTGGGAAATTCTTAAAACACTTGAGCGACTGGCGGCAGCCTCTGATGAAGGATTCGGCTCCGTGGAGTTAGTTAACCTTTGGTGTATATATTTTCGCGGAAATAGCGGCTCCGGTCTAGAAAACCGAAATTAACGGCCTTCTCGTATTCGTTGTGCTGACCACGCGACACCCTCTATCCGCCAAAGTTGGCACTAACTTCGCCGACAGGCGGCGGTCTCTCTGTCGGTATACTTCTTTTGCAGACTAAAACCACGGAGTTTTGTGTGTGTATATAGATTGTGAACAAATGCGTTGGGAACACGGAGTTTGATGGCGATAACGGACCTTTCAGGCGTCAACATTTCATGCGGAAGTACGTCATAAATTTATTTACAAATGCTATATGGAAAACATTTCTGTAGGCCTGTGCTAACAGGATTGCCCGCAGCGCGACACTTTGCAGTTACGTCAGGTTTCAACGCAGTAAAAATTCTGAGTGACCGTACAACCGATAACAAACTGCTGTCACTTTGAATTTATAGTTTTTGGGCGTTATGACGAAGTGAAAGGGAACCCGCGTGTACGTAGGCAGACATTTTCTCGCTCGCTTTGATGTAACCACCAGGGGCGCTGTTGTCGTGCGGTGGCTGGACCATCCTGTTCTGACCTGAAGCTGCCTTTGCTGTATATGTCTGCTTACAAGATGTTGGCATTATCTACAGCGTGTTGATATAAACAAGTATGTGTAGTCATGACAGGAGGCCGTTTGTAGCTGAGTGCGCCCTGGCTGTCTGACAAGCAGGCAGCCCGCACAAAGCGTCCCTCTGTGTGAGTAACCGGAACCCAGTTACCAAACTGGAGCAGACTTCCACAAAGTTAGTTCTTCATTCCTTCAGCAGGCTTCGCTGTGTTGGACTGCAGATAACGGTTTCGCTTCTGTACTGCGCCCCACAGCGTCCTGACCGGCTGTGGGTCCACCCAAAACCTATCCAGCGGGTACCGGCGGGCTCTTTCCTTGTGGGGGTGAAACAGCCGCAGCGTGAAACTGACCACTCCGTCTATTGCGGAGCTATACCTCCACTCACCCATACGGCTTCATAGCGTTTGCTTAATGGATTAAGCACAGGGACAACTTTACATTTTCACCTTTGTTTCTGGATATTTTTCATCGCCCAATTTTTTATTTAACTAGTTTCGGAGACGATTCTGCCCCCTTGTTCAGGTGGAACCTACTCAGTTGGGATACAGACTAGCTGTATCGGTTGGGCCCCAGTTAAGTAGGTTCTACCTGAAGAAGGAGACAATCCAGTGTCCGAAACGTTGTGTGTCTTAAATAATAAATAGGACGAATGCATTATGTCCAGAAACACAGTATTTGCAAGAATTATGTCTTTTGCTAAGTCATTCGTAGGCAACTGTTCTTGAAGCAGCTTCCGCCGTGCAGACGGATTTGAGACTCTGTAAGCGAGGCGGCTGTTTGCTCGTCTCCGCAGGATAAGACGCCGTGCTGCTTGGTGTATTGTGTTTTGCCGTGAGCATTGTCCCGACAGGGCGACGGACGGGGATGCCTGAACGTATCGGAGCGGCGTAAACTGGGGCTGCGGACCCAAGTATGAGAGATGCATAAGGGAACACAGAAGCTCGCTGTACAGGATATCAGAATAATAAGCAACCGTGACAGCCGACAAGGGGCAGTCATCACCTGGGGCTTGGGTATGGGGTTAACAAGTCCTCACCGTAATTTTATAAGGAATTTGGACAGATTTGTGTGGACTGAATTGATCTGGCTCAGGATAGGGACCATTGGAGGGCTCTTGTGAAAACAGTAATGAACTTTCTTGTTCCATAAAATGTTGGGAAATTCTTGAGTAGCTGCACAACTGACGGCTTCTCAAGCAGGGCTCTATCTCCAGGGAGTTAGTTAGAGGCCATCATCGGCCGCACGTAGCACTAGAACTTCCATCTTCAGGACAGAAGAATAAGCCAAGGGAGCAACCAGCATGACGCAGGTAGCTATAGAGCTCTGCTTGTTACCTGCTTCTTGCTGGTTTCCCCTTGGCTTAGTCTTCTACCCTGTAGATGGAGGCGACATGTTCCTCCGAAACGTCGGTTACCTCCAGCTTCCCCTGAAGACATCCTTAGGACTGTAACGCCGTGTAGTCCGTTGCAAGCGAGCCGAGGCCGAGGTACGCAGGATGTAGGCCTTATCAGAGTGCCCCTCGCCTGTGCGGTTTGTGTCCTACCTCTGCGTTGTTTCCTTTCTCAGGATATGGCTCTTCCGGTATGGAGAGGAACTTTTGTATTTGAAGTTTGTTCTTCTTTCATTTCCCTCTTTTCTTCGGTGTTTTTGTTTTTTTTTCTTCTTCCTATCTTACCTTCCATGTTCTCTATTTTTCTTTTCGAGTCTTCTACTT
>NW_019730108.1:1752560-1793718 GCF_002891405.2 Cryptotermes secundus
CAGGGCGACGGACGGGGATGCCTGGACGTATCGGAGCGGCGTAAACTGGGGCTGCGGACCCAAGTATGAGAGATGCATAAGGGAACACAGGAGCTCGCTGTACAGGATATCAGAATAATAAGCAACCGTGACAGCCGACAAGGGGCAGTCATCACCTGGGGCTTGGGTATGGGGTTAACAAGTCCTCACCGTAATTTTATAAGGAATTTGGACAGATTTGTGTGGACTGAATTGATCTGGCTCAGGATAGGGACCATTGGAGGGCTCTTGTGAAAACAGTAATGAACTTTCTTGTTCCATAAAATGTTGGGAAATTCTTGAGTAGCTGCACAACTGACGGCTTCTCAAGCAGGGCTCTATCTCCAGGGAGTTAGTTAGAGGCCATCATCGGCCGCACGTAGCACTAGAACTTCCATCTTCAGGACAGAAGAATAAGCCAAGGGAGCAACCAGCATGACGCAGGTAGCTATAGAGCTCTGCTTGTTACCTGCTTCTTGCTGGTTTCCCCTTGGCTTAGTCTTCTACCCTGTAGATGGAGGCGACATGTTCCTCCGAAACGTCGGTTACCTCCAGCTTCCCCTGAAGACATCCTTAGGACTGTAACGCCGTGTAGTCCGTTGCAAGCGAGCCGAGGCCGAGGTACGCAGGATGTAGGCCTTATCAGAGTGCCCCTCGCCTGTGCGGTTTGTGTCCTACCTCTGCGTTGTTTCCTTTCTCAGGATATGGCTCTTCCGGTATGGAGAGGAACTTTTGTATTTGAAGTTTATTCTTCTTTCATTTCCCTCTTTTCTTCGGTGTTTTTGTTTTTTTTTTCTTCTTCCTATCTTACCTTCCATGTTCTCTATTTTTCTTTTCGAGTCTTCTACTTTCTTAACTTATGGCTTCCTTTCACTTTTCTGCCAACTTTGTTTTTACATTTTTATCTTTCCTTCCATTCTTTATCTATTTCTTTCCGTCTTCCTTTCGTTTGTGCCATCATTTATTTTTCCCCATTACTTCTTTTGATGTTTCTTTGTGGTTGTATTTTTCTGCTTCTTTCCCCTGCTTTTTGCTTCCAACTCTCTTTCCTTTTTTCTTTATTTCTCGGCCTTTACTCTGATTTAGTTCATTTATTATCTTCCTCTCCGTCCCTACCTTTCCTTTGACATGAGAGTTGGCAGCAGGTTCTGTCTGTCTGTCTGTCTGTATAGCAGTCAGTCTCAAAATAATGCCTGCAGAGCGCTCTGGTGATTGGCATCTCAACCGAGTGATGATAAACAAAATTACATTTTGACTTCAGCTTCCGGGAGACCTTTGCACAGAATGTCGCAAGTTTTCCGTTGTTTCGACATCACTGCAGTTGTCATCTTCAAGCTTTGGGGATTCGAAACCCTATTTATCTGCAGTGAACATTTTGACGGAGAAAACGCCGTGATTGGACGAAAAAAAAAACGGGTGCTGTCCAACAGGGAGCAACCATTTCAGGACACCGGCTGTCATGACAGGGGTTTTTCGTGGTTTTCCTCAGTCCAGGCAAATGCCAGGATGGTACCTAGATCAGGCGAGGATCTTTCCTTCCATATTCATTTCTATTCATCGTTCACCTGTCATCCAAGCTTTCGATAATGCATATTGTCGCTACTGAAGCGTGCACAAATTGCCAATTATTTGAAAAGTTCCATATTCTCGGATGTAACGCCGTGGAGTCAGTCAACCGACATTTCGCAGGAACATGTCGCATCCATCTTCAGGGTCGAAGAATAAGCTTCACACTGATCTGTTGCGTGGCTTATTCTTCAACCCTGAAGATGGATGCGACATGTTTCTACGAAACGTCTGTTGACTTTCAGCCGACTACACGGAGTTATATACCAGAAGATAAGAACTTCATAGCCGCCGCTGTGAGAACCTCAAGTCCTGCATGGGTAATAATTTATTTAGTGTGCTAAATGGACGCGCCCTCCTTTGGGGGGCGGGGGGGAGGTGTCGAAGGAGCCCTTAGTGTTGCCCCGAAACTCTCTCCTGCCTTGAACTGGTCTAGTCGTTTCGATGCCAGCATAGCCCTGATTACCGGATGTTTACATAGGCCACTTTCGCTTGACGCCGTGCTGGTGGCTGCGACCTACTTTATGGAACGCAGAACTCTGTTTTTGCTCACCGTTTGCTCCTTCTGATAATGCGCCATATACTGACAGTAACCGTTTTCTGTAAGTATTTCAGCCCCTGCAGTTGTAGGCTATTGAGTTCTGCGTGTAACATGTCCGTTCTAACCCTTTCCGCAATGGTTTTGTTTAGAGAAGCGGTCTTTTATTGCATCTTCATGATAACTCATAATTTATGTTATAGACAAGCCACGTAGTAACGTGTAGCCGTTAACAGATGGCAGCAGACGTATTTTTTTTAGATCTCCGACAGCTAAATAAATACGTACCAAATTGATCACTGCTTCAAAGCCAGTCCAGTCGTGTATGTAATGGAAAGGGTTAAAACATGCTATGTGGGCCACATCCAGAAACGAGAGAGTGGCTAGTTATATATGGACATGAAGATGGAGGCGGTATGTTCCTCCGAAACGTTATTAACCACCTACACTATACGGCGTCAACGCAGAACGCTACAGTATTAATCTTCACGGCCATGGGGATATTGAGTCTCGTGCCATGCTTTATTAATGCAGACATGTTTACTTAAATCAGGCTCGCTTTCTCCCTTCATAACAATCCATGACGTCATAACCTCCTAGCTACAGGCCGTGAGTTTAGACCTGGCCTCTGGATTACGCGCAGTAACATAGATGCGGAGGTATTAGCGGGGAAGTGGTTGCAGGTGCAGGCAGGCCGACGTACTGTAAGATCCTGTACTATCCCTTTAATCTTTACCTCAGTGGACTCGACCAAATCCACTGCGCATGCGTCTGACAGCGGCCAGGTCTAGAAACACGGACTGTACTGTGTGTAGCTTGGTTACCTCTGGAGTATATGGTTAAACGGTAATATGATGATATTACAGAAACGCATCGAGATAACAAGAAGAGTGGTTTATTTACCTCAGAGGTAATTTATGAAGTCAGGTAATAACGTATCAACAATGGAAGTCGAAACAGGTGGGGAAATGACCTACAGTTTACACCGAAGTGTGGAGACACTTGCACGCACTAGGAGCAGGGACATAAGGGTGCCTCCCATCTCGAAACCTGCAGAAACCTACTGATCTTGGTGTTTTGTGTACGAATAATTTATGGAAAGAGTATTCGTAATTCATAAAACATCAGTAGACTAATTTAAATCGACATTTAGGGAAGTTCAGATTATGGGTATTTTTGGCTTTATGACACACATGACCTCATCGGAAATTTTGTGTGAAACTATTTTCATCGTACCAAAGGAAGGCTGTTTTAGGTAACTCGCCAGATTTATGACTGTACAATTACGTGTAAGAACATGTTTTCTTATATATAATGTGGTTTGAACATTTTTGCAATTATACCCCAAAGCAGTGTAAAAAGTTTTATTCATAAGAAGTTCATGGTGAATCCTGTGTGTACGGAGCGTGATGGGATCCAGGTTTATGAACTGCGCTCTGAAGAAGAGCTCTGATGTGGTGTGGTATATTGTGCGTCTTGTGAGGAGTGGAACTGTTCCCATAGCGGGAAGTGCCAAGTCAAATGAACGACATCTGTAACAATGTATACAGAAATGTGCAGTAAAATTTGAAGATATTGGGGGGGGGGCATTTTTGGAAATGCGTGCAACATGGCGGATCTTTAAGGCGACATCACACACACACATATATAAATCAAAAATAAAAATATAAAGAAATGCATAAACACTCGACTCAGTTATTGATGCAGCACCGCCAGTATAAATCCGAGATGGGCGGCTTTAACAATGGCACTGTGCCCTCAGCGGGCCCCTGCAAAGTGGGTGGTGTGTGCCCCAAAAGGCCCGGTCCACTGGAACCCATAAGACGGTGGAATTCCTTCCATTCCCGAGACCGCCGGAGCAACACAGTGTCTGCAAGTGTTGAGCACTTCCGGCAGCAGCAGCAGAAGCTGAAGAACTCGATCCTGGTGTCGAGCAGTGCCCCTTCTGCTTCTGCGCTCGGCGCTGCGGCAGGCTTGATGGGAGTCGCAGCGGGAGCTGGGGCGGGTCTGGCAAATGAGCGGTGCAGTGCTCGGCCGGTGTCCCGCGTCATGGCCCTCCGTTCCGAGTCGGCCGATGTACCCTCGCCCAGAGGACAACACCCTCCACCCCCGCCAGCCTTTCCCAGGAGGAGGTTCTCAGTCTGGTAAGGTTACAACTCATGTTAACTGTTTGATGAAGTGATTTACTGCGAAGTGTTCCCGACACAGTGTTTCCTGCAGTTGATTTACGAGTAAACACCGTAGTTCTTGCAGCTACATTCCTCCAATAACCGTGGCCTCATTTACAGCAGTTGGCCATTCTTGTCTGGAGTTCGTCTTTTGCGTCCATCTCAGCACTTCGGAGCTCTGCGTCTTCCTGTCATCTCAGCCTGGGCCTTCCCACTTTTCATGCACCTTGTTGCTATTTCCCGGATGTTATCTCATCTGCCCGTGTCTCAATTATATGCCCCAGACACTCCAGGCGTTTCCTTTCTGATGTCCGCCACCAGATCAGATGTTCCATACCTTAACCTTAGTTTCTGAATATCTTCCCCGGTCTAGGAAACCGAAATTAACGGCCGTGGGGATCCGTTGCGCTGACCACGCGACACCCTCTATCCGCTAAAGTTGGCACTAAAATTTGCCGACAAGCGGCGGTCGCTCGGTCGGTATAATTCCCTTGCGGACTAAAATCACGGAGTTTTTTCCTTCTGAATATCCTCCAGGAGGCAGTGTACCAAAACAGGTTGCTTGTTTATTGTGAAGATAAGTCAAATGATACTGGCTCAAAGTGGATCCACCATTCCGAATTTGTCACGTTTTACACATTCCACAGGCATTCGCGGGCCACACTTTTATAATAAATCATCATCATCATCATCGGCAAAACAGCCCCTTGTGAGCCACAGCCGTCCCTAGGAGGGTCTGACAGACTGCATCCGGTTTGCACTTCGCATTTCGCGACAGTAATTCTTCCACAGAACATGCCGTCAGCCCTGCGTCCAACCCCGAGTCTGGAGGACCAGGTATACCCCCAGGGACCGGGTTCACTTTTTGTCACCCTCTACGATCCGCAGGCCTGCGGTGGAGGTGTAACCCACCTTCAGACGGGGACTGAGATCTGTCGGTCTTCTTCTTTTGCGTCTCTTTACCTCCGTCCTTCCTTTGTTTCGTTTTTTGTTCTGTCTCTCTCCTGAATTCCTTTTCTTTTTAGCAAATATTTATCCGCTTTGCCGTGTTGTGCAGGTCACGTCAGTTTTTGGCTAACTTTACAGCTGGATCCGCCATGAATGTCGTCCATGGACGCTTACGTACCTGTAACCACACTTACGCATTTCTGTCGTGAAGTAGGCTTATGCGATCTCTGTCCGCCTGTCTCTGTCTATCTTCCCTGTGAACTTCTGAATGCCTGAACCAGTCTTTACGAAAATCGGCATGTATGTCATGACACATGAGCCCATCTCAACGGCGTACTCCATAAGTCCCTCCCATCAGTCTGTGTGTCTCTCCTTTCGTTGCCAGTGATCGGGGCCATAGTCTCAGCCAGTTTAGTCCACGCCGCATTTTCACACGCAACGTAAAATTTTAAACATTCGAATTTATGTTCCTCCATGGAATAAAACCTTTCCATTCATCTAACGTGCGATTAATTTTCGTGATCAGAATGCTTTAGCGACACGGCCCTGCAATGGCTAATTGAGGATTCATAAGTTATCTTCCCGGGAGTGTATATTGATTATTGCATTTTGGTTTTGAATTGATAACATTCTCTGTGTGACGTGGCTCATTAACTCGTAGGCTCATCCTTCAGAAAGCTCGCCGCTTCAGGGAGAAATTACATTATTTAATCTTCAGTTGCTGATGTCATTA
The DNA here is from genome assembly GCF_002891405.2 of Cryptotermes secundus. Taxonomy (NCBI): domain Eukaryota; kingdom Metazoa; phylum Arthropoda; class Insecta; order Blattodea; family Kalotermitidae; genus Cryptotermes; species Cryptotermes secundus. The sequence continues at coordinate 1,758,532 of NW_019730108.1, forward strand.
TCCCGTGAAAATAATGGCTGTGACGTCACGCGAGAGTACAAAGGAAGGCAACAGTACTTGTCCCTTAATTAAAACCGAAACCAGTTGCTGCAATTAGAAGGAATATCTCACGTGAGAGTCTGGCCGTATCCGGATTATTTATATCGCAAGCTGTCAGTCCGCCGATTTTGGTTTCCATGGTTACCAACTTGGTTATACTGCGCATTCCAGGTGTAATGTGTGTTTATGTGGTTTCTCTCCTGTTTCTCTTTAGAATTATTGTGTGTTACGAAACGTTAGTATGCCGTAACAGGGTGCCTTTGAAGTAAATAATAGCGGTTTGAATTAATTTTGTGACACGTAGACACGTTGCTAAGCAACGGCCGCGAAATAAACAGCTATACAATAGCCGTTGCTAAGTAGTGGCTCCGTAAACTTTTACTTTTATTCTCTTCAGAGATGATGTTAGATAAGAGTTCAGTTGCACAAAATATCTGGTCGTGATCCTCAAAGGACTTGGCGCCAAGACGAACTGATTGACGGTAAACCTCCAGTCTTAAGGTCACTTTGACGTTGACTTCTTTCAGTTTGACTAAGAGTCTTCAGCATCTCAGGCGGTTAGTCGCCGATTTCACACCATGACGGCCCGTGTTCGAGTCCAGGTGAAGTCGTGGTATTTGTGGTGGACAAAGTGGCACTGGAGCAGGTTTTCTCCGAGTACTTCTCTTTCCCCTGCCATTCCCATTCCAGCGACTGCTCCACGCTTATCATCATCATTCGCCGGCTGGTACAATAGGCCAGTTGGTGGCCGGCGTACCAAGTGGACAGCCTCGTCCCACCCCAAGAAACTAAAAGAAACCAAGTCTTGAGACGGTAGTTAGAAGAGTAGGAGTTAGTTCTGGGGCAGTCGGCAAGCAGTAAGAACGTGAGCACGGAAGCAGAGGACATTGGGATCCGTCACCAGACAACGACTGGTGAAGAGGCAGCAGACTGGGAAGCCTTAATACGTGCTGTACTGAACTGGAGAGTGTGTGAAGTAGCAACAGCGTTATAGTTACTTAGAGCTACGATTAGTAAATCCAGTTATCAATCCAAACCCCGTCGATAGTCACTCATACACGTGACAATATTAACTTCATTCTTTATTCCATATTATATCGGAATAAATTCGTATCATGGGAATTGTTAGTGGGGGCTTTCGCATGGATGAGAGTGAGTATTTACAGTCAGTTTCTCGGGGTTCTTTAAAATTTTCCTGTGGTCAGTGTCTCGTGATTTCCTTTCCATATGTTCTATTTAATTGTTTCTTTTTGCAGTTAACTGAATCCGGGGGCACGCGGTAGCGTAGTTTTTTTATTGCTAGTGGGGTGGACCTAAGTCCCTTGTACTGCGGCCACTTCTGGCCTGTTGTACCAGCCCGAGATGATAGGTGAGTGTGATTGTGGAGCAATTGGTGGAATGAAGATTGGCAGGGGAAACAGAAGTACTCTGTGAAAACCTGCCTCAGCGCCACTTTGTCCACCACAAATCGCACTTTACCAGACCCGGCATCGAACCCGGGCCGCCGAGAGGTGGGAAGGCAGCGACTAACCGCTTGAGCTATGGCGCTGCCCCCATAGCGTAGTTGGTTGAGACACTATGCTACAAGTTGGAAGGTCGCGGTTTCGTTGCCCGATGAGGTCATTGGATTTTTCGGTCGACCTATTCCTTTTAGCCGCCCTATGGCCGACTCAGCCTCTAACAGAAACGAGTACCAGCAATCTTCCCGGGAGTAAAGGGCGGTCGGCGCGTAAGGCTGACAGACTCACACATCTGCGAACCGATTGTCTAGAAAATGTGGGAGCCTCGACGTCTCACAACCCTATGGGCCTCCACGGCCTGTTAGAGGGATAGCTTAACTTTTTACAATTGAATGCCATAGGTCCAGTTCTGAGTTACTGGTAACGTGGTTAATTGAGTAGTAAAGGAAGAACTGAAACGCTTAGCCAATCATGTGCCACAAATCGCATTTCTCTATCAATCAGAATTTGCGATAAATTCCAGCAGGCGTGCGCAATCGAAACCCCTTCCCTATTTCTCATTCAGTGTCCTCTGGGAAATCCTGGAGGTTATGTGAACTGCGGCACAGAATTACGTGACGCAGCTCTGCATAACCTCCGCCATCCTCAACCCCCAGAGCCGTATTATTACGTGTTAGAGAAAAACTTCAAGAAGATGGGGGTTTGGGTGGGGGGTGGGGTGAAAATTAACGCCACCACACACAGTTCTAGACGTGCTGGTATGAGAGTAATTTGCAAATAAATTGCACCCAATTTTCCCTGTAACAAAGCCCTCTCTCCTGTTCGTATAATCTTCTTGCTATTAAAACTGTGTGTCCTAATTCTTTTTAATGTCCCGTCCGTAAGTACCGCCACAGTTGCGAGGATATGTCCTGTCGGTCTAGCATTTTCATTTTATTGTGTGGAGTCCTCTACGTGGAGGGTCCTCATAAGCACAGAGCGACAGTGACACAGTCCTGGAAACAAAAATTACTTCCTGCAGATTCTAAGGCATGTTAAAAAACTAAATAGTGGAGTGGTAATTGAGTTCCGTGGGTTCGTGCCTTGTTGGGTTAAGGGCGGTGGATCTGGGGTCCTTTCAAAGCTTTTTATTTTATACAGCTAATTCTCAAACTGTTGTCCGCGCCACCACACTAGTGTTAGATTAGCATAATGTGACATGACGCCGGCATAGCGGAGCCAGAGTAGATGTTAATTGCTAGGCAACGACTTGGTTAAGATTTCCCGCTGAAATAAACACACGCAACAATAGAAGGAGCACACGGTGTTGTATCGCAGAAGATGCAATTCTTCATACCCACCGCTGTGAGAAGCTCAACTTCATCTGCTGAAGAGTTCTTCATGCCCACCGCTGTGAGAAGCTCAACTTCATCTGCTGAAGAGTTCTTCATGCCCACCGCTGTGAGAACCTCGACTTCATCTGCTGAAGAGTTCTTCATGCCCACCGCTGTGAGAACCTCGACTTCATCTGCTGAACAGTTCCTCATACCCACCGCTGTGAGAACCTCAACTTCATCTGCTGTTTAATCACGCCCTGCAGAATATCAGGAATTGGTTTTTGGCCTGCGCCATTGTGCCCTGTATTATGTACTTAACGATATTTGTGTAAGAGCTGTAACGAAAATATCAGGAGGAAACCGCCTCTGTGAAATGTACAGTTGTAACGGGAAATTGTGTTGAAGTTTATGTCTGTAAATTTGAACCCCGCCGTCAATAATGACAAATGGACGCCGGATGCTGTCGAATATACGTAATGTGCCCCCCCCGTGTAATTCGCAAGGCTAAAATGAAATCAAAACGATTTAATACAGCAAACTATCGAAATATTTTTTAGCATTTTCGAATATATATTTGATTGATTTTTATATGTTAGTCTGAACTTGCGCAAATTAAACGAACAGAAACATTTTCATGAACTTTCTGTAGGAGAGAACAGCTCATTGTGTTTATGCAAAGGCTGTAATTGGCCCGACCACAGTGGCCGCGCGGTCTAAGGCGTGAACCGTCTTCGCTTTCTCAAACACTGGGATCGTGGGTTTGAATCCCACTCGAGGCATGGATATATGTGTGCGTTTATTCTGTTTGTGTTGTCCTATGTAGGTAGCGGCCTTCCGCTCCATAGCTCAAGCGGTTAGTCGCTGTCTTCCCACCGCGGCGGCCCGGGTTCAAACCCGGTCTGGTCAGGTGGGATTTATGGTGGACAAAGTGGCGCTGCGGCAGGTTTTCTCCCAGTACTTCGGTTTCCCCTGCCAGTCTTAATTCCACCAATTGCTCCACAATCACCCTCACCTATCATTTGGGGCTGGTACAAGGGGCCCGAAGTGGTCGCAGTGCAAGGGACTTAGTCCCACTCCACTAGCATTGAAAAATAATAGGTAGCGGCCTTGCGACAGGCTGATCCCCCATCCAAGGTATTCCTACCGACTGTGTAAAAGATCGTGAAACTGAAAAGGTGGCCAAGGCCCAACAAGGGGCTGTAGAGACATAGGTAGGTAGGTGGATGAATGGACGGACGGACGGATGGATGAAGGCTATGATTGAAAGCAGGAACAAAGTTGGGCTTCTCCCTCTGTTCTATAGCCACGTCACGTGGGACCACTAGCTTCATGACAGTGAACAGGCTGTCGCTGTGATGCAGTTGGTTTTCGGTCCTCGTTTCCATGGAGACGAAACAAAAGACTGCTGAATGCAGCTTGTAGCTTTCACCACAAGCACTGTTGACATTAATTAGTGTTAAACAGCGAGAGAATGGGTGCATGTCCAGATAGGGCCACGTCGAACCTGTAAATGATGAACGTTAGAGCGAGAGCGCTGGTTTCAGTAGTCACAAAGCGATTTCTTGAAATGGCTGTCTCATGATGGCGCGTTTCGTTGGTCATTCTGCTTTTTTTTTTTAATTATTTTCTGCCGCATAACTCGAGAAGTGTAGTTCATTTTGCAAACAGCATGCCAGACAGACATCATGCAGTAGAGGCGTCCTTGAGACGCTGATAGTCACTCAGTTGGTCGAGAAATTACGTGCCCTTTATGAAACCCAAAAAGTCACTTTAATAGCATACCGTCATTGTTCTATAAAGATAAAAGTAGGTGTATGAGGTCATCAGGGAGCCGGGATAGCTCAGTCTGTATAGCGATTGGCTACGGGCTGGACGACAGAGTGGTCGGGGTTCGAGTCCTGGTAGGGTCAAGAATTTTCTCCATGTCCAGACCGGCTTTGAGGTTCACCCAGCCTAGCCGGAGGGTACCGGAGGCTCTTTGCCCGGGGCTAATGTGACCAGGGCGTGAAGCTGACCACTCACCTCCAGCTACTGTCGAGGTCCTCTCGTCAGAGAGAACGCCCCACATCAGCAAGCCTCCAACTGCCTGACATTAATAAGAATCTGGTCGCAAGCCTCAAGTGAGTGTTTTATTCCAGGACATTAAAGGGTCTAGGATGGGAGATTATGTTTCACACTTGTATGAAGATAAAGCTGAAGATATCCCTGTGCCTAATTAAGCACCACGTCCTGAAGGCGTATGGAGGAACAGATATAGCTCCATATATTCTTAACTGCAGCACTATATTGTGGCGAGTGGCTAGCTTCACGTCCTGGTCTTTATGCTCCAAGCAAATAATTCTAGATACCCCTTCGATAGGAGGGAGGGTCGGTGGGCGGGCCCCAGAGCCAATCTGGACGCTGTGGAGAAGAGAAAAATCGCTTGCTCCTACCGGGAATCAAACCTCGGCCTCCAGGTCATAGTTCCGGCTTCGCGCTTGTAAATTAAGGGTTTCTGGCCATGGGACCCCCGTGCAATGCAGGGGGGAATGGGTTGCTTCTGGCCTGACTTTAAATGAGAGGCGAAGAAGGGATTTACTGATTGGTCTGTACTTTGTACCGTTAATAAAATTCATGAATGTAGTCCACCAGCCGGGCTCATAAAGTTTATATTTATAGCAGACAACCTCGAAGGAGGGAAGAGAGTTCCATCACCGCAGCCAGGAATTCCGAACTTAACGGTCACTGAACCTGGTCGGTTCTTGTGCATAGTGATTTAAATACATCTGAGGAGTGTGGGTCTATGATTGGTTCCTAGAAAAGGTTTCCGAACCTCGGTTTGTTCTTCCATCTGATCATTTATCCGTTTAATTTGTATCCTGGTCTTCTGTTTGTGACTGACGGACTGGTTTGACCTCTCCGCCCCGTGGCAGCGGACATTCAAAGCTCTCGATGTCATGCTACCTACGCTACTGGAAATTTATGGACTTCAAAATATGAAAATTCCAGAAGGAAAATTAGCCGTAAATACCGTATAAAGCAGTTATATTACAGTTTATATCGCACTGCTGCATGTAGCACGAATGGAGGAGAAAAGGAATGCGTATAGGTTATTGGTGGGGAAGCAAGAAGGAAGGAGACCACTGGGAAGACCAGGACGTAGGTGGGTGAACAATATTAAAATGGATCTTAGATAGGATGGGATGGTATTGATTGGATTGATCTGCCTCTGGATAGGGACAAGTGGAGGGCTCATGTGAACACGGTAATGAACCTTCGGGTTCCATAAAATGCTGGGAAATTCTTGAGTTGCTGCACAGTTGGCGGCTCCTCCAGAAGGGCTCAGCTCCATGAGTAAGTACATCGTACTGCTAAGCACTGTCTAATTCTGAAGGAAGAATGTAATATCCTGGGAGTTTCAGAGGGACGCAAGAGAAATGTGTTAGGATTCATGCTGTTCGGAACTTACGAATGGAAAGTAAAAGTAAAGTAAGTAAAGCTATCCCCGAAACGGGCTGTGGAGGTCCATAGGGCTGTGAGACGTCGAAACTCCCACATTTCTATACAATCGGCTCATAGATGGCGGTAAGGTTGATAAATACGCAGAGAAATTTAATATTGAAACCGCTCAGAAAATACTGAATTCGGTGTAGCAACTAGGCTACGGCCTGGACGGCCGGGGTTCGATTCCCGGTAGGGGCAAGATTTTTCTCATCACAGCGTCTGCACCGGCTCTGGGGCCCACTTAGTGTGCTATCCAGTGGGTGCCGAGGGTAAAGCAGCAGAGGCGTGAAGCTGACCACTCATCTCCATTTTGTGCTCAAGTCAATAATGGTGGAGCTATTCCTCCACTTGCTCATACGCGTTCATGGCTTCTCCTTCATTAGGGATAACTTTACGTTATTTACCTCTACCGTTAAGAAAATTTGGTTTTGGAACCCCAGAAGCATAGAATAAGATGAGAATAGTTTCTTACGTGGGAGTGTGATTTTTTTTAATTCATTAATTTCAAAATATCGGATTTTTGAACACGAAACTTGTGAACGTTGTGATATAGCGGCAAGTTCGTGTTAATACGTAACTGAGCTAGAGTGACACAAGTGCCCTGTAATACGCTTCTCCCTTGTCACCGATGACACATCGTGACGTATCTGTTTAAGTCATGGCAGAAGAATAAACTTCATAATAACGGTGTCCGTTACAATAGCCTGTAGCGTAACATTTCCCGTTTACATGAATGGACCGCAGCCAGGCAGGATAGACTCCCCGCCGCACACCGAAACCTTACTAGTGGGGGTCATTGGGTCGCATTTGCTTGTTATTGCCATGTGATTGAGTGTGACTGTAGACGGGGTGTCGATTGGTAATCGGATTTATGGAACACTTACAGAACGGAACTACAAATAACCGTGACAGTCTCGCTGAGTTACACACCCCGGTGATTACTGTAACTACAGCATACATAAAATCTTCTGTCTTAACTAGCCGTTGCTTGGTATCGGGTACTAACGGCGTACGTGCTTTTCATTTCTCACAACTGTAATTCTTTAACTGACGCAATCTACAAAAAGTCAAAGTAACATTGCGACTGACGGTCAGCCAGCCAGTCTCATGACCAAATATTTATTACTGTTTGACAGTTACGGTCTTGTTTTTGTGGGGCGCCCTCTCTGACGAGAGGACGGGTCTCTCTTTTGTATATACTGCTGGCCCTTGCCAGCGCAGTCTTTCTCGGGTCCGAGTCCCTTTGGACTCGGCGACCATATTTTACTGTCCACTGAGCTGTTCCTTAGCAGCGGCTGTTGTACTGTCGCCTGATTTTGGCAGTGGGTCTACATAGACTATGTTCTTGGCGTGACGGCAGTATTTTGCTGCACACAGAGAGGTGTGTTGTGTTATGTGCCGAGGACGGAGTGTCGCAACGGTATTGAGACGCATCTATCGGCGTCCCTTCACTTGCTCGCCCGGCCACGTCCGCTTGTGTCTCGTGTTAGGTATAATTGCAGTTTAGTGCTTTATTGAGATGCTTTCAGTCAGCAAATCTTGTAAGAACTGTCCTCGGAATTCAGTTTTCTCTAAAAGCGAAGTTTAGTTTATTTTTTTTTGCCAAGCCAGCAAGCAGTCATTTGAACCTGTTACGTTGTCTTTTGTTGGTTTACTCTAAGTTCTCGCCATGCAGACTTGAAACGGCAGAAATGTTTTTGTGTTTCTGTTGGCCCAGTGCCAGAAACAATAAACATGAAAATGTATGATGAGAAGAAGGAGACCTCGGTGTATGGGCGATATATCCCGTTTGTATCACGGAAGTGGAAGTTTCCTCGGCTCGTTCGCTTTATGGCGCGAAGGGCGACGCAACGCGGAAGCATCTCTATCATTGCCCACTTTAAAATGTCGCGAGCTTCCTGTGGCTCTCCTGTGTCTGCAGGCAGGTTCAGCATTCACATGCTCGATGCTCGCCTCTTTTCGGTAGTCCGACAGAAGTTCATATCTTGCATCTCATGTGATAAGGTCTACGTTTGAATGTTTGTCCGTGTGGTTGTCATGAAGATGTTTTTGAAGTGGACCTGTGGCTCCATATGTGGTTACATTCACGTTCCGGTCGCTTTAACCCAAGGTTTCTCGTTATATACAATGGGGTTAGGTGGTCTCACAGCCTGTCTGAGCCTGCCGTTGAATAAACCATGGTTGAGCAATATGATGATCAATTAGCCTGTCGACAAGAGAAAATAAAATTACCCGCTGTTTAAAATTGTATAGATTCTAAAGACTGTTGTTGTCTCTGTGATTATGTATCAGTTTTTTAGAGAATTGTGGAACAGACTTCAGGAAAATAGGTTATGTACTCTGTATATTTCATATCTCGTGTTGATTCACCAAGTCTTGAACACCTGGTTCCTCTTGGATGTGGGCCTGTTACCTAGTTCCAGAAAACTCTTTCTGTAACAACGTGTGACTCGCTTTCTTCGTAATCATCGGATTTGAGACGTGGTTGCGGGACACCCTGTGGGCCGTTCTGTGTTTGGATGGGTGTGGCGGAGATACGAGTGATTGTATTGCCTGGAAATCAATACCAGATGGGCACCATGCTGCAAGAAAATCTGGCTCGTTGCGGTTTCTCTATCGATTAGGGCGACATCTGTTATAAATCGATGTTTACATAACGTTCACCGTCTATAATCGGACGTCTTGCGATGTATCGTAAAGCACGAGAAAGGATGTAGCGGTCGAGAAGTGCGCGCAAGCGCACAGTGTAATCGGCTGTGAGAAATCTGAACATCGGAAGGCGATCACAGGTTACGAGCCGGTTTAGGCTGAATGTAATCTATAAACTGGTTCAGGTTGAATATTAAGTTAGATACTGATACGGGTTGAATTAAATCTATTAACTGATTTAGGTTGACTTATCATGAACTGATTTAGGTTGACTCATAATATTAATTGATTTAGGTTTAATGTGCTCTGTGAACTCATTTAGTTTTTGTGTGATGTGTGATCTGGTTTAGGTCGAATATTAATCTATGAGCTGATTTAAGTTGGCTGTAGTCTGTGAACTAGTGTAGGTCGCATATTCAGTTATGAACTGATTTGGGTGTAATCTGTGAACTGGTTTAGGTCGAACATTAAGTTGTGAACTGATTGAAGTTGAATATTAAATATGAGTTCTTAGTTTTCTGCTTGAATTTTGTTGATTGCTTGCTTGGCTTACTTTTCGACCCTGAAGATGAAGGCACAGCGTTTCTCCGAAGAATCTATGAAGTTCATCAGACTACACGGCGTCACATCGCACTGCTACTTGTAGTCACCGCAACATTTTGTTCGAACTGCATTAAAGGCAGAAGTCTTCGCAGTATAGCGAACGTTAATAAGCGTGGACTGCGACTTGACTCGAAAATAACTCGAAGCTGGTGAAATGGGCTTGAGTCAGTTTGTGCTCTTAAAGTCTTACCGGAAACAGATGCTACTAGACCGATGTGAACGAGTTTTGGTTCGCCTGACATTCACTACAGAGATTAATTTATATTGAAATGTACGAGTAGTTTCGGAGCCATGACAGGTGACACACAGATGCATGTTGTTACGACCATGTTTTTATATCATGAATAAAATAATCAATTACCTGTATTCTTTGATATGACGCCGTGTAGCGCGGTACTGAAAGCTGCCGTTTTGGAGGAACTTGCTACTTTCATCTTCACTCTACCCTGAAGATGTCTGCATCAGTTTCCTCCGAAACGATGACTTTCCGTAGCACCCTACACGGCGTCACATCTCACGAAAGAGTACACCATACATAAGGTCTCGTGAATATAATTGGGCCTTTCAGGTTGTCATTGTTGAAGATTATCATTGTTAGCAAGGATTTTAAATGTTGCGTATTTAAATTGCTGGAATGATAGTGTGAAGCCAGCAACTCGCGCCTGCGCACTGAAATGGCACAGAGGACGTGCTTCTCTCTCTCAGTAACACTTCCAAATATTCACGTTAATGGCTTTCATTAAGGGGTTTGGGACTTGTTTTTAATTGGATTCTATTCCAGCAGATGGCATTACTATCCATTTGGAAAGGATGCAGCATAGACTTTAAGGGGGGGGGAGTTAAACTGAATAAAGTGATTTTGTGCCGGCTTGTTCCACAGAGGTTTGAGTTAAGACTTACGAAAAATTTATTGTCTTTATGGGGGTGGTGATCAGTTTCGTATGCCCATGTACAGAATGATTCGAAAGTTCTGATACGGTTTAAAATTATTACACGAATACTGTTATACAAAACTCTGTGGCGTTGAGTGCTTCTTGAGAAGCCGCCAGTCGCTTAGCTGCTCAAGAATTTCCCAACATTTTATTGCACTCGAGGGTTCGTTACCACTTTCACAGTTCATACTACTCCATCCCACTTCCCTAACAACCATTTTAATATTATCTTCTCATCTCTTCTAGGTCCTCCTGGTCTCTTCCTCTGGCTTTCCAATAAATATCCTGTATGCATTCCTCTTCACCATGCGTTCTACATGCCCTGCCTAGTATACAGCCCATTGAAATTTCATCCACGTTTTTATTTGAACAGACCTCTGCGAGTTTATAGGTTCTGGAAATATAGCCGCATTTATGTAAGATATTAAATTTGGTGGAATAACGGTCTGCTGCTGCTACTGTACCCATCTCTGCGCCCCTTTCTACAGGGGAAACCCCCCAACTGTTTCACACTTACGCACGGAATATGCTTTCTCACTGCCATCTGTCGGTCAGTCGTGTAACTACTACGGCCATCAACAGATGATGGGATGTGGATGGATTGTGAGTAGATCGAAGGCCGGAATTGCTGTGTTGATCAAAGCACATTATTATGAGGTACTAGAATGACTATAGACGGGGTTTGGATTGCTGTTTGGTTTTATTGAACGCTTACAGATTACAAGCAACTATAGCGCTATCGCTAATTCACACGCTCTGCGGTTTATTACAGCATGTAATATGTGTTCTCAGTCTGTTGTTGCCGTTGCTTGTTAGCGGCTTCCAACGGCGGACGCTCCCCTTACTCTGGGTTCCCGGACTCCCCCCCCGTGCTCACAAGGACTGAACCGCAGCAGTTATCTCTGAGTCACCAACCACCCACTTCACTTCACTGACTGCAGCTCCCAACTCGCCTGCATATAACATCTCGGCACGGACCGCGTAGAAAAATCACCACTCCTATTTTAATTGTTTCTTAATGGGCCGTGCAGAAAAGGGATCTTAACTCTGTTTGGGCCCTTTGGAAAGGGCTGTCTCTTTTTACAGGTCACAGATGTTAGCATATTTGTTTTTTTCGTGCCTTATGTTTCGTAGTTCATGAAGTAATGTCCCTGATTAAAAAGTGATCTTACAGCCCCAAAACAACAGAAGTCTCGTCGCTAAACTCCTCATTGTTTGTAACTTTTATAGGACCTCGAGGCCCTCATCCTCCCTCAAAGGGAAAACGAAACTTAGTTTTCAGTGTTCAGGCAAGTGATCTCTTCTACGTGTATACTAAATCGTTAATGTTTTGTGTTGTTGCTTGCCCCGGGAAACACAGCATCCAGTGTAGCACAGCTCTGCAAAGCCGTAATCATGTATCTGCGACCTACATCGAGTTTTTTGTTCCCAGTTCTGTCTGGCTTAGCATTATGTACGTGTCTGCCCGGGCAACGTACTACGGGAACTTAGCCAGTCAAGCCATTGCGCATGCGTGCACGTACGCGAGGGCATCCAGTCTTCTGTGTGTAGTAAAATGTCAAATTTAAAGAGGCGCGTTGGTAGAAACTACCATGTTCGCCGGGATATGAGGCGAGATTTCCTTTTTCAAATACTGCATTGTCACGTGACTATAGACGGGGTGTGGATTGGATATCGGATTTATTGACCACTTGAACGCACGAGTCTGAACTACAAGCACAGAGTCACCGCCAGTCACCCACAGTTCACTAATCACCACAGCCTCCGCTAAGCCTTTTCCAGCGTGCTGTGTCTTCAGAAGACGTTCCCTGGCAACGGATTCTAACAGTGGAGATTCTTCACCTTCACACGCTCATGTCCCCTCTTCACAGACTCCTGTTCAGAATTGACTACTGACCCTAATCGTGTCCCTTGCTTGTAGCATCTTGGCATGCACTACATAGAAAACACAGCTCTATTGTGTCATTGTTGTGTTCGTGTCTCTTGCTGCTGGAACGTGTTTACCGAGCCGTTGCCCAGAAACGGGCAACGATTACGATGAATATGACTGCGAGGCGATTGTGAGGAAGTACAAAATTCTGATGATATACGAGTGTTCAGTTTTGTCAAATTCTGTTCTTTTATTGCAAGGAAAAGAAAAGGATTGTGAGATCACCTTCCTCTCTGTATATCCCCCTAATTTTTGTTTGGAGGGTTACGAGTTAAGCTTACTGTCTCTGTGGGTCCTAATCTTTTCATTGGACACGTTTTCTGTGCGGTCCGTATAGTATCGATAGAAAGCAGGCGATTGGTTCTTCCCAGAACTCGTCCCCCCACTTCTCATTTTCTCATTAGTACAATTGTCTAAGGACCTGGACGGTAATGGTGATGGCACAGTGACTAGACCTAGAAACCATGGGTCGGTAGGTCCGTAAGGTGAATATGTGAGGATTGAGCCTGTCACGGCAGTGATGATGAAGATTACTGTCGTCTGGGATGTGACGTCGTATAGCCTGGTATTGTTACTGATATTTCAGAAGAACCTTTCTCCGTTTTCAGGCTAGACGGGTGAGCATAGCGTGGAAGGTCCGGAGTGAGGTTGGAATTGGCTCTTCCTTTTCTGTAGCAAGGATATAGTCCAGAGTTCTCTTCCTAGCTGCTCCTCCCGTCTGCTTCTAGGTCAGGCTGTTTACAAATGCGCAAATTGTAAATAAAGTCGCATTGCTGTTATTAACCATAAACAAGAATGTGTTTTATTTTTAGTAGTCTTCATAAAGTACTCAGCCGTTAAGCCGAAAAAATGTTTAGCATTTTTTCATTCATTATTATTATTATTATTATGGCTCTACAGCCTTGTGTTGGGCCTTGACCGCTTTTTCAGTTTCTTAATCGTGTACACAGTCGGTAGGACTCCTTGGACGTACACACAGGATAAACGCACACAATACAGACATCCATGTCTTGAATGAGATTCGAACCCACGATCCCAGCGTTCTATGGAGCGAAGACAGTTAGTGCTTAGGGCGACCTCACACCAACTGCGTCAAGACAAGCATCAAGACATGAGACAGAAGATTCAGTCTTGCTTGATTCGTGATTCGTCACTATGAAGATGACGTCAGCATCATGACTCAGACCGGTGTGCGGCGGTTTTCATAATCTCATTCGTTTCAGCTGTTCTTCTTTCTTTACGTCCTGTCCCAGACATCGTGTCTTGACTGTTAAATGTCTTGACGCATACCGGTTGCGGCCTACCTTAGACCGCGCCGCCACTGATCGGCTTTATTTCTATTATGATATGCATATTGTGACGTGTTGCGCTATGGAGGACACCCCTCCCTCCCCAGCGGTGACGTAACACGGGATGCTGCCGTTGCTACTCAGCAGTAAACAACTACCGACAGCGTTGCTAGGATATCGGTAAACACGGCGTCAGACAACAGTGGTGCCTATTACGTAACTGTTTTCTGTGTTGTCCGTAACGGGACTAAATAAGGAGCAGCGAAGATTGTTCAAGAGTTGAGTTACGAGTTAGCCAGGGAGTCAGTCAACCAGTCAGTTGTAGTCTAGCCTTCGCAGGCCAAGCAATTGTAATACTGCAGATGGCAGTAAATAGTGTGATTGTAAGAGGGAATGTGAAATAAAATTCGCTATATCCAATAAGGCGTGAAGTTATTTGTCGCGTTGTACACGCAACACGTGACAGTATGTTTCGGCTGTAACCGTCCCTTCATTATATCACGTGATATGGCAACAATGCCGTTTTCATATGAGCCCGATTGCAGTTCCCAATGAATTATAAGTGGATCGCAGTGTTGGACTAAAATGTAATTTGGTTTCCGTGCTGTTTTCTCGCAGTGCGTTTTTATTTATGTTTACCTTCAAACCATTAGAAGAGAGAGAGCACGCCATGTTGTTTGTTTGTACAAGAAGAAGTTGCTGTTTGTTGCAGCTGACAGTTGCTGTCCCCCTGAAATCTCTTTTCCAGTAACCCCCGGCAAATAAGCCGATGCCTCTTGAGTGCGTGTGCAGAGGTGGAAGTTAGTCTCTCGGGTTTCTCTCCTTCCTGTCTTTATTTCCCGGCGGCAAAGCGGTCGGGACGTGAAGCTGATTACTGACCTCCATATAGTGCCGAGGTCCAAACTGGTGGAGCTGTACGGCCACTCCCCCATACGTTCTTAATTGACAACTTTGCTGTTGAGTAGGAATCCTAATATTATATTTTACTTTTTTTCATTGATACTTTTTTTTATTCCTGTGTTCCACGTTCAACTTTCATTTACGTTCTTTCCATTCTGCCAGTTGTTCTATTTTTATTATTTATCTATTTCGTCCTTGTTTCGCTTTCCCTTTTGCCTTATTTATGTTGTGTGCATCCTGTCACTCTTTATTTCACTTGCGCTATTTCCATTATTTTTCTCTATTTTTTCTTCCTCTGTTTCTTTCGTACTATTGTTTTTCATTTACTGCCTTTTTACTTATACTGTCTCCCGTTTATTGCCTCTCTTTTGTTGACATTTTAAGTCTTCTTCTTTGTCCTTTCAAATTTACATCAAATTTCTGCAAGGAGCTTGCCAAACCAATACGATTTAAGTGTTTGAAGTCCGGACAGTGCAGAAATTCAGTTACTTCCTCGCAGAGAGCACTCCACTTCCCTGCTACAGAGACCAGCTGGCTAATGCTGTGTAGGGAAAGCACCGCTGTTTGTCAGGACAGTCGCACGAGCACGGGATGCTGCAGCAGGTGGCACATATTTCCCAGCAGAAGTAGAAAAGGTTAACAAACGTATGTACCACTCGAAGGAGTCAGGATAGCTCTGTCGGTAAGAGCTCTTCTCCACGGCGTTCAGACCGACTCTAGGGCCCACCCACACCCCTATCCGGTTGGTCACTCATGGAGCTGAGCCCTTCTTGAGAAGCTGCCAGTTTTGCAGCTACTCAAGCACTTCCCAGCATTTTGTGGAACCGAAAGTTGTTATCGTGTTCACAAGAGCCATCCACTGGTCCTTATCCTGAGCCAGATCAATCCAGTCCATACCCCTCATCCTATCTCTCTAAGATCCATTTTAATATTGTTCACCTACCTACGCCTTGGTCTTCTCAGCGGTTTCTTTCCTTTTGGCTTTCCCACCAATATCCTACATCCGATGGGTACCGGCGGCAAAGCGGCCGGGGCGTGAAGCTGACCAGTCACCTTCATCTAGTGCCGAGGTCAAGAATAGTGGAGCTATACATCCACTTCGCACATGTGTCTTCATGGCAGAGTGCTTAAAGCAGTTAAGCACAGAGACATTCTAACCGCTCACTTCGTTGGGTCCTTTACGTTGGTCTCCACTTATCTGGGTCCTCTCCTTCCTTGTGTTGCGGTTCACCTGCACCTCTTTCTGGACACCTCCACTGGAGTTACTGCCCTCCTCCTCCTCGTGGATCGCGAGAAGTTAGGTGAGAAGGGAGGAGAATTGTGGTTGTTGGTGCGTGTAGGCGAGAGTCCGTTCCTTGGCTACCGTCAGGTGTCTCGCAAGTAGGGAAAGACAGGAGTATCTGGGTTCTGTTCTGTAATTGGTAGAGATGAGTTCTAATCCCGGGGTCTTATACGGGTCTGGCTCGGGCAGGGCAGAAAGATTCTTACACTGCAGTCACTTAGTAATTATTTAATTCCCTCCAGCTCGCTGAATACAACGGAATCTACTAATAACACTAATTTGGATTTTAACTTTCGATACTTTTACTGAAGGGACGTAGTTGTAATTTGTGCCTGACTTGGCCGAAAGTTGGATGCAGACTCCTAGAGGTGGAATGCGCTCTCTCTGAATCCTGAGGTCCACGAACCCCAGACTCCAGGAGAAATCCACTCCTCCACTTTGCCATTGGTTAAGTTTTCAAACTAGGAGTTTCCCTAAATATGTAATTTCCAATCAGGTTGCTCTGCTATGTGACTCTGGCAGTTGCTGACCTGACGCTAAGGTTGACAGCGACTTGATGCATTACGATCACGGGATGAGGCTCCGGCCCTCCCACTTCTAAGTTATAGCTGTTCCAAGCTGTCAGCTCTCAAATTCTCAAAGACTTTCCGACTTTGCTGAAACTGCCAGAATTCCAGGAAATATCCCAGATGTTACTTCCTGTCCACATAGCAAAACTTGAACTATGTCCCTTCTGCGTGTAAGAGTTGGCTATCTGCCGGATCTGTTTGTGTTTACGTGACATTAACTTAATATAGATTTAATTAATACAAAATAATGCACCAAATTAGGATGAACGGTTGCAACAACTCGTAGGGTCCAGACAGTTGCGCTGCGTCCACAGCCACGTGATGCATTGCTGTCGTGTTGTTGCTAAGGTAACGCAGCCTCCCCCACAGGGGCCCTGCCCTCGGAGGGGCCGGGTGCTGAGGCAGCATGAGAACACATACTTCGGCAGGGGAGACGCTGTGCTCAGTCACACCTCGGACACACCCGTCCCGGTGTGTGGGAACATTTGTTCCTCTGAAGAAGGCACCCGAACGATCTGCCTTGTATTCGGGAGCTGCCCGGTTCGAACCTGGGCCGGGATACCGACTGCCCTGAGTTGTAACAGGTCTCGACCGCTTTCTCAAAAATTCCTTTCACGTTCATCCAGCCGTATCATTTGACGGCGAATAACCGCTGTGTGTGGAACAGCGTTGTTAAGCTCGAACTAGCCGTCTCAACCATTTTTAGCCTAACTTCCTTATTTTGAAAACTGAAAGGCTTATGAGATCACCTTGCTGTGTGACGTTTGCTGGGCAACGACTCGAGAAAATACGTTCCCTAGGCAACAAATACACATGCAACAATATAATGCCTTTCAGACGCGGTGTGTTCTATGAGGTCCGGGTCGTATGGAATACTCCGTATGTAGTGAAAGGAAAGTATGCACATAAAAAGGAGATCTGTGAAAACAAATATTTGAACGTTAGGGTTCACGTATTCAATGCCGGACTGCTGGCTAGAAGTCACTTTGCATCCGGGAGGTCCTGCGACAGGCCAAGTCGATCAAGCTTTTCCGTGGTTTTCCTCGGTCCTACAGCAAATGCTGAGTTGGTACCCAAGCTTCCAACGTCATACCATATGCATTACCTCTACCAGAAGGACGAGTGGGCACTGCCTGGGAGCCTTCAAAACCGGAAATATAGTTCCTCCCCCCCCAAATCTAGTGTATCTCATTACTTCCCCACTTTCGTCTCTCTCTCTCTCGCTCTCTCTCTCTCTCTCGGAAAATAGGCAATTTCTTCTTGTTTGAAATTTTTTTTTTTTTTAAATTTTTCTGTGTGCTTTCTCGTTCTTTGAAGTTCCAGCTCCCGGGCCTGTGTGTATCCTGCGTGATGTTCAAAACAACATTGATCCCCTCGCGAGTCAAGCAAGTACCTCCCTTGATGACAGAGCTCACCCACCCTCATCAAGCGCTCACTTCGTCTTTCAAGAGCATTTCAAAGATTGGATTCTGCGGATGACGTCACGCCACTTTATGTTTCGGCTGAAAGGAAGTCAGTGACAGAGACGACAGGACGAAATGAAGATCTGACATCGATCTCTCGATGCGACTGTTGTTGACGGTGACGTCATAACAGTGAAAGTGAAGACAATGGCGTTCTATTCTGTCCCGCAATTCAGAGCATCCTTTGTCCTTCCGTACCCACAAAAAGCACCTGTTTCTCAATGCGGTTCGCTGCGTTCGGCTTGCTCATCCGAAGGTTATTCGTAATAGGGCAAATGAAATCAAGACTCGTCTATTGCTGCACGTTAATTTATTCAAATGTGACATGCATTGCTCTAGGCCCAAGAGTTGAAGTTAATTAAATGCTTTTTTTTTACAAATTATAAGGAATGAAACAAGATTTTGGAAGAACTAGTCGCATAGCATAGCGGTAAGTTGCTACTGGCCCTCGTCGGCACAGTCAGTCTTGATTGCAGTCCCCGTCTGGACACGACACAGTAATTTTATTTTCCAACTGAACACTTGCTGTCATAGTCCTTATGTGACATACCCTATGACGAGAGGACGGGTCTGTCGTTTACAATTGTTGCTGGTCCTCGCCAGCATAGTCATTCTCGGGTCCGAGTCCGGCGGGACTCATGCCCAAATTTCACTGTCTCAGATTCGAGACTCCTCCAACCTGGAGGGACAGGCCCCCGTGTTTATATCTCCCAGGAACAGGGCGGCCCAGTCATAGCCCCAGGCACTGGGTTCCCTTTTCGTCGCCTCCTACGACTCGCAGGGCTACGGTGGTGTTCGAACCCGCCTCCACACGGGTAGCATATCTCTGTTAAGTTTAGTCTATATAGCCTCGACAACGGACCCAACAGAGAACACCGCCTCCAACAGTTCCTGTGTTGTTGCAACTGCCACGTGGTTTGGTTTCCGTGGAAATATGTTTACAGAGCCATTGCCTAGCAGCGGTCTTCTCTGGTTCTGCCAGTTTGGCTTTGAGCCGACATAGAACAGAATGGGAAGAAAGGTTCGTTAGAATAAAGAGTGCTGTTTCTAGAACGTGACACGGTACACTCTGGTAGGAGTTTATCGAGGTTTCGGAAGACGGTACAGTCTCCATCTTCAAGAGTCAAAAGATCAAGCAGACTGGGCTGTATCACGTGCCCGAAGGTAGTTAACCCCCCTCAAGAACCTGAAGTTTCAGAGGTCCCCTGCAGTTATGCAGCGTTGAAGACAGGCAAAGAGTAGAACTAGCATTTTTCCCTGTGGCCTCCGGTGTTCGGGAGTGCCTCTGCAAATGTACTGTGAGCGCGGCTTTCTTTCTCGTTTGAAGAGGCGGAGTTTGGAAGAACTTTTACAGGCCTGTTGTCTGGACACTAACATATCACATTTTCTGGTTGTAACATGGCGATGCCTCTCAGCGGTACAACTGGCTTCTTTGGTTTGCAGTTATTCAACGATCCTTTACCAACTGCAGAAGTTAACGCGTCGTGAAAATGGCTGTGAACCGTTAGTTGAAATGCATGGGAATAAATGTCGCTGCCTATCTCATTGCGCACTCCGGGTCGTCCGCCCACTCTCCTATCCACGGGGTAAAGCGGTCGGGGCGTGAAGCTGACCACTCACCTCAACTAGTGCCGCAGTCAAGAACACGTATATAGTATATACATCCGCTCCCCCATACTACTTTATGGCGTAGTGCGTAAGTAGTTGAGCACAGAGTCAACAATATTATATTTAAGCATCCTGTTGCACTCTACACGATAAATGATACAAACTCCGTCCTAAGTGCAAACAATATATATTTATATGTCTTTGATCTTGTTCTTTCTACACTACATGTTTCGGCCTCTATCGGCCATCATCAGGTGTATACTCTTAACGTTGCTGCCACACTGAACCCAGTCTAAAACTTAACATTTAAAAACACAATGTCACATTCTTCGTATTATCAACATCTACATCGTTGATATGTGTCTGGTATGTAGATTATGTTGCACACGTCAAACCCGATATTCTTGTAGTAGCACTCTAAAAATCTTTAGTTATGATGTTTTTAAAACCATTTAAAATTTAGAGAAAATTTTAAAAGGTTTTAAAAACATCATAACTAAAGATTTTTAGAGTGCTACTACAAGAATATCGGGTTTGACGTGTGCAACATAATCTACATACCAGACACATATCAACGATGTAGATGTTGATAATACGAAGAATGTGACATTGTGTTTTTAAATGTTAAGTTTTAGACTGGGTTCAGTGTGGCAGCAACGTTAAGAATATACACCTGATGATGGCCGATAGAGGCCGAAACATGTAGTGTAGAAAGAACAAGATCAAAGACATATAAATACTATATATTGTTTGCACTTAGGACGGAGTTTGTATCATTTACAGAGTCAACCTTAGTCAAGGGACTCGACTAGGCAGACTCCGGGATATCGCCTCGATTACGTCACGACCACATCTTTCCCAATTTCAATTTAATTCTTGCGATACTTATCGGTGTGTTGGCCGAGATTCGAACCGGAACCACTCGAATACAAATCAGAAACGTTACCCCCTGAGCTAACTTTCTCTGTAAATTAGACGTCTAGTCTGTATCATCGTGTGTTCTTGGAGGTGTCAATCGGCGTTTCGGAGGAACCGTCCTCATTGAAGGCTGTGCGGCATCGTAAAGCAGAAGACTGCAATCTGAAGCTAGGTCTGTTGGTCCGTTTCTTGTGTTGCGGGTTGTGTGCTCACTTCTCTGTTCTGCATTTCGTTAACGTATTGCGTGTTTCTTGTGTTTCAGCTTCGGTAAGAGAACAGGAGGCAGCGCTCGGCGACCCAACGAGTGTTTCGTTCTCGAGCCCTCCGAGATGATTGTGGTGAGTACACACTTAACTAACCGTGGTTATACTCTAACCGAACCTGGAACCAGTGTGAGTAACCGTGGTTATACTCTAACCGAACCTGGAACCAGTGTGAGTAACCGTGGTTATATTCTAACGGAACCTGGGACCAGCGTAAGTAACCGTGGTTATACTCTAACCGAACCTGGAACCAGTGTGAGTAACCGTGGTTATATTCTAACGGAACCTGGGACCAGCGTAAGTAACCGTGGTTATACTCTAACCGAACCTGGAACCAGTGTGAGTAACCGTGGTTATATTCTAACGGAACCTGGGACCAGCGTAAGTAACCGTGGTTATACTCTAACCGAACCTGGAACCAGCGTAAGTAACCGTGGTTATACTCTAACCGAACCTGGAACCAGTGTGAGTAACCGTGGTTATATTCTAACGGAACCTGGGACCAGCGTAAGTAACCGTGGTTATACTCTAACCGAACCTGGAACCAGTGTGAGTAACCGTGGTTATATTCTAACGGAACCTGGGACCAGCGTAAGTAACCGTGGTTATACTCTAACCGAACCTGGAACCAGTGTGAGTAACCGTGGTTATATTCTAACGGAACCTGGGACCAGCGTAAGTAACCGTGGTTATACTCTAACCGAACCTGGAACCAGTGTGAGTAACCGTGGTTATATTCTAACGGAACCTGGGACCAGCGTAAGTAACCGTGGTTATACTCTAACCGAACCTGGAACCAGTGTGAGTAACCGTGGTTATATTCTAACGGAACCTGGGACCAGCGTAAGTAACCGTGGTTATACTCTAACCGAACCTGGAACCAGTGTGAGTAACCGTGGTTATATTCTAACGGAACCTGGGACCAGCGTAAGTAACCGTGGTTATACTCTAACCGAACCTGGAACCAGTGTGAGTAACCGTGGTTATATTCTAACGGAACCTGGGACCAGCGTAAGTAACCGTGGTTATACTCTAACCGAACCTGGGACCAGCGTAAGTAACCGTGGTTATACTCTAACCGAACCTGGAACCAGCGTGAGTAACCGTGGTTATATTCTATCGGAACCTGGGACCAGCGTGAGTAACCGTGGTTATACTCTAACGGAACCTGGAACCAGTGTGAGTAACCATGGTTATACTCTAACGGAACCTGGAACCAGTGTGAGTGCATTGTCGTGACGATTATAACGGGCTTCTCTGTAGAATAATGATTTGTAATGATGTCTCTATTCATAATATTCTTGTCTTGCGAGTGCGCGTCCTCAGATCGTGACGTCAGCATTGAAACACGTGACAATTCAGTAAGGTTGCCTGTTCAAGGTATGACGGAGCCTCAGGGATGTTTGCCACAAAGTTTACACGTACAGATTTTCGTATTCCCTTGAAGGAGAAACCGATTTTAGGCGCAATAGCCGACAGGTGGATAGTTTTGTATTTGGAGTTGCCCCAGTGAGATTCAAACTCGTGATTTGAAGGCACGGCCCTTGAGAATCAGCGCTGGAAGCTTCCTGGTCATTTATCATGAAAATCCAACCTGTCAACTTGGCAGTTCTGTCGCTAGACAAGCCCTGAGCCTCCTTGCACGTTGCGTCTTGTTTGCGAAAGAATGTTGGTGAGGGAGATGTTTGAATACTCGTGCCCCGTGAACGTGCTCTTGCTCACGCTGGTTCACCGCTCCCAGATTTCTTCTACCCTGAAGATGGAGGCGATACGTTCTTCCGAAAGGCCGGTTAACACAATATCTACACGGCGCCACATCCCAGAAGACGGCGTTCTTCAGGGCGCGTGCTCTTTGACGAAGAGGTTTCTGGAGGAGAGATGAGATGCAGTTGGCTCGCGGTCGTATCCTGTGGCATTCTTTGGTGTATTCCTGTTGCCGCCACCTGGAGCATAGGCATCCGTGAAACGCTTCGTTTCAGTTCAGTTTCTTCATTTTAGATAGTAGGACTCTGTACGGGGGATCAGCCCGGCGCAGGCGCTACCTACACACAGAACAACACAAACAGTAAACGCATACACACATCCATGCCTTAAGCGGGATTCGGACCCACGGTCCTAGTGTTCGATGGGGCGAAGACATTTCTTCTTAGACCGCGCGACCGCCGTTATCGGCCTTTGGTGCAGTAGCTGTTTTAAGTTTTCGGGTTCACTGCGAAAGGTTTGACGCGATTGTGGAATTATGGGGTTTCGAGTTAAATTGAGTATGGAACTGCAGATGCGACGAGAAAGCCTGTCAGTAAACACGATTAGTGTTGCGAGCGTAGCAGCGTGTTGATGCAGTGACGAGTGCGTTAGGTCAGGGAGCTGACCGCCCTGTTCGTTGCTACGGGTTACTGACGCCATGCTACACACGCTCTTCCCCCCCCCCCACATCAGTGTATATGTTGCGGTGGAACAACATTGCCTGATGCGGAAATAGAACTCTCAACCCCAGGAAATGAAATATTGTTTGCCCAGTCTTGAATGGGAGGTAAACACGCTCTTGGTTGCAAGTCCCCTTTACGTTCATTCCCCTGTGAGTGTTAGAAACATCTGTTTAATTGTCTCTGAATATAGGGATGATGCCGATGACAGTAGGAGAGGTCAGTAGTAACCGTTCCCTTTACAGTGAAATTGTTATGGTGCTGCGTGAAGTTGTGTACTTCGCTAACAGCGTTGGTTGCAGGTAGTACTAATTCTGCCGGTAGATGGATCTGTCGCCAATAGTCTCTGTATCGTCAGCTGTCGTTTTCACGAGAATTGCATGTTTAGAGGAGATTGAACCCCCGTTAGGTACGTCTCAACTAGAGCACGGTGCATTGACACTGATGATACGTTAGCGCCGTGAATACAAGAATCCTGTGTTATGGGCTGATTCCAGAGAATCCCGCAGAGTAGAGGTCAGATGCTTAGGGTCAAAACTGAAGTGTGTACGTTTGTTGTGGTGTGGTCCATGCATATTGACGCTGCTGCATCATTGATGTTCAGAATCACTAAACGCATATCAGGAAAAAATAAATCGGCAATTAATTCTACATTTTGCAATAAGATAGGAATTCTATGTTCCGGAGATAATGATGTCGACCATATCAGCGCAAGAAGTTGGTAAAGTCATAACTGACAATCAGAATACGTATAGAACTCTGTCGGTATGGCGACTGCGCTACGGACTGGACTACCGGGGTTCGAACCCTGGCAGGGGCAAGAGACTTTCTCTTCTCCATAGTATCCAGGCCGGCTCTGGAGCCCACCCAGCCTCATACAATAGGTTGCGGGAGTAAAGCGGCAGGGGCTTGAAGCTGACACTTAACCTTCATCTAGTTCCGAAATCAAGAATGGCAGAGCCGTACCTCAACTCCCCCGTGTGTTCATGCCTCAGTACGGCTCGGTAAAGATGTTCCCGCAGCAACGAGGAAGTGATGGAAGCCTCATTTTCTATGCGGTCCGTGTCGTATAAAAGGAAATTAGGTGATCAGTTTTGCCCCGAAACTCCGTGTGTGGGAAGATAGTGGATGTTATGATGGGACTTCGAGCACGGAAGTTAGTAACGTTTGGTCACTCCAGATTCATCATCCCTGGGCTGTTATCTTCTTTGCAGTGACTCACCGCTGCAAGACGTGGTCAGATGGCTGCCGTTGTCACGTGGGATACTGACTTCAGCGATCCTGATTACAGTCCGAGTCCGTTCTTATTGTGTCGTTTCGTTACTGACCAGCACCACACAGCATAGTTGATTCACGCAATGTGCTACAAGGTCGCGGATTCGATTCCAGATCAGCTGATTGGATTTTTCAATTGACCTAATCCTTCCAGCCGCACTGTTGCCTCTAACAGAAATGAGTACCAGGAATTAAATAATTTTCCTGGGGAGTAAAGCGCGGCCGGCGCATAAGTCTGGCAGCCTCACCGCCATCTGTGAGCCGATTGTCTAGAAAAAATATGGGAACCTCGACGTCTCACAGCCTTATGGGCCTCCACGGCCTGTTACAGGGATAGCTTTAGCCTTTGCTACCTTTATTATTACGTTTTCCATTTATTTGTTTTCTAATTTTTTTCTTTTAGGACCATATTTTACTTCATTAATCCGGATTGTCGCCTAATACGGATGACCTCCCCCCCATTAATCAGGATTAGCGAGAGCTCACTGTATTTCTGTTTAATTAGATACACGCTTCATGTATTTACTTCATTGCTGGTTTCCACATGCTTTCACGCCCATGTCTTCTCTTATTCTGCCTGAGGATGGAGGCGATGTGTTCCCCTAAAGGTCGGTTGGCTTTCAGCGGACTGCACTGCGTTATGTCCCAGAAGACAACTCTTCGGAATGTTTCAGTCGGTAAGAGAGCGCGGTTTGGCAGCGCCCAGACCTCGGAAGGGCATCTGTACCTCAAAATACCTCGTACGGCACACAGCATTGAATTTTCTACAGGGGTGGATGAGACAGATTTTGGTGAGGGACTGTGCCCGGCTGCATGGGGCTAAAGGGGTAGATATACGGGATGTGGAGTAGGGGTGATCGTGTAACGGGGGTCCTGGGATCGATAACCCCCACCTCTGAAATTTTCCATTCCCTGCTAATGTTGAATACAGTGCAAAAGCGAACACTATTCTGACCGCATAGCGCCAACGGCACACAAATGTTACTGTTGACACACCAAAAGAATGACGTCGAAACATGTCAGAACACAAAAAGATATATATATATCGTGTCCTGCCTGATCTCCTAGATGCGTTAGCAATGACTGATCACCAAAATGGGGATGATAAGTTTAGTATGTTGGTAGATATTTAGATCAGAGGTTTTGTTTATGTAGTATTATGCTGCTTTGTTGAAGTTAGGTAGTTGTAACAATTCGTTTTTGCACCAGGGAAGGTTGCACGTTCACAGAAATTGCTTTTATCCAGTAGGTTTTAATGTTTTACAGTTTTCCGCTGGAATATCAATGGCCCTTACTTTGCACCGAAGCGTCCACCGTTAGGGCGGAATTGCACCCGACCTGCTGAATATTCAGTTTGCGTTAGCTCCGCATCTGCTGCAACCCCACTCACTCGGGGCGGTACGGAGAACAGTGTCGAGCTGTGTGATGAGGCATTTACGCCCTTTTTGCATTTTGTCGTCCCTCTGTGGAGAACACGTACTCGATAGAGCGGTGCCGACAACACCTGCTTGAACCTTCGTCCTTCTTTCAAGAAGCGGCTCGAGCAGTGCCCATTTAGACCCCATTACGTCAGCAAGAGATCGTACATTTTATCCAATAAATTCTTTCTACAGGAGATTTATTTTAAACCGCAACTTTCGAGTGTAGCGTAGCGGACGGTATCGTTGCCGGGTATAGCGACCGACTGTGCCGTTGGTTGTACGGCGCTCATGCAGTGATAGTAAGAACACCCTGTATATTGATTGTTTATGGAGATACTGAAAACGGATAAGATAAGCAAGGTCAACGAGTTACAAGTTAATGAGGTCTCCCATATCAATTTACACGCCTAACTTCAGTATTTCGTCAGTTATAGCCATGAATCGCAGAGCTGAAGAAATCTTTCGCGCCGCCTCCATGTTGTTTTGCATTCTACAGACAGAAACGTTCTCTAACAGAAGCTGCTCATTAATGTTTGTTGCCTTACATTATTTCATTACCTTATATCATCGCTGTTTGCCACCTCATATGTTTGCGCGTCTGCTGTATTGTTACTCATTGTAGGGAATGAAAACATGTACTACGTTGGCGTGACGTTCGTGTCTGGTTTGATGAAAATCGTTCAGCTGGATCGGAAGTTGAAATGACGCGCACGCAGACACAGCTTCGCGAGTTTACATACTTTTTCTTATGGAACATGAGTTTACTCGAAATAACATAAAAATTCAGGTCCATACCTCGCAGGAAACACATTACGTGCCCATTATAAGGATCCGCCTGTTAATAATCTGAGAATCTTAGGAAACCCGGAAGTACACTCTTGTTTGCTAGACACAGAGAGCTAACGCTACGCGCGCTGAGAAGTCGGAAGAACAAAATCGCCTGGAGACTCTATGACACTAACCCGCAGAACAACCATGCCGGAGAAGTTGCCGCACGATAACGGCGATACCTTACGCGTCCCGCAGACAGTGACCAGCTGTGGATAGCTCAGTCGGTATAGCGACTAGGCTACCGTCTGGCCGACCAAGGAGTGGGGAAGGGGTTCGATTACTGGTAGGGACGAGGGATTTTTCTTTTCTCCCACCCAGTCTTCTGTACAGTCGGCTGACATTTTGTTGTTGCACACACTTCCTGCCAAGATTGCGTATTCCAATATTGCTTTTTATTTCGTTCGTCGGCCACTAATTGTCCCCTTGTACCAGGCCCGGATGGCGGATGAGTGTTTAGTAGCTCCGTCATCAGTCGGATTCGACTTCAGATTTTAACATTATTACTCGGCACCATTGCTTCAGGCCTTCGCCAGCACAGTCGTTCCTGGCTTCAATCTCCTCGAGATCCACGACCAAGATTTTTATTCTCTCCTAGACATGTACGTGTTCCGAAATGGGGCCTCCTCTTCGACGAAGGTACACGGGTTCAAACCCGGCGGAGGTCGTGGAATTTTTAAGGGCGAAAAAATTCAGGGATCAAGTCCTCCGGGAGGGACTTTAAGCCGTGGGTCCCGTGTCGTAGATTCACGGCAAGTAAAAGAACCTCATGTCTCTAGGAGACCTCTGAGCTAAATTTGTAGTTTCCAATGCCTCCGGTAGATGGGGAAGTATTAGATACCACTGCCGGAGGAGGGGCGACCTCTCTGTCAGAAAGGGACTAACTAACAACCTCTTTCTGTGTAGGCGCTGCGTTTTTTGCGCCGTAGTTTCACTCACTCAGTCAGTTAACCCCTGAATTTCATGCATGTGAATGGTCAGCTTCACGTCCCAGCCACTTCACCCCCATTACCCATTGGATAGGAGACTGAGCGGGCCCCAGAGCCGGTCTGGACGCTATGGAGAAAATAATCTCTTGTCTCTACCTGGAATCGAACCCCGACTCCTCGGTCGTCCAGCCCATAGCCTGGTCTACTGTCTGTATGTTGCGTGTGGTCATCAGAGGGAACAGTACTAGTGCAGGTGCACTGTCTGCTGTGACGTAGGAACTGCGTCAGTTTCGGCAAAGCTCTCAGCACTGGGCGATGTTTATGTAATGAAGCAACCGTTACTACTGTGAACCTGGCAGTAGAATTACCGGTGAAGGCGATGTATTCGAGACGCCCTGGGTTCGAATGTCGGCCGGGGTGCCGGTTGTCCTCACTGAGGGTTTTATGCTTTCACTCTGTCCTTGCAGAGAAATACGGGGATAGTACGTCGAGTAGGCCACGACCGCTTCCTTCCGAATCCTGACCCGTCAGTGGACCTACCATCCGACGCTATATAATAGGAGATATTGACAGCGTCATTGAATGAACTAAAAACTACTTTTGTTAAGTGTAAAGTAAGCGCAGATGTGAATACATATTAAGCATGGATGTGTTGCGGGAAAGCGGAGTGTACTTTACGTGCGTATGAAACTTGGTCTCTCACATTAAGACAGCAGAATAAGATTGCGAATGTTCTAGGGTAGGGCGCTGGAAATAACAGAAAGCTGGAGAAAATTACATAATGAGCAACTTCAAAGGCCTCCTCCTCGTCTTATAAAGTTGTGGTAGTCCCCACCGATGTTGTCTGCACTTTATCGTGGTGGTGGTGTTTGAGTGCTCCTGACACCCGGAGAGCTATGCCGGCGGTAGCATGGCTACTGGTAGTGTCGCCCATGCCGGACAGGTCAAGGAATAGGAACCAGACGAAGAGGGATACCCTGGTCCTCCAGGTTAGGGGTTGGGCGTGAGGCTAACCTCCTCACACCGTAAAAACGAAATTGTTCAGAAATCAGACAGTCAGTCTCGGATGGAGGCAGATTATTCAGGAGGGCAGAGCTCACCCTGAGCTGCAGCGCCGAGAGGAAAGAAGGAAGTCGTAGAAGGAGATCCTGGAGGATAGGCCACTGGATAGACGTGGTGTAGGTGGGACCGCGCTGTTAAAACGGAACTTAAAGAAACAAGATGGAAAGGTAACAAGTAAGAGTAAGTAAAGGTATCTCTGTAACAGGCCGTGGAGACCCATATGGTTGTGAGACGTCGAGGCTCCCACATTTTCTAGACAATCGGCTCATAGATGGCGGTGAGATTGTCAGCCCTACGTGCCGGCCGCCCTTTATTCCCAGGAAAATTATTTAGCTAATCCCTGGTGCCCATTTCTGTTAGAGACTTAGGCGACCCCAGGGCCATAGTGCGGCTGGAAGGATTAGGTAAATTGAAAAAATATCCAGTGACCTCATCGGGACTTGAACCCGCGACCTGTTAACTGTATTAATGTGGCCGAGGATAAGGACAGGTGGCGAGCTGTTGTGAACACGGTGATGAACCTTTTGGTTCTATAACATTCTGAGAATTTCATGAGTGGTTGATCAGCTGTTAGATTCTCAAGAAATGGTAACTTACACGGTCCTTCAGTAGCCACGCCTGGCTCACCAGCAAAAAGAATTGCTCACCCCCTGTTCTTGAGGGCGTATGCGTTGTCACGTGAGCAGCCACAGCCATTACTGGAAGCTTGAGTTACAGCCCTCCAAAAGCCGAACTCTAGACGAATTAATTTCAGGTTGTCAGAAGGCTAATGCAACAGAGTTCGAGAGCACTTTGATTCTGATGAAGAGCCTTATGTTCTGAGGGGGCTCCTCTCTGCGGGACCCTACACTGTATTCTACGGAAGTAATTGGTTCCTTTTTCTGCAAGAAGTTTTCCTGAGCGCGGTGATTATCTGCACTTAAAGCATCTGCTTCCATCCTTCGCCGTACATAGGCCGTGCCATAGCTCAAGCGGTTAGTCGCCGGCTTCCTATCGCGGCGGCCCGGGTTCCATCCCAGGTCAGGTCGTGTGAGATTTGTGGTGAACAAAGTGGCACTGGAGCAGGTTTTCTCAAAGTACTTCGATTTCCCCTGCCAATTCGCATTCCACCGACTGCTCCACACTCATCATCATCTACGTACCATCCGGTGCTGGTACAATATGCCAGTTAGTGACCGACGTACCAAGTGGACTCAGTCTCACCCCACGCAGAGAGACTTAAAAAACACTGTACGTCATAAGACGCTACATGACGCCTGCAGTGGTTAAGTAATGTTGAATACTCGGCCTTAGGAACAATTTCTTGGGCCGAAGACCTTGTTCGGAACATTATAATGCACATTGAGACTTGTCACATGAATGGTTTTGGGAGGTCGCGGGTTCGATTCCCGATGAGGTCGTTGGGTTTTTCAGTTGACCTGATCCTTCCAGCCGCACTATGGCCCTGGGGTCGTCTCAGCCTCTAACAGAAATGAGTA
Source organism: Cryptotermes secundus (assembly GCF_002891405.2). Lineage (NCBI taxonomy): Eukaryota > Metazoa > Arthropoda > Insecta > Blattodea > Kalotermitidae > Cryptotermes > Cryptotermes secundus. Next base: position 1,788,652 of record NW_019730108.1, read on the forward strand.
CCAGAAATGTTCCTGGGGGTAAAGGGCGGCCGGCGCGTAAAGCCGACAACTTCATCGCCATCTGTGAACCGATTGTATAGAAAATGGGAGCCTCGACGTCTCAGAACCCTATGGACTTTCACGGCATGTTACAGGGATAGCTTATTAACGCTCTTATCAAGCATTGTAAATGATGCAGTGCTGTCGTAAGGGATGTTTGGTGACGTATAGGCCGTTACAGGTTTACTGACCTTTCGGAGGAACATGCAAAAGGAACGGCAAACAGAGTAAAGTGTTGAATATGTTCGCTTCGTTAAATTTCTAGCAAACTACACGGCGTCACATCCGAGAATATCGGCTACTTCGGCCTGCTAAAATTAAGAAACAGTCCTTCGTACGTGTCTGCCTACCGATTAGTTTTTAAATATTTTCTTTTTTTTTTTTTTTTTTTTCNATTCCATAATAAAGTCGTTTGTGTTGTTCGTGAACCCGCCACCTCTGGGTATCGGCGCTGATGTCACTTCGGTTGACTCACCTAAATCACCGCAAATTCCTCATCGAGTGACGCCCACGTTGTTTGGGTTGCCTGCTCGTAGGCAAAGTCGAGTATGCAGATTGTTGTGGAGGTTATGGGTTCATTACTCCAATCGACCTTGCTTAACCACAGTGTTTACATACCCCTTGTGGTCTGAGCAACAGCGTAACATGTGTGTCGTGACGGTTGCTGACACATGCAGGGTCGCAGTGTGGGTTAGTACACGTTCTGGCGACTGTCAGGTTCCTCGCATAAACCCCACAACAAAATCATGCTGATTATTTCTCTTTAATACTTAATTCTAAACACCCTTATTTATGTTAAATAGTTTCTGCTTATTGCAGATATTTTAAAAAAAATATATCCCACCCTGTATTCTTAGTACTGCATTAATTTCTTCCAATTGACTTTTTAAAGACTGAATTTCTTCTAAATAATATATTGTCACGTGTATTAGTGACTTAACGCGGGTTCTGGATTGGATGAACGGGTTTATTTACTCCTGATACACACCAAGTGTCTCCTGGTAACTCAATTAAAATACAGAAACTGTAACGGTCTCACTGAATTACACATAGTCTTCTTTTCACAGCCGCACTCTAACTCTCAGCTACACTGCACTAATCTAAGCTACAAGAGCTGTTCGTTATATAGTCTCCGCACGGACAACACAGAAAACACAAGTCACGTGTTTCCCAGCCAGCGAGTTTGGAACAGTGATTTCATCTTTTTTACAAAGCAAGGACGTCATCCCTGCGTCCAACCTCTAACGTTGAGGCCCGGGCCCCCGTATTTATGCCCCCAGTGACAGGGTGGCCCAATTATACCCCCAGACACCGGGTTCCTTTTTCGTCGTTCCCTACGACTTGCAAGGGTACAGTGGAGGTATTTCAACCTGCCTCCACAGGGGATTTTAGTTCAAATCTTTTTCGGTTATATACGGGAACTTGTGTACGTATTGAAGTAATGTAAGCGGTTTTACACATGTTTGAAGGATGAGTAGGCAGTCTTACGGAGGAAAGTCGTGTGCGCTCTGCGACAGTTGTGGACCCCATCCTACTCTGAAATTGGCTGACGATGACATAACGCCGTGGCGCTGTCTGGTGACGCACCATCAGACGTGTTTTGAACAGTTGTACCAAACGGGCGTCAGCTGGTAGCGTCATGTATTCGGGTAGAAATCCCTCGGATTGTAATATGGGAGGAGCCTCGCCCGCAGACTTGGCAGTCGTTCTGTAACGGGTTCAGCCTGGAGACAATGGCCGGCCCACACTGACGTGTAGCGAATGAACAATACAACCCACCGTGTTTCCGTTTAAAAGTAATGTTGTTTTCATATTCTCCCTACAAGTGCCGCGTGTCGGAAATTTCTATCTGATTAAATCTGTCTGCGTGCTGCGTGTTTTCGAATTTTTATCTGGACGACTTTCTGAATAAATATTGGGAGGGAATATTTTCTCTGATTCAGTCTCTTGCGGGGAAGTTCTCTGTATTATTTACCCATGGAAGAATGGCGGATTTGAACAGCCAGAATGGCGACTTTCTGGTGGAGAGATTTACAACAGGCACTTATGAACAGGTTGTCTCTGTCTCCAACTGTCACACCCTCTAAAGTCTAGTGGTTACTATATGTACCACCCGCTTTAACGCCCCAAAACTCCGCATTCTGCCCACAGAGTGTATCTGTGTGTTCCGTATGGCTCTCACAATAAACAGTGACTGTTTCCTCAAACAGCATTAACCGGTTGGGCTCTGTAGTGGTGACGTAATGTTTCCTGTGAGGTACGGACTGGAATGCTTGATCTTCAAGCTGTAGACAGTAAAGCCTCCTCATTGGACCTTTTGCAAGGTCTTCCTCAGTCTCGACCTGCTTTTCGTTTTTACCCTCGAATCTTTTTTCCTATTGAGGAATACTGTATTGTGTAGATAACCCCAAGCAGTTCGATTGTAGTCCACCGACGTTTCGGAGAATCGTACTGTTTCCATTCTCAGGATCGAAGAGCAAACTAACCAAGAAGCAGACGTCTCCTTCACCTCTCGTCCCATTCAGATGGCTTGTCCGATTCTGTCTGCAGTCATCTGTCTTATTTTGTACTGATAGTTCTCTTTCCTTCTTTCTTCCTTTCTCTGTTATTTTCGTTTTGTGATCCGTTTTCTTTCTCCGCTATCTTTCTTTTACTCTCCCCGTTTCTCTTTGTGTCAGTTTGCTTGCTTATTCGCGTTCAGTACGAGAATTACTTAAACGATGAAGAAAGCAGTCTTTTAGGATGTGGCGCCGTGTAGATATTGTGTTAACCGACGTTTCGGAGGACCATATCGCCTCCATCTTCAAGGTAGAAGAAAAGAAATCCGCGAAGGTGCAACAGTCTGTTGCACCTGCTCTCGCTGGTTCGCTCGCGGATTTATTCTTTTTCTTCTACCCTGAAGATGGAGGCGATACGTTCTCCGAAACGTCGGTTAATACAATATGTACACGACACCACATCCCAGAAGACTGCTTTCTTCATAGTCACCGCCTTGAACACCTCAAATCTTACGTGCTTAAACCATATTCGTACTTTGCGAACGTCTTCAGAATAGGGGCATAATTGTCCCTTAGTTCAGTGTTGCTCTGAGAGCGCCATTTGCACGAAATGGACCGGTCGGATAAACTTTATCGCCTATCGGACCAGAGAGCTGTCACGTTATGGCGGACGGCAACAGAGAAACAAATGGAAGGCGTGGCGCGCGAGGGCTTTGTTACGTTCATTACAGCTCCGCGCCATGCTGCGAGCTAATGCGAGGTGTTGCCAGCCTGGAAGTCATTATGTGTAGGCGTGCACTCACCGCACCAGGATCGCGGACCGCTAGGTCAGTAACAGATGCTGTTCTCTTAATCAGCGTTTCCCCATTATGATGCAGTAAAGGTGAAAAGGTAAAGTCGCCTCTGTCCTAAATTAAGCACCATGCCATGATGGCGTGTATGGCATAGAGGCAGGTTTGTTAAGATGCACTCTCTGATATATCCGGGTTCGATTCTAGCTGATGACAGGAATTCAGCTGTGATCACAGGGGTGTTGCTAGCGAACACTGCATGAACAAGCCTCATGATTGCACCCCCATTCTGAGTTCTACGTGTCGGAAGTGGGGGTGACAAGGGGGTGAGATTTACGGCGGGGTTGTGATGGGTTTGAAGCTTTGTGTGAACGCCACGGAAATTAACAACGTGTTAATTATGAAGTTACAGGCTGTTTCATAAACTTCTGAACAATTTGTATAACCGTTACCCAACGTAAGGCCTCCCTCTGAGAAGTGGTTGTTAATACGTGTTTTTATTCTGGAGTTCCAGGTTCGAATTTCGGTGCGAAGACAAAATATCTCGAGTTAAATTATTTTAGGTTTTCTCAGTCACTCCGGGTTAGTAGTGGGTTGCTGTGATATCGTTCATAACCTTTCCTTCCAGTTCATCGTTCGCAAATCAGCGTGTCATACTGCGCAGTGAAATGAAATGGTGTCGAACCAAGAACCACATGATCCCACGTCCGCAGAAACAAGAGCCGAATTCTCCTTCCTTCGAAACGGGTTTCATGTCTATCAAACTGAAAATTGAATTCGGTTTTCGACCATAGAAATCGACGTATGTCACACAGTTACGGATTTATTTAAACATGTCCGAACCTCCTTTCTGGTGTTCTTGACGATGCTTGGAAATGCTCCAGTTTACCGGGAATGCAGAGCTACAGTAAGTTTACCGGGTTTGTGAGTCTGCTCTAAGGGCCGTATGAAGCAAAAATCTTCTGGAAAGTGACGCCGTGTCTAACAGTAAAATATTGTAGCGTGTAGACCCGTTGATAAGTAATGACTGTACAAGCAGCTGCTAGGCAGCGACAGCGACACAAGCAAATGTACAACAGCCTCTACTGAGTAACGGCGTCTCAGACATGTTCCCATGGAAAAAAATTGAACAACAACAGAGGAGGGGTGTTTTCTTCGAGGTCCATTCCGAGGGGTTATAAGCGGGGAAAGTCATTTCCCCACGTTGAGGCGGGTTCGAAGATCTCCACCGTAGTCCTGCGAACCGGTGGTCAAATCTGTTCACCAATCCAAACCTGTGTTATACTGCCAAGCGCTTAAATTGATGGCGGTCGTGAATTGAAGTGTTACATAGAGTAAGGTTTTGCTTGCGGGACACCCTGTATATAAGATTATATTGATTCAGTTGCTTCTTAAGAAGTTCTGTATTTTCCTTTACAGAGAAATGAAAATGCTTCAAAGTAACGCCGGAATTCCTCTGTTTAGATATGGACTTGAGTGGGAATATGATTTGAAATTCAAATTGAATTTAGCTGCGCAGTAAGACAACGCCGCGCGCACTCAGTTGCAGGAATGAATTGCGGAGTTTCCGTTGATCTGTAATTGCCAGACTCGTCGACCCTCGTGACGGCGCTTCCTTGTATCTAGTGTGAAGTGTCTGGCTCTGAAGGGTTATGAGCCTCAACGAAACGGAGTTGTTTTTCACTTTTCCCCTCCCTCTCGATCTTAATTTCGTCTCGGCTTTCCCCCCCCCCCCCCCC
>NW_019730108.1:1793856-1827191 GCF_002891405.2 Cryptotermes secundus
TACCGACCGAGCGATCACCGTTTGTCAGCGAAATTAGTGCCAACTTTAGCGGATAGATTGCGTCGCGTGGTCAGCGAAACGAATCCCCAGTTTCGGTGTTCTAGACCGGAGCCGCTATTTCCTTGAAATAGCTCCTCAGTTATCCTCACGAGGCTGAGTGGACCCCGGTCCAGACGCACTACTTCTCAGAAAATCTGGTAGCGCCGGAAATCGAACCCGGACCTCTAGATCTGTAGGCAGGAACTCTGATACAGGACACTGTCACCTAAGAGGACACCTTTTCAGACTGGGATTGACAGATGACCCCATGACCCCACTTGTGAACAGTGCCTAGAAGATGAGTCAGCCACACATCTCCTATGTGACTGTGAGGCCATAGCTCACTGGGGCAGTTCTTCATGGAACCAAGTGACTACTCTGTTGCCCGCGTAAACATAGTCGCACAGAAGCAGGTCGCAGTGCAAGGGCCGGATTATTTGGCCCATCCCTTATGCATTCATCCGTTCTCCTTGTCTCACTTTCCCATCTTTGCTTCTCTGTTTCTACCCATCGCGTGTAAAATCCGTACCGGGAGTAAAGCGGCCGAGGCCTGAAGCTGAGTACTCACTCCATCTAGTGCCGAGTTCAAGAATGGTGGAGCTATACCTCAACCCCCCATACATCTTCAAGACGTGGTTAAGTAATTAAGCACAGAGACAACTTTACCTTTGTTTTTTTACCTCTTTCTGTTTCTTCCCTTCTTTTCCACGTCTTTCTGTTGTCTTTGTCATTTTCTCTCTTTCTTGTGCCTCTATGTCTTGGTATCATCGCTGTCTGTTGCGCGCGCTGTCCCATCGGTTTTTCTGTTTCCTGCTGCCTCTGTCTGTATTGATCTGTCTGATTCCCGTGTCACTTCGCGGTGCACTTAGCTTACGCAGATGCTACACAAAAGCTGTCTTACAAATAACGCCTTAATTAAGAGTACACCAGTTCGATTGTAATATGACGAAAGCAACACAAAGCACTTCATTTATCTTTCGTAACGAAGTTAATAATTCATACGCTGTCTCGGGTGATTAATTTGGAAGGGACGCGGTTGACAACAAAACGTGTGGCGTGCGTAGTCATTAGGGCCTGGACATGCTAAAAGAAACAAAAACATGGACGGGACTTTGTAAAACGAAGTAATTAAGTTTTCTGTGGGGCAGGTACCACAGGCATGGCGGTATGTGTCATGCCCATCTCTTTCCCTTGTGACAGTTATTCGCATTGTTACCACCAGTCTGTGTGTGTGTGCCGCTCTACACAATGATCTACTTGCTTACCTACCTGTTAACAAGCTTGTCATGTGGAACAGCGTTGTAATCCAAAGGAGCCCAAACCTGTGTTCCGTGGCTCCCTGTAGTTCTCTAGATTTCATTAGGAACCGCAACCAGGAAACAGTTTACTCGCATTGTTACCATCAGTCCCTGTACCTACCTGTTAACAAGCTTGTCGTGTGGAACAGCGTTGTAATCCAAAGGAGCCCAAACCTGTGTTCCCTGGCTCCGTGCAGTTCTCTAGATTTCATTAGGAACCGCAACCAGGAAACAGTTTACTCGCATTGTTACCATCAGTCTCTGTACCTACCTGTTAACAAGCTTGTCATGTGGAACAGCGTTGTAATCCAAAGAGCCCAAACCTGTGTTCCGTGGCTCCGTGCAGTTCTCTAGATTTCATTAGAAACCACAACCAGGAAACTGTTTACTCGCATTGTTACCACCAGTCTCTGTACCTACCTGTTAACAAGCTTGTCATGTGGAACAGCGTTGTAATCCAAAGAGCCCAAACCTGTGTTCCGTGGCTCCGTGCAGTTCTCTAGATTTCATTAGAAACCACAACCAGGAAACTGTTTACTCGCATTGTTACCACCAGTCTCTGTACCTACCTGTTAACAAGCTTGTCATGTGGAACAGCGTTGTAATCCAAAGGAGCCCAAACCTGTGTTCCGTGGCTCCGTGCAATTCTCTAGATTTCATTAGAAACCACAACCAGGAAACAGTTTACTCGCATTGTTACCACCAGTCTCTGTACCTACCTGTTAACAAGCTTGTCATGTGGAACAGCGTTGTAATCCAAAGGAGCCCAAACCTGTGTTCCGTGGCTTCCTGTAGTTCTCTAGATTTCATTAGGAACCACAGCCAGGAAACAGTTTGTCGCAAGTTCAAGATACGAGAGAGGCGTTTGTCCCACATCTGTCCTGGTGTTCTTAAAATGGAATTAATTGTCATCTGTAGTGCATTCACGATTTAATGGCCCCTCACTGTATCTGCATGTATCATAGTGAGACCCAACTCGGTCTGAAGAATGTAGCACTGTTGTTGGATCTTGGTTTCAATTTCAGACGCCGAGGAGCGCTGTCGTCGTAATCTTGCTTTGCACGTACCAGTGTGGCCGATGTAACGGAGCATCGTGCGTGGCCAGTGTTGTTTCGAAGCGGACAGCACTGTACGTTTCCTGCGATTTGCGATCGGATTGCCATGCGTAAAATAAGAATATGTGGAGGAAAGCTGTGCGGGTTAAGAATTTTAGTATGAAGTTCCATTGCGGTTCGGCCTCCGTAGTCTAGGGGTAACGTTCACACCTCATGACTCAAGGTATGCGGGTTCAAATCCGGCGGAAGTCGTGGAATTTTTAAGGGCGGAAAAATTCAGGGAATAAGTCCTCCTGGAGGGACTTTAAGCCGTGGGTCCCGTGTCGTAGACGTAAAAGATCCTCATGTCTCTAGGAGACCTCTGAGCAAAATTAGGCAACACATTTCCCGCCCAAGTAGGGGGAAATATCAGGTACCGAGGGCCGACCTCGTTGGCTGAACGGGGCTGATAGCACGCACCAGTACCGGTAGGCTATGGCGACAGTAGAAATTAAAGGGGGACGCACAGTGGACCAATAACTGGTCTAAGTGCATGGGGAAACCCACCCCCTCTAATAATAATAATAATAATAATAATCCATTGCGGTTTCTTATACAGCGACAAGACTGTCCACGGCCATCTGTTTTATTGCAGAAACAGGAATGAAGGCTGAAGTAAGGTGGCCGCCCACGTAACGAGGAGGCAGGTGGTCTGGAGCAGCGCCTGCGCTTTTCACTTCATAACTCGCTATGTCGTAAAGCGCGTCGTCAGCTTCGCTTTGAAGTCCGGAGATCTGGTTGGCCACTGTTTCCGGCTCAGCTAAGCACCGACGTCTCTGAGACTCTGTTGTCTGCTTGGCAACAGACAGCGTTTCTGAACTTGTATCATTATAAAGACAGCCCGGCTCTGTGGACTGCTGGCATATATTAGCCAGAAATTGTATATATTCAAGGTTGTTTAGCCCAGAACCTAGTTCGAAACTTTGTGAAACTAGCGCTACTGCTGGCCGTCCGTGAAGCCACAAAGAACGTAGTTTTACACATCTCTGCTACAGCAAGCGCACACATCCGGGTCAAGTGTTTTGAAATATTAAGGTCTCTTGTACTCGTCGCCAAGTATAATTAGAATGATCAAGTCAAGGAGGATGAGGTGGGCAGGGAAATTAGCACGGATGGTGAGAAGGAGAATGCATGGAGGGTTTTGGTGGGAAAGCCAGAAGGAAAGAGACCACTTGGAAGACCAAGATGTAGGTGGGTGAATAATATTAAAATGGATCTTAGATAGGATGGGATTGTATGGATTGGACTGATCTAACTTAGGATAGGGACCAGTGGGGGGCTCTGTGAACACGGTAATGAACCTTCAGGTTGCAAAAATGCTGGAAATTCTTGAGTAGCTGAGCGACTAGCGGCTTCTCAAGAAGGACTCAGCGTCATTATGTAAGTTTTTATATTAACTGCAAACAGTGCCCTAAATTTAATGACTTCTGACCCACAAAACACAGTCACCAATAAATTCATGTGCTGAACTAACGGGAGTACAGAGTGCAAAGTAAATTCAGCTGAGATGCTTCAGAGTTGCTTTCGGGAGGGTACCTGGTCCGACACGGACAGTCCTGAGGATTTCAGTGATTGCCCTTAACGTCTCCAGGAAGGCCGCGCCATAGCTCAAACGGTTAGTCGCTGGCTTTCCACCGCGGCGGCCCAGGTTCGATCCCGGGTGTGGTCAAGTGGGATTTGTGGTGGACAAAATGGCGCTGGGGCAGGTTTTCTCCGAGTACTTCGGTTTCCCCTGCCAATCTTCATTCCACCAATTGCTCCACAATCACCCTCACCTATCTGGAGCTGGTACAATAGGCCAGAAGTGGCCGCAGTGCAAGGGACTGAGTCCCATCCACTAGCAATAAAAAAATCTCTCCAGGAAAATTTCGGTAAAGCGCCGTAAATTAGACTACCACCGCTTCCTTAGACTTTCCAGTTTATTATTCACTATCCTTCCGTTGTAGTCAGAGCTACTGAAAGCGTCGTTAAACAGATTACAAACTAAAATATTCCACTTCTTATACCAGACCTCTGTCCGCATGACGCCCTGCGGCATCGATTAATTTCTCCTGGGATGTTGGCAACATAACGACCAACAGTGTACTGAGGGGTTGTCTGGCAGAGTTCCCTGGGGCCTTGCTCTTTATGCGTTCGCTGTTTTCCATTTGACGGAATATTCTTTGTGCTTGTGTCCCTTGCCCCCCTCCCCCCCTTTTTTTTTGAAGGTGGGCCATCACTGCCCTTTGTAGAAGACACGTGTGTGTTAGTAACAAAGTTGAGGACATAGGTCACGTTCGGGAAATGAAATGGTGCCATGAGAGACTGTGCCTTTAACCCTTTGAAGCACGAATGCGATCTAAACGATATATATAAATCCAGTCCGTACCTCACAGGAAGCACATTAAGTCGCGCGTTTTGACGCCATTTCGTCTGGTAGATCGTCATAATGGACATTAGGAACTTGTTGCCTCCATCCTCAGGACAGAAAAGAGTCTCGAATGGGAAAATTTGTGTATGCAGGACGGGAGAGGACTGGGCTATGACGGCGTGTAATTTTATAGACCGTTACTAACGTTTCGAAGGAGCTTGGTGCTTCCATCTTAAGGGTAGAAGAGTGGTACGGATGCGGGATGAGTATGACTAGGCTTTGGCGCCGTGTACTCTGATCGGTACCAGCGCTTCGATGAAATCTGCCTCCTTCTTCAAGACAAAAAGTAAGTAGGGGAGGGAGAACTGGTACCAGGGCCGTGAGTGTACCAACGCAAGTGTGTGGAACGGAGTAAAGAAGGATGAATTTGAATTTTAACGCAGGTTTAAATTTGTTTGCAACCTTCGTTTGTCAGTTGTGACATCTCCGTGCATTTGCCATTAATTGATCTCTGTTAACCCTGTAACTAAGCTGCTATTGCGCATACCTGCATCAGCCGTTCCGTTTAGAATCACACTTGTATGATCAGACGACGGACATGTTAGCTGAATCATACAGGTTCATACAGACCTGAATCAATGGAATTCAGTCCCACACAATCGCACTCCGTTTTTCTGACTTCACTTTTTAATATTATCCTCCAGTTTACGGCGAAGTCTCTCGGACGGTGTGCTTTCCTCAGTGTGCTTATTCGTCTCACAAGAACAAGTTCCTTTGTTTTCGTTTCATGAACATTTTCCGCGTTTTTGTGACGTAAGTATTTTGTTTTCCTGAATTCCTTCCGTCCTCTTGTGCCGTAACAAATCTATTTTCTGTTTGTCTTTTTATATCATAACAATTCTCTTCTTTTTCCTCGATACTCTTCTGAACACGTACATTTTCCTGGAGACGTCGTCACGTCCGCTGTAGAAATAAACAAGAGGCGAATGCTACGCTTTCTTCTGGCTCCATTGCAGACAAAAAACTACGCACCGCATTCTGCAACTGTGTGGTGTCCTCAGCGACGTCCGTCATAAAGTACGTTGGTTGCAACGGACGTACTTCCTGCGCTCGTGTGGCCTCGTGTTCGTGATGGCGGGACTCCTCTGCGTGGAAATGCTGCAAGTTTATGTGTTGTCATGGATACACCCCCCCCCCTTTTGATTCCATTTAGCTTTTCCTACTGTTTTCCTTTCGTTTTACTCCCGTTTAAGGCATCCCCTGCACCTAAAATCCACCCTTACCATCTCCCTAACAGGGAAAGGGCCGATTTTTCAAGGGGTTGGAAAGATGTTGGTGATGTAGAGGGTGCAGGGTCATACAGAACTGTTTTACGGCCGCACAGTCCGTCCTGTCTACTGAGCAGTCCCTCGCGGACGTCGGCTNGCCGGCCTGGCCCCGCCCCCCCCCCCCCGGGCTGCTGCAGTTGGTTTTGAGCTGAAGTGCTTAAGGGATTCTACAGAAATCAGGATGAAAATCCTGGTAGTGTCCATAGGGTGTTCACCGTGCCTAGGGCATCATGCATGGCATGAAATGGTGCCCTATAACACGATTTAGGGGTGACTATAGACGGGGTTTGCATTGGTGACTGGATTTATTAACCACTTATACACAAAAACTCGGAAGTACAAGTAACTACAGCGCCACCGCTGATCTCCACAATTCACAAATCACAACAGCACCCCCTATGCCTTTTCCAGCCCGCTGTCTTCACCAGCCATTCCCTGGCAACGGCTTCACGCGCTCAGGTCCTATCTTCACAGCCTCCCATGCATAACTCAGCTGAACTGACAGGCTCGTCCCGATTGTCTTTAAAATAACTCCTCGGCGCGGACCACGCAGAAAACAGCCCCTCTATTATTGTAGAGGCGTGTTTACCGCGCCGTTGCATAGCAACATCGTGGAGCGGACCGCATAGAGAACATCCCTTTTCCAACAGTAACTTTATTGTTGTGTGCATATTGCCGCTGGAACGTGTTTGTCGAACCGTTGCCCAGAAACGGCCGTTGTTTACAGAGTTCCCTCCTAGCAACGGGTCTATACGTTACAGTATTTAGAGGTTCAACTGTTTTAGGGTGGAAACTGCTGATATGGGCCAGTGTAGTGACGAAGCTACTTATTGTAGACCGGGGCGTCGGTGTTCGAGTCTCTGCAGGGGAAGGTCAGAACGGCTCTGGGTCCCTCCCAGACGTCTACCAAGTGGGTACCAACGACCTTTCCGTGGAGATAAAGCGGCATGGGCGTGAAGCTGACAAGTTCACGTCAGTATAAGGGTGAGAGTTGAACAGAACCTCCTGTACCTCATCCTGTGTGGTTAGGGTCACGCCCCGGCCGCTGTTACGCACGCTGAAAGCTCAGTTCCCTGTACTGGGAGCTAGTCCTGCCTCCCTAAACAGCCAGACGCGGAGTTTGGACGCGTCTCATCTGTGTTGCAACGGGGGGGGGGGGTTCTCACCGCGGCGATTGTGTAGCGTTCTGTCTCCTGGGATATGACGCCGTGTAGGAGGAACATGTCACATGCCAAGCAGGGAGCAGGGGGGGCTGTGTTGGCAGACTGCAAGCTGTCGGTTCCTTCTCGTGTCTGTCTGGGCACTCTCTGATACAGTGACATGGGCCTCGTTAGCAAGTAATTATCGTGTCTCCGTGGTTTGAAGAGGCAAGCTTCTTAGTTGTTTAACGAAGTGACGCACTGCGGCCGTGTCGCTGTCTTCACCCCGTGTTCCTGATGTCACATTAGAGGCCGCTGTTAGGCTATACCGACTGTTAGCGAAATGCGGTGATGATGGTTGTCAGGTCCCTAGCAACTGAGCTACATGCTGGATGAGTAAGCATTCGGGATTCGATTCTCGACAGGATGCAAGGGATTTTACCCTCTTCACATGATTCAGATCAGGAGTCTCGATAGCTCAGTCGGTATAGCGCTGGGATGGAGGATTTTTCTGTTCCACGTCTTCCATACCGGCCCTTGGGCCCACCGAGCCTCCTATCCAGTGGGCTCTTTCCCCCGAGGTAGAGCGGCCGGGTCGTGAAGCTGCCGCAGCTGCGTGGGCGTGTGTTCATGTGACTGAGAGCGCCTTCTCTAAGTAGCTCTGTACTGTTCGCACTTACCGAAAGCGAGCCCCAGCTCCAGCCTCTACTACAGAACCCCTGCTGCCCCGTTAATACCCCGTGGTTGTTTCCCTCGGATATTAGTGGCCGCAGGCTTCTTGTGTATTCCCCGTAGGGATATAAACAAAGTGGAGGGCGTTGCTCCACCTCCCCACCCCAGCTGGCTATCCCCTCAGAAAGCTGATGGTTGTTCAAGCAATTGCGTGGTTTGTGGTGATGCGCATCTGGCATCAAGCCGCAAATCTGGGTAACGTGAAATCTATGTCTGGAAAGTGTTTCTCCTGAATTGTTGCGGGTGTCGTCATTAACCATACGAAGAACAGTATCAGAAACATCACGCGATAAGTACACAGAGCACAATAAAGAGAAAAACACTCAAACACGGCTCCATATTCAAGAAGAAACAGAAACTAATTCTAAAAGTTTATACGCGAGTGGCACCAAAAGTAAGCGTGGGTCCCGCCTGCAGCACGCAACAAATAACACAGACATTTCTACGTTGTAACGACGAGAGAATTTTTTAAATTTAAACAGCTCTTTACAATTTTATTAACAAATACATGCATTGTGATTATAATGATTAATAATAATATGGGTCAGTATTAGGGCATTTGAATAACGTGAGTCTTTTTAATGAAACTGCCTGAGGATGGTCCCAAATATGGACCGAAACATGTATCAATTAAAAAACTCCGTGGCTTGAGTCCTAAGTTATGCGCACGAGGCTGAGCGGACCTCATTCCAGACCCACTACTTCTCAGAAGATCTTGTAGCGCCGGGAATCGAACCCGGACCACTGGATCTGTAGCCAGGAACTCTGACCACTAGACCACAGAGGCGGTAAGCATGTGTCAGTTATTAAATGAAACCAATATAAACAATCAGATTTGTTTATGGAAACATTTGTTGTGCTGACGGCCAGAGCATCACAAATCATGACACACAACAGGACGCGAACCTTAAAGATAGACAGTCTGTAGGTGTGCAGGTATAGCTCAGTTGGTGTAGGCCGGGGTTCGATTCCCGACAAGGGTAAGACTTCTTTTCTCCACAGCTTTGGGACCCCACACAGCCTCCTATCCAGTGACCTTTTTCCCTGGGGATAAAGTGGCTGGGGCGTGAAGCTGATCACTGACCTCCATTTACTGTCGATGTAAATAATGGTGAAGCTATATCTCCACTCCCCAATATGCCTTAATGGCGTGGTGCTTAATTAAACGTAGGGAAAGATCTTAATATTATGTTGTTTAGGCTATATAGTGTATGTCCTTAAGTGAAGGTAAAGCTTTCCCTATAACAGGCCGTGCAGGCTCACAGATGGCGGTGAGTTTGTCAGCCTTACGCCCCGGGCTCATTTTACCCCTCAGGAAGATTCCTGATACTCATTTCAGTTAGAGGCTGAGTTGATATGAGCGAACAGTAAACTCGAGATAACCGCACACCCACAGACGTGAGGTCCTGCTTAAGTTGTGTTGGCAAGTGGTTGACGTTTCGGAGGAACATTCTGCCTTCATGTTTACGGCAGAAAACTCTTTCGCCACGAATACAGAGGCGTCACACCCGAGAAGGCGCCAGTCTTCATGGCTAGGAGTGACGTGTTGAAGAGCATTTACGTGACGAGAAATCGAAACTTCCCATGACATTCCTGCGTAACTTCCTTATGCTGTCAATAGCGCGCAATGATTCATCGCTCCAGTTCCCAGGCTCCGTGCTGCTGTCACTGCCAACGCAGCGCAGTGATTCAGCCGTGTTATCTGTTGGGTAGGCATCCTGCCAGACGTCTCCATCAGCTGCAGTGCGTGCTCAAGATTCCGGGATTCAGTTTCGACCTGTCCTACGTCACTGCTCTGACGTTCCGCCAAGTGGTTCTGTAGCCCATTTAAATAGGTAAAGTTGTCCCTGCTCTTAACTAATTAAGCACTACGCCATGAAGGCGTATGGGGGAGTGGATGTATAGATCCACGTGTTCTTGATCTCGGCACTCCTTGGAGGTGAGTGGTCAGCTCACGCCCTGGCTGCTTTACCACTGCGACAAAGACCACGGTACCCGTTAGATAGGCTGGGTGGACCCCAGAGCCGGTCTGGACGACGTGGAGAGAAGAAAAATCTTGTGCCTACCGGGACTCGAACTCTGACCCCACGGCCGTCGAGCCCGTGGCTATACGCTATCACGGCTCCACACATTTCACATACTTTCTTAAATAGAGGGCGTACTGTTACCACTGATAGCAGCTGTGCAGTATTGTGACATGCGTGAAAGCATCTGGCGAGGCTAAGAAGCTGCCCATTTGTGGTTATGTCATGGTTACGTTGCAGCCCTGGTTGTGGTGAATGAAAGTTTTATGGGGGGGGGACTCTACGTCTGGGTTGTTGACTGCATAAAGGGGAAGAGTTTGCGAAATTGAAACCAGAAGGACTAATTAGCAGTTAAGAACAAAATGTCTCCTTATTCACTTGAGCGCGAGATGTGGGGAGGGTCCCGAAGGTTTGTCTGGAGATCGATACAGTCAGATTTTACCCACATTTGGACATCTCCAGGCGCTCGCATTTGTTTTCTAATGGAGATTTAGGGCGGGAAGTAACAAAACGAATTAATCAGAGGACAAATTACCATTCGTGTAACTATGTATGCTGTTGCGGGTTTTGTTCACATTGGAATGGAATGGGTTTCATTTCAAATTTTGACATAGTCGTTTAAACGTT
Source organism: Cryptotermes secundus (assembly GCF_002891405.2). NCBI lineage: Eukaryota > Metazoa > Arthropoda > Insecta > Blattodea > Kalotermitidae > Cryptotermes > Cryptotermes secundus. The sequence continues at coordinate 1,804,488 of NW_019730108.1, forward strand.
GTCCATGACGGAACCTCTGCATAAAGGACGTGTTTCCATTGTGGTATAGTCACGGGGTTTTGGATTGGTAATCGGATATATTGCGCCGGTCATGGTAGCCGAGCGGTCTAAGGCATGGATGTTTAGTTTGTGTGTGTGTGTTTTTCTGCGTTTGTGTACAGGTAGAGGCCTTGCGACGAGCTGATCACCCGCCCAAGGAGTCCTACCGAATGTGTAAGATCGAGAAAAACCGAAGTGAACGGAGAAGTTCATGGAGGTAGGCCTAGGCCCCCTGTGGCTGTAGTGCCAAGGAAAAGAAATCAGATATATTGAGCACTTACAACTCATAACTACACGTAGTTATACGCTCTCGTCACCACAAGCACACACTAAGTCTCCAGAGTTGGCTATCTCTTTGTCAGTCGTTGCCTGGTCGCGGATTCCAACAGTGCCCCCCGCTTCCGTATTCACGTCCTGACCGCCAGGCGACTGTCTCACAGCTAACTCATTACTCCAGCTGTCGACTCTCAGTTACTGCTAAGTCAAAGTCAGAGTTACTTTTGCGGCTGGCGGTTATTAAAGTAAATTACCTACAGTAGTATAAACCGCGCAGCAGAACACGCCGCATAGAATAGACAGCACAACAATAGCCGTAAATTGGCAGGGGAGGAGTTTATTTTCTAGGAAAAGTTAACTAAATGATAGCAACATAAGTAAAGCTGCCCCTGTAACAGGCCGTGAAGGTCCATAGGGTTGTGAGACGTCGAGGCTCCCACATTTTCTAAACAGATGGCGTACAGATGGCGGTGAGGTCAGCCTTGCGCTCCGGCCGTAACACAAGTTAACACAGCAAACAACAGAAGAATCTGGTGAAGGCTATGAGTGGTCTCCTAGAACAACATGCGAAGCTCATCACAGCTGACGACGTTTATAAAAATCAATTTTAGATTCAGATTTAACCTAACTGTTAAATTACTTTTAACCTACTGCATGATTCTTGTGTAAATCAAAGTCTAGTCTAGTCCAGTTGATGAACTGAATAAATGCAGAAAGTAACTTTTGTGAACCGTGTGTATATAAATGTTAATGCGAGGGTTGCAGTTCAGTGGTTGAGTGTGTGAGACTAGCAGCACCTGAGGATGGCCCGTTAGGGTCGAAACATATAGTGCTGTGTATGTTAATAAACAATTGTTGCTTTGACGGTAGAATTTGTATGTGTTGATTCTTGACTTCGATACTAGATGGAGGTTTATGCCTCGGCCCTTCTACCCCGGGGCGAAGGGCGGTTGGCCTGGGCGCTCTCTCCTCTGCCAGGAATCGAACCCGATCCCTCGGTTCCAGCGCAGCCTGGTGGCTGTACCACTGATAAACACAGTGTGTGTCAGAAAGACGAGGAGGTCGTGCACCGCAGGTCACGTCGCACAGGCGCAGCTTCTTATGTACATGTCACGTTATTTTTAGCACTGCCACAAAATGCGTCACGCGCCAGTAAGGGAGTCCCGCCGTGAGATAACGGCATTTTGTGCAACACTGTCGTTTCTTAGTAATGATACAGTGAATGGCGTTGTCTTTGAAGCCAGGGAACTGGGATAGCGACGGGCTTCTTACTGGACGGCCGGTGTTCGATTCCCTGCAGGGGCAAAAGATTTTTCTGTCCACAGCGTCCAGACCGGTCCTGAGGCCCACCCAGCATCGTATCCAATGGGTTCCTGAGGTTCCCCCGGGGCGTGAGGCTGGCCACTCACTACTACTCCCCATACGTGTCCGTGGCGTGGTACTTAATTAAGCACAGGGACAACTTTACTTTGCTTAAGTTTTTACCTTTACACTGCCATTCCTGCGCAGAGAAATGTGGAATTTCAGAAATTGTTTTGTTGTTCGTGGAAGCGGTTTACATTGCCCCGTATTTGATTGGGGGGAGGGTAATAGTTTAATTATTTCGTTTCTATACACACACACACATACACACTTCCGCCCTTCCCGCATATCTGTTCTGTCTCTTGTCTGTGCTTTTTTCTGTTCACTTCTCGCCGACGACCAGAGGACCGAGTTTGTTACCGAACGTTTATAGGGTTTACAGGCCTGTACAGACAGACAGACAGACAGACAGACAGACAGACCGACCGACCGACCTATGTACACTCTGACGGGATTTGGGGCTCCCGCGGCGGTGGCTGTGATGTGAGGCCGTATAGTCCGGCATGTTTACATGTATACTGTTCCCAGATGCACTCGATGTGACATAGACCGTTTTTACCATTGAAGAAGCAACTTGGGGCCTCTGTTTTGTGTTAAATCACAATCGCCGCTTCCACTGAGACGGTAGCTCGTGTGACGTCGAGAAGGAGGAGTTCGGGCACGGGAAGTGACGCACTGGGGGGGGGGCATCCTGGAAGGAAGAGGAAGAGGGGCCCAGGAGACAGGATGCTGAGACCAACCGAATATCTGATAAGTTTTAGTTGCTAATGGAACTCCATATTTGTTGGTGGTGTTAGAAACGAGATCTAATTTTGGTTCGTGGACGGAGAATTGCCCCGTGGTACCTGAAATTGCGATATAAAAGTGCAAAAGTGAATTTTTTTTTTTCCCCGAGTTTGTTTACTGTCCACCATGCAACAATATCAAGATTTAAAATTAAATCCTTTTTTAAAATTCATCACTACGCTATGTGTTTCGGCCATCATCAGGCGCATTGAAATTAGGGGTAACTTCTGTGCCTTCCGAGTAACTGCGGTCCATGTTTTCATATTTATACTGTTTCTAAATGAAATCGGGGTTGTTCATAATTCTGTACCATATGTTGTCTGTCCAGTGTGCAGTGTGGATTCTGTGCCATATGTTGTCTGTCTAGTGTGCAGTGTGGATTTCAGCGCACAAACATATAGTGCAGTGACGGATTTCAGCGCACAAACATGTAGTGCAGTGACGGATTTTAAAAAGCATTAGATATTATTGCCTGTTGGACGGTAAACAAACCCGAAAATTCTAATCCTAACTGCAGCATGATGCTAATACACAAAATTATTAATTGCATTTAGTAAACGCGTTAATCATATGTATTGCTCTTCGTAGTAATTAGTAGTTCAGTAGAAAACTCTTGAGAAAATGAAATTGCGTTAAAGTGTCAGTGAGGATGATAACTTATTGTTACCTGGCTCCTTCTAACGACGCCGTATACTGCGTTATATTCCCTTGTCGTTGGTTCCATACTGGCACTAAGTCCCTTGTACTGCGGCCACTTCTGGCCTCTTGTACCAGCCCCAGATGACAGGTGAGGGTGATTGTGGAGCAGTTGGTGGAATGAAGATTGGCAGGAGAAACCGAAGTACTCGGGGGGGAAAAAACCTGCCCCAGCGCCACCTTGTCCACCACAAATCCCACTTGACAGACCCGAGATGGAACCCGGGCCGCCGCGGTGGGAAGCCAGCGACTAACCGCTTGAGCTATGGCGCTGCCCTTATCACAATCTAACTTTACAGAGTTCTTCTATGAAGTACAATATGTTTTTTGTTTTTTTTTTCGCATCAAGTTTAACTAAGAATGATATAGCTCCTTGTGACACGGGAATAGAACTGTAAATGTAGTAAGAAACTCCTCTCATCGGCTCACGTCGGGCAATCCCGATCGACTTCTTTTCATTTTTTCTGGTTCTAATATATTCCAAAGAATTAAGTTAACTTGTGTGGACGGGCTGTGTTCTCTCTCTCTTAACACGTCATAATTCTTGACTTCCATTTTGTGTAGAACATAACAATGATTAGCTAAGACCGAAAATGACAAAATGCCTGTGCCTTGTGCAAGTTCCTTTCTGATACGATGGCGGCGCTGTTGTGACACGTCAGGAAAACATAAGACTCGCGGAGAGCGAATCGGCGTGTAAGAGAAATTGACAGAGGAAGACGGTACGCATGGCATTATCTGCACCCACGTGCTGTGAAGGAAGAAAATATGATTCTTTATTATTAGCGTGAATGTGGAGAGGACTACCGCAATGTTGAAGTTTATGGTACTTTCGAAAAGGACAGTTGAACTGGCCATTGCAAGGGAACGGGCAGAAAACAGGAGAAGGCCAAGGTTCCAGTCCCATTCATGGCACGGATCCCCTTCTCCGGCCTCCCCCGCCACAGCAGAACAGGTGAACATCAAATTTCCTTAACCATTTCTGGTTTCTTATCTACGGCTTCTATTTTAACTGCTTTTTGACATGTATTTCATTTATAGTGTTTGTTTTCTGTCATCGAAGTTCTTCTTGCTTCGCTTACTCTTCAACCCTGAAAATGGAAGCAGTGCTCTCGTCCGAAAGGTTAGTGAATTACCCGACTACACGGGGTCAGTTCCCGGAAGATGGGACTGTATTGATTTAGTAGCACGTTTCGTGTTCCCGCAACCGAACTGAATTTAATTTGGATTAATTCATCTAAGCCATTAATTTCGTTTCACGTACTGCACTTGATGTCTGTGTGACGGTGGAGAGGATGTGTGTCCATTTTCCAGCACATTATTCCAACCCTAAACATCCAAGCATTAGAAACCACCCCCTTCTAGCAAGAATGTATTGGTGTGTAACAGGGTAGGCATGAACCCATGTAGCGTTGGTGCTTATACGCCTGCAGATTTGATTAAGGCTTAATCCAAGCGAGACCGTTATGGAGAAGAGAGACTTTGGAAATACTCATTTCTCCCCTTTAATTTATTTTGTTTCTACAAAAGAGCGTCTGTCAGCATCATGTAGTTACCATGGCAACGTAAGTAGCGTTGGGGCGCCGTGCGGTGTTCACCAGCCGCCACAGATCATGAATTTGTTATGCGGATAATGGAAGGAGGGGTGGATTTGCTGGGAGCTCTGTTTCCGCGGGTCTTGTTCTTGGGGCCTCAGATAAATGCCGGTGCTCAGTGCCGCGCAGAACGGCGTGGTATGTGCGCTGAGGATGTTGACATAGTTGCGTCCCAACTATTCGAGCTGTTTCGGTCGGGGCGCTTGGACACAATGAGACGGGGGTGGTGGAACAGAGTCCTGGAACGCGGTGAGCGCCGAATGGTAACAGTGCTGTACTTCATTACCCTGACCGGCCCCTTCCAGATTCTGGACGCATCATTTTACGGATCGGACCGCTGTTTATTCCTGAATGCTCTGAAGGTTACTTAGTTAAGGTTAAAAGCGTTAATCAGAATATTCGAAGTGTATAACTTTCAGTCCAGTGTGCCACACAGGTTCAGAACACTTCAGTCTTTATTCGCCTTACATGTTTCGATTCAAAAGAATCATCTTCAGAGGCGCACCTCTACGAGCAGGAAACACTGTGACGTAAGATGTTTTAACATTGAGCACTTAGGTTATGAATAGTGCTCACTATATCACAGTTTGCCCTATGCAGCCACGTAGACGTGTTTCGTTTAAGCGTATACATCACACGTAAATCTACACGTCAACGTGGCTGCATAGGGCAAACTGTGATATAGTGAGCACTATTCATAACCTAAGTGCTCAATGTTAAAACATCTTACGTCACAGTGTTTCCTGCTCGTAGAGGTGCGCCTCTGAAGATGATTCTTTTGAATCGAAACATGTAAGGCGAATAAAGACTGAAGTGTTGTAAACCTGTATGTCATACTGGACTGAAAGTTATCTACTTTGTAACTGATAGTGTGACGGACCAGAATGAGACAAATCAAATCAGAATATTCGACTTCTGGGCCTAGATTCGAACCTGAGATCCCCTGAATATGAAACATGTGTTCCCATAGCTCCACCATGAACGTCATCCTCTCAGTAACTAAGGTTTATGATTAATGAATGTCAGGGTGGGTGACAGAAAGGATCTTAAAGTTTGTCTCAGAAGTGGCGTAGATGTGAAACGTAATGTAAGGCATTGTTATCTGCCTGCAGCGTGTTCTGTGCTGCCACCTACACGGAGGAGGAAGGAGACAGCGGGCTACGGAAGTGTCTGATAGCAGAGAGTGTTTGATAGTGACTCATCCTGTCCTGTTTCGTTTATTGCAGATAGACTACCCTGAAGTCCAAGGTGGTCGAGGGGTTGGTGTCGGTGGCGGAGGAAGGGGATCTATTACATCAGGCAACATGGATCGTTCCAACGTTAACCTGGTTTTCGAGGACACGGTAATTATAATTTTGTGCTGTGTGTGGTTTGGCATGTACTACCCTGTCCAAAAAGTATTCGATCTTGAGCCGGGAAAACAAAGTTCTGTATCAAGGTGGTTACAATACCTAATCCCCTTCAAAGTAGGCCCCTTGTGACTCCACACACTTAGCCCAGCGGTCCTTACATCGCTGGAAGCAATTTTCGAAGGCTTCTTTTGGAATGGCGTGCAGCTGCGCCGTCGCGTTCTGTATGATGTCCTGGCGGCTGTGAAAACGGCAGCCTTTAGCGGTGTCTTCAATCTCGGGAATAGCCAGAAATCAGAAGGAGCCATGTCAGGAGAGTAGGGACCCTGGCGAACCTGCGGAATGCCGTGCTTGGCCAGGAAACCCTGGATCAGGTGTGATGAATGAGCTGGGGCGTTGTCATCATGCAGCTGCCAGTTACGTGCGTCCCACAGCTCCGGTATCTTGCGCCGAACTGCATCACGAAGATGGCGGAGGAATTCTTGGTAGTACTCCTTATTGACAGTCTGGCCTAGTGGTGCGTACTCATGATGCACAACAGTCAGTATCACCTTCACATTGCTCCGAACCTGTCGTGCTTTTTTTGAGCCTCGGGGATGTTGGATGCTTCCATTGTGACGCCTGGACCTTGGTTTCCGGGTCATATCCGTACACCCACCACTCGTCACCAGTGATCACAGTCTTCAGGAACTCAGGATCCCTGTTGGCGCACTCCAGCATGTCCTGTGCGACCTCAAGGCGGAGTTGTTGCTGCTCTGGTGAAAGCAGCTTGGGCACAAATTTTGCTGCCACTCTTCACATGCCCAAATCCTCAGTTAAAATTGTGTTAGCGGAACCTCTGCTGATCCCAACCTCATCAGCAACTTCACGGATGATCAAACGACGGTCTTCCATGATCAGTGTCCGCACTTTTCAATGACATCAGCATTGAGTCTCCCAGAACGCTGTTCACTGTCCGCCGACATACGGCCATGTTTAAAGCGGTTGAACCACTCGTTAATTTGAGTGACCCCCATTGCATCATCGCCGAAAGCCTGCTGAATCTTGCGGGTTTTTTCTGCTTGGGATCCCCATGTTTCTGACAAAACTTTTGGCAGTGGTCAAGCTTACGACCCTTCAAATGATAAGCTGCTGCTGTTGGAGAAGATATGGAAGTTGGGCATGATGTGCTCTGTAAAGCCTGTACTGCCAGGGGACTTGTGTGTAGTGCTAAAGGAAGAATTTTTCAATAACATGTTATATGTGGGAAATATATTTTTGACGAAAGGCCAAGCATATTCATAAGAGAGAAACCCATCTTCTCGTCAGAGAGGACTATTACCGCAAGAGTTCGGATGTTAAGAATCTCTGGTCGTGGGCCTCACGAAGACTGACGCCAAGACGAACTGATTGGCGGTAAACCGCCAGCATAAAGTAACTTTGACGTTGAGAGCTTAGTCAGGGTACCCGTGTGGAGGTGGGGTCAAATACCTCCACTGTGACCCTGCGAGTCTTAGGAGCGACAAAAATTTAAGTCTCAAATCTGAGACAGTAAAATATGGCTGTGAGTCCCAAGGGACTCGGACATTTCCTCTCGTCAGAGAGGGTGCTTATTTTTCAGAATGAGGTTGACTTATGGTCTTTTTAATGGGACATATGCCCACGAATTTCTGCCCCCCCCCCATGTCAAGAAATTATTTGCAAAGGTATCACAACAGGACTTAACAAAAGATGGGTTCTCTGAAACAAAACATGTATTATTAAATTAATTTCATGAATCACTGTGTATTATGAGAAGTGTACAAACCGCAGTGCACATTGTGGGCAAAATGTATCATTTTTGCACGCTAAAGCAAGCTGCATGTGTAACTGCTGTGTTTTAAAGAATGAAAGTAGATGCATAAAAGCAGCGGTCTGATTTAATTCATATTGTGGCATATAGCCCCTTTGGAAAGGAATAGCCATGAAACAAACAATGAGAGAACGTTCGTTACTAGGCAGCGGCATGTGAGCAACAATGGAAATACTGTTGGAAGTGGTGTTTTCTATATCCTCCACTTAGGCCATATTGCACGACAACAGAGTTCAATTAGTGCAGTGCAGGGAAGTGAAGAGTCGGTTGGTGTGTTAGTCAGGGAACTGCAGTTCAGTCATTTTCAGCTGTTGCTGTTAGAAGCTGGTAGCTGCGGCACAGGGAAAGTTAGGGAACCCAGAGCAAAGGGAATATGTGCTGTTGGAAGCTGTTACCAGGCAATGACTAGTTTCACAGCAGACTGAAAAGACTTAGTGCATGCTGTAGTGAACCGTAGTGTATGTGAATTAGCAATAGTGCTATAATTACGACCTGTAATTGCTCAATTACCAATCCATATGCCATCTATAGTCACACGTAACACATGACAGTATTTTAATAAGACTTGTTTGTGTTTACAGCAGTTTTCTCCAGCGTTGACGGGACGACCAGAATTATACATGAAATCAAACCGATCTTCTCACTCATCAGACACAAGCTCAGCATACAGCGGCTCCGATACGATGGCAAGTGTACAGAGTTCTCTGGATGCTGACGAGGTCGACCTCTCAGGGCTCATAGAGTCCATCGTTGATTCAGACGAAGAAGAGGACCTTGCAGAGAGCATGGATGTAAGTGATAATGAAAGTGATCATTTAAAAATTGGATGCTATTAATTTATCATCATTTCTGTTGCATCAGGATAAGAAAGGGATAAATTATGTTGCATTGTCCTTTTAAGCTTGTATGGACTCCTCAGACTTCTCAGCATAAGCTGATAACAGGACAGGATAAGAAAGGGATAAATTATGTTGCATTGTCCTTTTAAGCTTGTAAGGACTCCTCACACTTCTCGATATAAGCTGATAACAGGAGGGTGATGGAAATGTGTTCTGATGTTTTTTATTTGATTATGTTGCAGAGCTTAACAGTACGTGACACAATTCGAGAGTGTCTGGAGAAAGACCCGTCAGAACGCACAGAAGACGATGTAGAGACTTTGCTAGAGTTCACACAGCACTTGAAGGCATTTACCAACATGACACTGGCTGTTCGGAGAGCGCTGTGCAGTGTCATGGTGTTTGCAGTGGTAGAGAAGGCAGGCACTGTTGTCATGAATGATGGAGAAGAATTGGACTCGTGGTCAGTGCTCATTAATGGTCATGTTGAGGTGGAACATGTGAATGGTGAGACAGAGCAGCTGCAGGTTGGAGACAGCTTTGGGATCCTCCCCACTATGGACAAACTTTACCACCGAGGCGTGATGCGAACGCGCTGTGACGATTGTCAGTTTGTTTGTATCACACAGACAGAATACTACCGCATACAGCACCAGGGTGAAGAGAACATACGAAGACATGAGGAGGATGGACGCATTGTCATGGTCACAGAGCAAAGGGGTGCCCTGGAGGGAGGTGGACGTCGAGGACATGTTGTCATCAGGGTAAGTGTTTGTCATTCTTAGAAATGTGGCAGTGTTAATACATTTCCCACTGTTGATAAAACCTAGGAATATTTACCCATAAAAGATAACCTAAATGTAAGACATTTTCCCTTCTCCGATGGTGAAATTAATAAAGAAAAGTATTTTCTTTCTCCACTGAGAAGTATTTTGTTAATTTCTTTCAGTCTCTCAGCTTGAATGCTAGGCTGTTATTTCAAAGAAAGGCCATGACTGCTTGCTGTCACATCTGTTCCAATTTGACCAGAATCTCTTGCCATCTGATGCTTTTACCATTGCAGCTGGAAAAGTATTGTTAATAATCGAAATATCAATCAGTTTTCCATATGAGGTTTGAGATTTTCACAAATTTTCCATATGAGGTTTTAGATTCTCTCAATTTTTCTGTAAGAGGTTTGAGATTTTCACAAATTTTCCATAGGAGGTTTTAGATTCTCACAATTTTTCCATAAGAGGTTTGAGATTTTCAGTTTTCCATGTGAGTCCATGATTTATTCTGACCAGCTTACAGTGCATACATTTATTCACCTTACTCTTCTCTCTTGCACTACATGTTTCAGCACTAAAGTGCCATCTTCAGGTGCTTTTCGATGTACGTCGAACTACTTCATTGCATGCCCTATTGTCTTTATACTAAAATAACTAAAATATGTATTCGTCATATATATTGATAAATTTTAAATAACAGTATAACACACGCAGTCACAGGAGCAAGACACAACACAAAGCACAATACACACATGAAAGTAGGAAGAATACTCCGATAGAAGAAGATAGGTGTGACTCGCGTATTGAGATACGACTTAAGGATGACAAATCCTGAACAGTTTTAATATTTTTAATATTTAAAATTTATCAAAAAAATCTATCAATATATATGACGAATATATATTTTAGTTATTTTAGTATAAAGACAACACGGCATGCAATGNTCAGTTTTCCGTATGAGGTTTAAGATTTTCAAAGTTGTGAAGATTCATAATGTGGCAATTTCCCTTCAAAATGGATGTAGTATGTTTCTTCAGGACATTGATAACCACCTACATGACTGTGTGGAGTCATAACCCAGATAATCACAATATAAATAATTGTTTTCCTTCAGAATTGAGTCAAATCATTATCATCTCACTGTTTAATATGACAAGGCTGACAGCCCTGCTGTACAAAAAAAAAATCTGTTGGCAAAAATCAAAGATTTGAAAACCAGATGCGATGAGGCAGAATCCCCCGAGGAAGGCTGTAGCTCAAGAAGGGCTGTTTTGCCAGGGATGATGACATAATGTAATATTTTTATGTTGGGCATAGTCCTGAAGTAAGAGATTCGTGCAATATGGGAGGCATAGTTCACTGTGACTGCATTCTGCACTATATTGACTTCCTATTTGCTTTTGCTGTGTAACTTCGCTGTGCTGTCATAGCGAATATACATGAGACACCGAAGGAAAGACAGCCGCTCACCTCACATATGCTACATTAGGAATGAGGGTTGTGCCAGAGTTCAGACAGATCTTGCTTGTCACTGCAGAGCCTTGGGTTCAGTCACTGATGAGCTAATGAGAAATTTGTGGATGAAAGTGGAACTCTGAACTGTATTTTTATGTTCTATGGAGTTTTCTTCGCTGTTCCTTTCTAATCATCAGTCCGTCATTCCTCCATACTCCAGTGCCCCTGAGGTGTTTGATAGCCTTGACCAGGTGGGCCATTGTCACATTCCAAGGCTTTCAGTTGGGAGCATCATTTCTGGCTTAGCAGAGCCAGTTGCAGAGTAAGGATTTTTTTTTATTCGGAATAGAATCTCCTGTTCATTTAAGCAGAGTATTCTGTATTCTATTGATGATGCATATTTTGACATTTAGACCCATTGTCAAGTAACAGCTATGTAAACAGGTGACAGTACAACAGCCGTTGTTAGGAAACAGCTCTGTGTACATGCTGTTTCCCTGGCAATGAGAGAACACACAATAATGGAAGAGACATTTTCTGTGCAGTCTGTGCCAGGAATATATAATGAGGGCTAGTAGCTCAGTTGAGTTGGTTAGAGTTTCATTTGTGAGAAGCAAGAAGCTGGTAACAGGCCAGGGACGGGTCTGGAACCCAGAGGAAGAGGAATGTCAACTGTTGGAAACGGCTAGTGAAGACTAAGAAGACTCTAGTGTGCTGTAGTTAACAGTGTGTAACTCAGTGAGACTCATAGTTATTTGTAGTTACAAGTTGTTTGAAGAGATCATTAAGTCTGATTACTAACCCAAAGCCCCATATGTTGTCGCTTGTCATGTGACAGTATGTTGTATAGTTTTGTAGTGGTAATTATAATTTTCAGGGGACATCGGAGAGGTTAATGCTGCAGCTGATAGAGGAGAACTCAGTTATTGATCCGACATATGTCGAGGACTTCCTCTTAACACACCGCACCTTCATTAACGGTTCAGTGCAAGTAGCTAACCAGTTGCTGCAGTGGTAAGTGAGCTCTTATAAACAGAATGATGAAGCTTTTAAGTTCCATGAGCAGCTCAGTAACACACTTTCCAAAGAAAACACTGCACAGTGGAGCTAGTTAACTACCAGCGGTTGATTATTTGATTAGTTGGATACTTGTAAGATACTTGAATCTGTCTGTTGCTCAAGGGAGTCAGTACAGTGATGGGCTGTGGGCTGGATGGCCAGAATTCGATTCTTGGCAGGGGTAAGAGATTTTACTCTTATTCTGCAATGTACAGAATGGTTCTAGGACCCAGCTAGACTCCTACCCAATGGGTACCAGGGGATCGCTGACCACTCACCTCCATCTAGTACTGAGGTCAAGAATGATGGTGCTTTACCTCCACTCCATTGTATGTCTTCATGGCATGGTGCTTAATTAAGTGCAGGGACATGGTACTGTAGTGGCACTGATGTGTGAGCTTCCGTATTGCTTGATTTTAAGAGCTGGGTGAATGTTATAGCAAGTGTCGTGTGACTTCGAACAAGGCCAAGAGTAACCTTGAATGCTCAGAAGAAAAATTTCAGACAAGGGGGTGAAAGGGGAGTTGGTGAAATTGGAAGAATGAGTGTTAAGAAACTCCTCCCACCACAAGCTATGCGCCGGATTTGACTAGGAATGCGGGACCTTGTTCGAAGTTACATGACACTGTCTATAACAGGTGCAGCACCATGCATTGTGGAGGCAGGTTAGAATACCTCCAATGTAGCCCCTGTGAGTCTGAGAAGGCAATAGAATGAGAACCAGGTGCCTGTGCATATAGCTGGGCCACCCTTTCTCTGGGGGTGCATAAATACAGAGACCTGGTCCTCCAGGTTGGCAGTGTTAGATGCATACTCTATTAAAAAAATTGTTACAAAACTGAAAGAACTGAAAACCAGATGAATTCTGGCAGAATTTTCTAAGGAAGGCTGTGGCCCAAAAATGGCTGATATTTATGGTTTGCGTAAATCCTTATTGTGGTCTGTTACAAGAATGTTTTGTTCCCTGTGCCATAGGTTCAATGAGGGGGTAGTGCGAGACAGGGTGACAAGAGTCGTGCTCCTCTGGGTGAACAACCACTTCACAGACTTTGAGACAGATCCTGCCATGATGGAATTCCTGGAAACGTTTGAGATTGGACTGGAGCAAGAGAAAATGCAGGGGCAGCTGCGACTTCTCAACATTGCTTGTGCTGCAAAGGCTCGAACACGTAACGTGACTCTTGCGAGACCATCACGTGATGAGGTCCTCCACTTCTCCATTCTGGGTGGTTATGAGAGGGGCTTTGGGATCTTCATATCCAAGGTGGGGCTTGCCAAGTACTGAAGAATGTATCATTGTTCTTTTTGTCTTTTGATTCTCTCAGTCAAATTGAATATTTTTAATACTGAATGTATGTATGTGTATATACTTCGTTTTATATATAGGGCAGTGTATTCAGCTACTGGATGTATGAACCTTGTTCCAGTTGACTCTACTTTCCTCTAGTCTGGTCCATTTATTGTCCAGTTTTCACTTGCATAAGTCAGCATAGGCAGTGCCATTACATTGTAAAATTTTAATTGTGACATTTGTAAGGTTTTTTACCTCAGTGATCTTCATGTTGGTCCGCACATTCTCTGAAATTTATGTAGCCCAATGTTTACGTTTTCTTTCAGACAGTATGGTACCTTTAAACTCAAATAATTAAAACTTGTTGCTTGTCCTCTTATTTTGTTGTCTGTCACTAACACTTCTGACATATCTGGAAGATTCTCAGTTTGAATTTCAGCTGGGACACTTGACTGTTCCGAGTTTCTTTGCATTTTTCTCAGTCATTTCAGGAAAATTGGAATGTTCTAAATGAAGCCAAGACTGTTTCCTTCCACATTCCTTTCAGTTTATTTGTTATCATGACCAACCCTGCATAGTCCCGACTTTCTGACACCATTATTATTATACAAGCTAGAGATAAATACGAGGGGGTATCCAAAAGAAACCGAACTTATTTTTTTTTAACTTATTTATTAAAATTTTAAGCACAAACCTTCAATCCCCTTCAAAGTACTCTCCACTTACACTAATACACTTGTCTAGTCTTTTATTCCATTTTTCAAAACATTGTCTAAATTCATCTTTTGAGATGCTTGACAGCGCCTCCGTCGTTTTTTCCTTTCATGTCTCTTTTCATTCGAGGAAACAAAAAAAAGTCGCACGGGGCAAGGTCAGGTGAGTATGGAGGGTGAGGAACAGGGGTCATACCATTTTTGGTCAAGAATTGTCGTACAGACAGGGCTGTGTGAGCAGGGGCATTGTCATGATGGAAAAACCAGTCACCCGACTGCCACAAATCTGGCCGCTGAGCTCCAAGTCACTCCTGACAGCTCCACAATTTCTTCAATGGTCCGTCGTTGATCTTCCTTGATGATTTCACGAATTTTTTCAACATTTTCATGTGTTCGGGCCGTGGAAGGACGACCAGAACGAGGGTTGTCATTAATTGACATTTCACCATTTTTGAAACGGGAAAACCACTCAAACACTTGAGTTTTCCCCATAGCATCGTCCTTGTACGCCGTTTTTAACATTTCAAGAGTTTCTGTTCCACTTTTCCCGAGCAAAAAGCAGAATTTCACCACCGCACGCTGTTCACAAAAATCAACCATTGCAAAAACGACGATCACACAAAACAGTTGTCACTATAAACTCTGCCGAAACTAGTCCTTACCTTCTGAAGCAACGGTAGTAGGCTTATCGACTCAGGAATGTTAGCTCTATGCGCTCATAGTGGCAAAACGAGGTACTACAAAAGCTCTGCCCACAAAAAAATTAGTTCAGTTTCTTTTGGGTACCCCATCGTATATCCATCGTAATTACAAACCTCAAGAGAATAAAAGATTCTGATGTTTTCTTGATAACAAGCAAGACCCAAAAGTGATTAAATAAACCTTTTTAGTAGTTGTTATTTAGACAGGCAGCTAGGTAAGGGTTTGTGAATGTGATACTTATATCTCTTATCATTCTCAAATGATGATAAATATGTGTGTATATGAAAGTGACACGAAAATGCTTAATTTTGTAGGTGGACAAGAGATCGAAAGCAGAGGACGTGGGTTTGAAGCGTGGTGATCAGATTTTAGAGGTTAATGGTCAGAGCTTTGATCATGTAACACATCCAAAAGCTCTGGAGGTTCTGCGTGGTACTACTCATCTCAGTATTACTGTCAAATCTAATCTCCTCGGTAAGTAAACGGAGATGGCCAAGAGTATTAATTTATCGTCTCTTCACCGCTACTTTACTTGCGGCTAGGTTATGTCCATCTGTTCTCTTTCCGCACCTGAGGAATCCTTTGTATATTTAGATTCACTGTCGTCGTCAAATAACTTACATCTGAACATGTTTTCAGAGAGAATAAGAAAAATTCTCTTTACACATAAGAAGCTTTACACGTTTCATGAGTGCCGTAGTATAAGCAACGGATTCATGAGAACTTAAGTTCTGTGTCCAGAACATTATGTGACATAATGCAAATATACTTGCAAGAAGGTTATGGGTAACCTTTGAAAAGTACACACAAAATATAATCCACAGTAGCTGGGAGGAAGGCTATTTTGGTCAGTATAGTAAGTGGACTATGGGCTGTATGACTGGAGAACCAGGGTTCAGCAGTTCCCAGAAAGGAAGAGTTATCTTCTTTATAGCATTCAGACAAGGTCTGGGGCCCGTTGATCCTCCTACGCAATGGTTACTGGCCTCTGTTTCCCCAGAGGTAAGACGACTGGCATAAAGCTGACCATTCGCTGCTTCCATCTGGTGCCAAGGCTAAGACTGATGATCCCACATGTTTTCATGACATGATGTTCAATTAATTGAAGACAGGAATACACTTCTAGTCAGAAGAGCTCAAAATGAAGAGACTGTTTTGGAGACAGTAATGTAGATTGGTGGGGAGGGGGGGTGTAAATTGGAATTCTCTCTAGGAAGAATAGGATGTGGATAGATTGATTCAGTTTGCTCAGAGTGTGGTCCAGAAGCAGGATTTTCTTCACGTATGATGGACTTTTGTGTTCCGTGGCTGGATAGGTGTCGTCATTTTAAAGAATGTTCTGCACAAGACATTGTTGAGAAGTGAGGTGATGCAAGAAGGCATGAATATTGCATTAATGGTGAGTCTGACATTCACAGCTTTCAAGGAGATGCTGCAGACACCAGAGAATTCCCCTCGCAACAAGATCCGCAAGAATTCAGAGATCCCGCTACTGCAGCCTGATCCCCGCGCAAGACTGGACGTGATGCATTTGTCAGTGATGCCAACAATTTCCAATTCTTCCAACACGCCGACGACTCCCTCTGTTACAATCACGTTGGGGACGTCGCTTACTGCATCCCCTATCAAAGAGACCAATGGTGGGACGGGCGGGAAGAAGGATGGACATAAAGGCTTCATGACACTTGGCCCCAAGCACAGGCTACGCAGAGCCCTTGAAAAAATGAACATCCTCCCCAAAAATACCATCACGTGAGTTCATGTAAATTGCTGTTTCCTATGCATGGGATATGTGAAGATGCTGAGGTGTCTAGTAGAGGCTGGGGGGAGAGGAAGGGAACAGACCTACCTACTGTGTATAGCATCAGTTCAGAACATATTGGCCACAAGTGCACTTTTGTAGTGATTGACTGGACTGAATTAAAGCAGTTCTGTTTTGGCTCAGGTAGTAGTTGCTATTCCGTGCTGTCTGCCATGCCTTTAATGGTTACTTCCTGCATTCCTCACAGCCCATAAATGTTGCTATCAGAGATATCTTCCTGGGCAGTCAGCCGATTTTCTGAGAAGACTTTCCTGCATTTGCTTGCAGCTTCTCTGTAATTACTGAGATGCTTTTGATTGAATGTGATGCTGGAGATGTACTCCAAAAATTGTCACGGAAATATTTTTTAGGTCCATGTTCACCAGAACTTTATTTTTTTCCCCCTCTAAAAAGTGCTGTTTATACAAATGTTGGTTCATGATGTGTATGCTTTATCTGGAACATTATTCAGTATGGCACATAATTAACAAATAAGACTTAAATGTCAACTCCTGATCACAGTGATGTGGTCAGTCACTGAACTGTTTGAGACCAACTTGATACTGAGGCAGCAGAATATTCATTGCATGTAGTCACCATACAAGTTTCAAATCGACATAAATATAACTTTTTTTTTGTTTTCCTTGTTTTCTTTCCTTCCTGTCATTCTTTTTCTGTCATCCTCCTCCTGTACATTCAGACAACTCTATTTATTCTCATATTCTTGCTTTACTTTCTGCCTTTTGTTCTCTCTCATCTTAAGCTGCTGTTACTCTTGTTCTGTTTCTTGCCATTTTGTTCTCTCCATGTTTTTTCTCTCTCCCATCTTATTTATTATCATCCACCATTTCCCTTCTCCCTCCTCTGCTGCTTCATCACTGTTTCCTTCAACCTGCATCCCTTCTCCTCTTTGTTCATTGTTGTCCCACATAATTGTACATTCTGGGCATGAAACAGTAAGGCTTTAATGTCACAAACTTATGTTTCATCCATAGTGACGGTGTACACAGTGAGGATAATTCGTTCACAAACATGCAGCCATCACATCAGACGATGTTAATCCACAGTCACAGTAATCCTGATATCATGAGCACAATCTACGATGATCTGCGCTCGTCGGATTATCCAGAGCACGTGCTCAAAGTGTACAAACCGGACCAGACCTGTAAATACCTCCTGGTGCATAAGGAGACAACTGCCCATGAAGTTGTAATGCTGGCGCTGCAGGAATTTGGAATCACAGATCCCAGTTCACACTTCTCTCTGTGTGAGGTATCGGTTGCTGAAGGGGGCATCATCAAGCAGAGGAGGTTGCCAGACCAACTCCAGAACTTGGCTGAGAGGATTGGACTCAGCAGTCGGTGAGTATCTCAGATTTCACTGGATTTGTTGTGAGCTAGTCTGTAGACACAATGTTTTGTATCCTAGCATTATCATTGTGCATGAGTATTTCAGCCAGGATGGGTGTTCTTGTGGCAATACTTGCTTCATTCCTCTCAGTTGCTGTGTAATTGTTTCTTCAGTAGTTGTGAAACATGGTCTGCTTCCAAAAAGGATGAATTGTATATGTGAACTGGGATCTGTGATTATTATTTAACTGCAAATGGGTTTTCACCCGGTAGCAGTGGTACTACAATAAGACAACAGACAAATAATACACATAAACACGTTCAAACAAAACACAGCACAGGGGAACATTTGTAGAGTGGTGTATGGACCAGTAACTGGGCCAGGAATGTGGAAAATCAGAACGAACGAAACTCTGGGTGAATTATGTAAAAAACTCTTCCTCTGATAACAGATATGAAACATGGAAGTTTTGAATTCTTGGGGGCATGTGAATGTAATGGATCAGGCTGGGGTGACTTCACACAATTTTGGAAGGTAATCTGGAAGGTAAAAGGAAAGTTAGAGACCCAGATTAAGGTGGCTGGAAGATGTAGAGAATGATATATCAGAGATGAAAATGAAGAGGTGGAGGCAAAAGGTAAACTATAAAGAAAAATGATCATCTGTTGTAAGAGGAGGCCAAGGTTCCAAGAGGCCCTTGGAGCAAAGGAGTAAGCAAAGTTACTATGCGCATCCACGGTGTGACTTTATTCGCATGTATCTTCCACCTGCTCTGTATTTCCTCTTTATTACACTGAATTTTTGAGGCCTGTAAGTAAGGATAACAGAATTCCTAATTGAGCTGAACATTGCTACAGATATTACCTGAAGACAAACGGTACAACAGAAACATTGGTCCCGGATGAAATGGCACCTGAGCTTGTGCGTGAAAGTCAAGTGCATTTCCTGCAACTCAATGCAGTTGAAGTGGCAATTCAGCTGACACTTCAGGACTTCAGCATTTTCCGCCAGATAGAGAGCACCGAGTACGTGGATGATCTGTTTGAACTGAAGAGCCGTTACGGCGTTCCAATGCTGTCACAGTTTGCTGAGGTGAGTAGCTTCTATGAATAATTAAGTTCCACTGCTGCCTACCTGACCACAGCATTTGATTTTGTGTGTTTTTGAAACTTTTACATTGTGTCTTAATGCCTATGTAACTTGTTAACATAATTTCTTGTTTAGACATTTGTTAACTTTGAACACCAAGACCACATGATATGTGACAGTCTAAACTGAATCATAATTTGAATTTGGTATTTGAAATTTCTGTAGTGACATGAAGTCTAAAGTATAATAGTTCTTGAGAACCCTAAAAATGCACCACATCAATAGATAAGTGCTTGTACTCATTATTCAGTTGCATAAACTGCAAAATATATGAATGTTTTTTTTTGTGTTACTTTGTTGTTCCTAATAACATTTAAACTCTTTACAGTTGGTGAATCGGGAAATGTTTTGGGTAGTGACAGAGGTTTGCTCAGAACATAATCTAGTCAGGAGGTCGAAGATCATCAAGCAGTTTATTAAAGTAGCAAGTGAGTAGAACAAAGAAATGAAGGATGCACATTTCTGTTAAGAATAGTAAGAACTTTTCATGATGCTTAGAGTGCACATAAATTTGGCATGAATGGTGTCCAGAAATAACCGTTGAGCAAATTTTGGCTTATATAAATCCATCAGAACTTCTAATTGTTAAACATACATCTGCTCCATTTTTTTATATAATAATAAAAGTTATTTGCTATAATTCTGTTAACGTATGAACAATATCTGAGGATATTTTAAGCATGAACAAACCTTTCTGCCTTTTTGTATATAAACGGTTGAATGTGGCTTTCAGAACTAGGTAGACACTGCAGATTAACAGAAAAGCCTGAAGTTGAAATCAAAACATATTAAAACATAATTATTACAGTGTTAGCTTGTGAATTCATTCCTCTAGATATCACGTTTTGCAACGATAATTATTTTGTGGCATTTGAAGTAGCTTCAAAATTGAGTGTTCAGGAACTAAGTAGGTGGCATCTGCGTTTATCTACCCCCATTTCCAGCCATATATATATGTATATTTATTTATTTATATTTTATGTATAGGGCTGGAAGTAACACATATGCAAAATATTGTCATTGCTGACTATAAAAATAATATGAGTTCTTACATTCAAGAGCACCGAAATTCAACAGTATGTGCTGTGTGTTTCTTCTGTCATTGAAATAGCATTTTGAAGTTGAATAATTTTCTGTGTGCAGGGCAATGCAAAGAATGCAAGAATTTCAATTCGATGTTTGCGATCGTCTCAGGCCTTGGCCATGGGGCAGTGTCTCGACTCCGATTATCTTGGGAGAAATTACCAAGCAAATATCAGCGGTTATTCAGTGACCTGCAAGATCTCATGGACCCATCTCGTAATATGAGCAAGTATCGTCAGCTGGTGAGCTCAGAGCAGTCCCAGCCTCCTATTGTAAGTCATATTTGCTTTTGTATTTTCATATTATGTGTAAGTTCTTTGTAAAATTAAGGACTGAACCTTTGCGTCTATTAAGAAGTGATTTGTTATAAAGATATGTTACAAATGTATCTGTTTACAATGTCCATAGCCTCCTTCATTTTTCTGCACCCACCTATCCTCTTGTGTGTCTATCCACTTGCCATCTCTTCCTGTATTCCTTGCCTTTTCCATTCTCCTGTCCTCCCATAAGCATTCCCCGTTCCTCCATGTCCACTCTCTGTACTCTCTTCTGTGTTTTTCCTCACTTCGTTTTTGGTTTTCCCAGTAATTCTTTACGTAACATCTGCATTGAAGATTTTTGTGGCAGTCACTGAAAGTTGTCATCTAGGATGTGATGCGGTGTAGTGTGGTAGAAGATTCCCCTGCATTTTTATAATACAGAGAACTTATACCTGTGAGATGGAAACAGCAGGTTCCTCTGAAATATTGATAATGTTTTACCAGAGTTAAAAGACTCATCTACATTGAAGATGGAGGCAACAGGCTCCTCAGAAACATCAGTAACTTTTCACTATACTTGCATAAATCTTCTACCCTGAAGATGCAAGTAACAAGCCGCTCCATCTTGGTAACATTCTGTTAGAGACTACACAGCATTCCATCCCGGGCAACAGCTCATGATGGATCTGTGCATAACAACACGTGTCCATGCTGTTTGCTGTATTAATGTTTCACATTTTATGGTTTTGCCCTACAGATTCCATTTTACCCAGTAGTAAAGAAAGATCTGACATTCATTCACTTGGGAAATGATTCAAAAATAGAAGGACTGATTAACTTTGAAAAGCTGCGGATGATCGCTAAGGAAGTGCGGACACTGACCAACATGTGCTCCTCGCCATATGATCTGCTCACAATGTTGGGTCTCGGTAAGATATTGTGCACATTTCTCTCAGCTTTGATCACACTGCTACAGTAGAGAGGATCAAAACAATTTTTTATTGATGTGTGACAGGTGGACAGCCCCCGTCGAATGCCATGGTAGCACTGAATCAGTTGACAATGGCTAGTGGAGCCGGTGGTCAGCAAGGTGCTGCCACTGTCAAGAGGCGGAAGAAGTCAACAGCTCAGCCCAACCCGAAGAAGATGTTTGAGGAGGTACTGCACTGTTGTCATGTTATTGTCATTGTTTGCTTATATCTGTTCTGACTTCATAGCCATGTTTTGAATGCTCTCCCCATATTTGTGTAGCCGATAGAGAAGGTTTGGGAGTCTCTTCACGTGTTTCTTGGGATGGATTAATCATTTTTTTCTGTAGTCATCTATTTTGTGTTTAAGGTTCACGTGGCAGTCACTGTGAACAGTATTATCTCCTGGATGTGTTGCCTTCATCTTCAGGGTTGAAGTGTAAGCCAATCAACATGAATGCTGCTTGTGTGGCTTACTCTCTGACACTGAAGATGGAGTCACATTCCAGGAGATTCCACTATTCACCTTTTCTTCTGCTTTCTGAATGAATATTTAGGTTCTACCATATATACGAGTATAAAGCTTCATTTTTAATTTTGTCCAGTCTGATACTGCAAAAAGGCAGTACTTCCCAGTACTTGCTTTTCCCATGGTCTATCAAAATTTCCTCAAGTCGTAAGCTGAAAGTGGTTGGGTGTCTTGGTAATCCCATAGCTAACATGTTTGTATCCAAAGATTGACTGTTTGGCATGGTCTTGTCTTCCAGAGATGAAACGTACAGACAAACAGCAGCCACATTCTCACATATATGCATTTACTTTGTGCAAAGAATGTACGAAGGGCTGGCAGTTAATTGCATCTTACCATTTGTCACTATGTTGCACGCCAGGCACAGATGGTTCGTCGCGTGAAGGCTTACCTGAACAACATGCGTGTGATAACAGATGAAGACAAACTTCACAGCCTGTCATTAGAGTGTGAGCCATCAGGCAGCGCTCCCAACTCAGTTCCTGTCCGGAAACGGCATCCCTCGCCCACCCTCTCCACCACAAGCAGCACCAGTAGTGCCAGCGAGGGAAAGAAAGGGATTGCCGGCACCAAGTTTGGTGCGTTCCATTTAGTTTCTTTTGCCCTTTGCAGTTAAACATCAGCTGTACACATTTCAGAGTAAACATAGAACCATAAAAGGTGTAAAATCGGAAATGAAAATAATGTAACGTAAAGAAAACTTTGGTTTGTAAAGACAGTACACTTGGTCGACGACTTACAACCAAAAAAAAAAAAAAAAATAAAAGATGATTAAAATGTAAAAGTTTTTAAAAATAAATT
>NW_019730108.1:1827199-1840866 GCF_002891405.2 Cryptotermes secundus
GCATAAGGTGATTGAGAGCGATTAGAGTAAAGATGCTAAAGAGAGTAGCATTCTGATGTTAAGGATTTGTCTTGACAGGAGCTGCATCGCCACAGGCAGTGCGCAAGATGCTAGCACTTAGTGAGCCCAACAAGACACGGCCTCATCAGCCGCGACATCCTCCCCAGCCACCGCTGCCCATACCTGGGCTAGCCCACTTACCCCACCCCCACCCAGCCCTCTCCCCCTCCCTGTCTCCTAGCTCTCATCGTCGTGTATGCAGTAGTGCAGTAATACCAGGCGTTGCCACTAGAGAACATCATGGGGCGGGTGGCAGGGCGCTACATGAACGCTCCCACTCCGATACTCCAACACTTCCACTTCCGTCAGTGGATCTCAGTGCAGAGAGCAGCAGTGTCACGTCATTAAGCAACCTCCCGCTACGCAAGACCCTGACTTCAGGTATGTCCTGTGCCTCTTTACACTCATAATTGCTGCAGAACGTGTGAGACATCTCAAGAAAGGAACATGTGTATTTAACCAATGCCAATTGTGTGCTATGCTTTGTATTGTTATGTTTCTGGGCTCTGGCCATCATGCAGATACACCCGTCTTGAGTGGACACACGAGGAAGGGAGCACATCCAGCTTCCGAAGCTTACGTTCCTCTTCTTAGAATATCAGACGATGGACAAAGTCCAGGAAACAGTAATTCTATGTGTGTTTGTACCATGGAATTTATAAGCACAAACTTTGTTGGTCAAAGCATGTCAGAAGAAATTGGAGACTTCTTTAGTGTTAATTTCTTTAAACCTGCAGAAATACGTTACAGCTTGAAGGTTCGTGATTAGATATGAAGCTTGCTTATTACATTTGTCACACCAGCCTCAGTTTTTAAAATATATACATAAAATAAAAACAATAAAAAGTCCATTGAATTCCTTTTTTCACATTGACATTGAAATGCCTGCACTGTTTGTGTTTCATAAAATAATTTAAAATTAGAGTGTGATCTTATGAAGTGTGACATTGCAGTATTTCAAAGGAACATACTGCCTCATCTTCAGTGGAAAATTGTGCTTTTGCCCTGAAGTTATAGTCATCCTGCTCCACCAAGATACTGGTAAATGTACTTAGTGTAAAACATCTTCAGGGTGTGTCATCAGATAGTGGCCATAGATTGTTATGTCGTCACGGGAAGTTACTGAACCCTGTTTTCAACAAACAGTGGGAACCAAAAGTGCCATACTGGAGATCGTGTCAAATGCACCAGACTTTTCTTCAGTCAGATGGCTCACCGAAGGTATGACATACCCTTAGAGATGTTCCTGACAGAGGACATATACCAGACTGCATGATGTCACAACCCAGAACATAACAGTCTAAATTTTTACCCTCATCAAAACCTCAAATCTCATAAATTTGAAATGAATTGTACGACAGGTTAATAACAAAGGCAGACAGAATTGTCACTGCTTATTACTTTCTGGAGGAAGAAACTGGTTTTTGAAATCTGTGCTTTCAGTCTCATAGTTGCTTGAGGAACAAAGGTTAATGGGAGTTTACATAAAATGTTTTGTTTACACATGTTGCTTCACTTGGATTTCCTCATCTTGTGTGTGAATTTCCCTTATGTGTAGATGACAGAGATCCCTTTTTTTTTGGTAAAATTCAAATATTAATGCAGATATGTGAGTTATGAACTCTACTTCAGACATGTGTCACTGTTAAGGGATAGACCCTCCCCATCCATTTGTAAATATGTGTATGTAGCAAACGTTGAAGGAAATTTGTGGTGTCTGCTCAGATTTTTAGGGCTGTTATCTGCAAATCTATACATCAGTTGATGATAAATTATCTTCATTCTTTGAGGTACCATACTTCACCAGTGAGAAGCCATGTTGAACTGGTTATAGAAGTGTCCACACAGGGAACTAAACATTACAGCATGCTTGTTAGTCTACTTCACTTTGCCAAGCAGTATATCCTTTTCTTTACGTCTTCAACGCAAACTGTAGGGAAAATTGTAATACCTGTGTTCGTGCCATCACATCCACAAGACTAAAATAATCCCAGTTTTAGGTGTACAATACTGAATTCTACCAGTTAAATGTTGACCATGAAAGGGATCATGTCTATCCATTTATTACCCTGTGTGTAAGATATAATAATGATTTAGCCATTTCAGATTCCCCCATGTGTGTGTTGTGTACATTTCTGTTTCTTGTTGTTATCTGTAAAGTTACTTTGTAATAATTTGTGTTCCTACATGAGGCAGGAGGCTGTGGAATTGAGGTTATGTGTAGTTCTACTCACTCAGCACATTTTGATTTGAGTGCATGCCCTTGCACTCTCCTCTTTTTCTGGCTATTTTCAGAGAAAGCTTTTAGTTACTCTTGAGTCTGTGGCATGATGGATAATAGTGAACATTGCATCTAATATATCCTGGCTTTTGTGACTGATTGCATTGATACAGTCATTGTGTCAAGTATAGTAGTTTGTAGGCCAGAATATCTGATGCTGCATATGTGTTTGCCATATCTTATATTTTGATTAAAGACAGATTCTCTTGGCCTGTAAGATAGATTTGATTCCAGTGCATAAATAAATATTAAGAGTCAGTGCAACTTAGATCTTGCAAGTTGTGATAGGATTAGTCTATTAAGACTTTTATTTTGAAATGAGGTAGGTGTAGCATATATTATTTCTTACTGAAAACCGTCACAACACACCAGTGAGTAATATGTGTAAGTAGCTCTAGGAGATACTTTTGCTACATGTAGGTGTAGCATATGTTTGTATTGAGTGACTGAATTCATAGGACTTTAACTGTAAGGAGGCTGTAGGGTTTGAGATCCTTACATCATTGTTAATGATGAGTACTACTTGTATCTTCTGGGATATAATGCCCTGAAGTCTGTTGAAAGTTAACAGATGTTTCAGAGGAATATGAAAGCAGGTGGCAGTCATGGAACATAGATTGACTTTCAGTGGATTGTACAGCTTTATATCCTGGATGATAGAGCTCTTTGTAAGGAGGTTGGATTACTTCTGCTAGGAGATCTTGTGAAGATTATGGTATGCTGTGTTTTAGGAAAATTATTTACTGAACATTATTGTGATGTAGCCTGCAGTGTATCAGGGTGCCATGTGCAATAATGATCACTTACCAAGAATTACTTTTGAATACTGTTAGAGAGAAATGAATGGCAGTTGAGATTGTTGTCTTCTGGCTTGTGACAATTTGTAGGCTTGTGGATGGATACAGGCATTTTGAAGGAACATGCAGCCTCAGTGTTTGTAATTGAAGTGTATGTCTTAAGGAATTGCCTTGGTTGTGTAGTCTGCTAACAAAGGGGGCACTTCAAGATCCAGGGTGAAATAGTAAGGAAATGTAGCCCCATTCAAGTCAGTAGGAATGATGGCTAGGAAAAAAAATACCCTTTTGAGGGTTACACTTAATGTTCTTCATGGCAGCTTGGAGATAGCATATTCCCTTGAAATGTAACTATCGACCTACACCTACAAGATTACACAGTGTCAGCCCAGAAGTTCACCACAATCTGAACAGTTTGTTTTTTAATTCATGCCGAAAATAGTGTACATGAAGAATCTCCTTGCACTATTGCACTTCAAAAAGTCTTTATTGAACTTAGTCCCATGTTACAGGATTGCAGCTCATGATAAGTAAGAATCTTAGATATAAGTTGTTAGGTTATGTTTACACCATATTTAGTTTAGTCTGAGGATGGATTCTAGGATAACTGTACAGAGTCACAAGGATCAGAATCCTGCTCCTTAAAGGCTGGCTTTGCTAGGAATGAGTCTATGTGTGGCTGGTATTGGTTGATTTGCTAGGTTCAGTGACTTCCAGTGACTCTGGTCACTCCACGCAGCTTGACTCGCATTCCAACAGCTCAGTGGAGGTGGCTGCTGGGCCCAATCAAGGGGGCTGCTCCCCACCCTCACAGCACAGGCGGCACTCCATTATACAGGGTAAGGCCAGCCCGCAAATCAGTTGTAATAGTGTGGGGTGTATGTGTGGGTTAGTTGCATTGTTTCAAATGAGAGGCGGTGATATAGTTTTGTTAGCGTTACAGTTGGAACTTAATCTTTCTGTTCATAAGAAATTATTCTTGTGATTGGATGAATACAGGGTTGTTCAACTGTGGTGCCATTTTGTGCCATCCCCCAATATGAGTGTTCATGATTTCCTTCACTCTAAGAAATCAATCAATCAATCAGTCAAAGGGTAGACAGTATGAAAAGGGCTTCTGAATATTGTGTGTATTTATTTAGTTGATTTCTCATAATACCTAATAAATAACATTGAAAGGTATGAAATTAGTATGGCACTATGATTGTAAGTAATGTTGATTTAGTCTGGCAGAAGTCTAATGGCTGATTTTTAGGCATGATCAACCTGGCGACACTGTCTGACAGTGTTGTTACATACTCAGCATTGCTGTGTTGCCTGACTGCTCAGATTAAAATGTTGCAAAGAAAATATATGATCTAAAATTCATCTCTTGCAACAGGTAGGGTACCAAAGCTAAAATGCAGCCCCTCAGTGGTTAAGTTGGACAGCCATGGTCTTATATGCTATTTACTCTGTAGTCTCCATCAAAAAAGTCGGTCACATAGGTGTCATAGGAAACATGACTACTGAATCATTGTACTGTAATATGAAAATCATAAAAATAGCCTGAATTTTATTTGCCAGCTAAAATTATGAAAGAAATTAAAATTGTAATTAATTCAAGTTTGAGATTTTCATTGCCATGAAAACTAAGAATATGGCCTTCTTAATTGTGACACCTTGTAGTCACATAGGTAGCCTGAAGGTGGAAGCACCACCTATAAGACTACATAGTATATTAATCCTGAAGACATCTGTTGAAAATATCGCTCAAATTTGATGTAAAAAGAAAACATTTGTATTTGTGTCTAATGACCAGAAGTATTTTCACACAAAAAACTAGTTCAGAACTCTGTTTCTAACAAGAGGCAGGGTACATAGACAGGCATGGTCAAACATATGATATTTATTTGTATTATGAACTGCTTTACATGAAACTGAAAGATAAATTGACTGTCATCTCATATTGAAGTTCGCCATATGAATAGTATTCTTTCCTGTCTTATGTTTCAATTTGGTCTGCTTTCTTAATTTTTTAATTCATTATATAATTTATTTGACAGTCATTAAAAATTAAACTTTGTTTATAACATAAATATGTTGTTTGTGTATAGCATAATTATTTAGCACTGAAGTGTGATTATGTGTCAGGATTTGACCTTCTCATTTGTATCTGGCCACTCTTTCTTTTATTTCAGAGTTTAACAGCCTATGTGAGATTTTGAGGTTATGGTGGTCTTGTGGCTTATGACATGTTGCAGTCTCATATGTACCCAGAAGTTGGAGGCATCAGGTTCCTCCAAGACTTCAGTAATGACTTCTGATATGTTTGTAGGCTTGCAGGTACCCTGAAGATGGAGGCAGCAAGCTGCTCAGACACTGGTAATGACCCATGAGGCCAAATGGTGTCATAATCCAGAAGACCACAATCTGAAATTTTAATGCCTTCATTTTGTTTTGTTCCTTAGTCTAATTTTACAACTAATAATAAACATATCTCTTGACTTCAGGTGAATTTCACTACACAAGTCATTGTTTTAAATCTGAACATGATTTGGGGGGGGAGCAATATTAGCAATTTAGCAATATTGTGGTAGATTTGTATGTTGTAACTGATGTCCTCTTTCTGTAGGACATCCTGTGATTTGCAAAGGATTGTAGGGGGTGAAATATATAGATAGAGCATGAATGTGTATATTGTGTCTGTCCATATGTGTGCATGTATATCTCCTGGGATAGCATGTTGCATTATGAAATTGCTTGTTCTGTTACAGCAGAATTGCTCTTAATGCATTATACATAACTGGAAACAAATATCTGAAAATATGGATTACTTTAGTTTGTTGTGAATTAAAAATGATGAAAATATTCTTTAACCGTGGTACAAGTGATGCCAATTTCTTTCTCGCTCTATTTGTGGGGACTGATGATATGAAATGAACCAGAGCATAGACTTCACAATGTCAGCATCAGTAAACATTTTATAGAATTTGTATCATGATTAATATCATTATTATGACTATTGTCTTTGAAAAACTCAGGATGATGGACAGTGTGTAAATTAATATGTATGTATGATGATGATGATGATGATGATGATGATGATGATGTACATTCTTTGAACTGTTTTGAGTAGTGTTAGGTATTGGTGTGGACATTATTGATACAGTAAGTAAGTTAGCTACCTGTGTTGGGCCTCGTAGCTTGAAATGTGCTTGTGTCTGGGGGAGTGTCCAGCTATTGATCGATCGGAGATGCATGCCATAGCATGAGGGGCATCACAGGAGCTGTCTGGTGCCTGCTTGCTGGGTCTCATCTTTCTGTCTGTCTATCTGTCTGTTGTTGCAGTAGCGCCCTCTCCTCCTAGTTGGCCTTGGCCACCCTTTCCGCATGCAGTTCCAGTGCTGCCACCTATCCCACCTTATGGTAAGTTGTCATGATGATGGTGGTGGATAACCTTGCTTGTTGAGCTTTGTGTCAGAGTGGATGTTCTGAAAGTTGCATCACATGTTATTGATGTGAAGATAACATTAAAATGAATCTTAGGGAAACAGAGTTAGAAGCTGTGGACTGGTTTCAACTGGCTCAGTACAGTTTGTAGATCATGTTGTACCAGAACATACGGCGTCACATCCGAAAAGAATGAACATCAAAAGCAAGGAATGGCCTGATAGCTTGAGTAACTATCAACTTTTCAGAGAAGGGTGTGAACTGTGGAGTTAGTTAATTATATTTGTTGTTAAGATTCTTAAAAGGTCTGTTAGTATTGAACTGTTTTCTTTTTAGTTACTTGAAAACTGAAACACAGGAAACGATTAATCTGAAAGAGAAGTAACCCAGACTTGAACAGTTTTGTCTGTACTATTTATTGCAAGAAGAAAACTTGAAATTCTGGGTTATATGTATTGTGTTAACAAAATTGAGATATTCCTTGGTAGTCAGGTATTCATGGTACAATACATATTTGTTTGTAGGTTATGAGGTCAGTGAACTGAGATTATTCCCTCCCAACCAGATGAACTGCATTTTTCTATTATATTGTAGAAAGAATTTGCAAGTTTGTGTCTGTAACTTTTTTCTGAGACTTTTTAGAAATGCAGTATTAACAACATTTTAACATTTTGCAACTTAACAATTATAATTGTCTCCATTTTGTATTAAAAAGTGACACTTCTGATTGTCTTTAATGATTATCTCCAGAGGAAATATTAAATAGGTACATGCAGCATTATTCTCCTATTTATAGACATTCTGTTTTATTTTGTAAATTTTAGGCTTCACTGTAGACATTTTCTGGTATACATAAGTATTTGTATACTTTTACTAATATATTATTAAGAGCTATAATGGTTTTTTTTTTGGAAGGGGGAGGTCAGAGTCACAACTAATCCCTAATTAAAGAGTTTCTGGATATGTTTTGTGTTAGTAAATGTGCTGATTAACTTTGCTAGATCATTTGTGTACTACATCAATTATTGTCCGTGATGTGTATGTATTGACCGTCTTCTAGTGCACACAATCTCACTTGACTACATGTGCACTAGAAGACAGTCAATACATACACATCACGGATGCGAATCAGTGCAACAGGACGCTAAAATACAACATTACATCAGTTATACTTTGATTTTGTCGTGATTTATTTCAACAAGTTTTGGAAATCATCTGTTGCTTGTCATCAGTGGTACCACTGTCAAATTGACTTCTGTTTTCCCTGTATATACCTCTTGTATTTATGTATATATCAAAATAGCAAGCCAGAAATTCATTCTGCATATGTCCACTACATTATTACTGAACATTACTCATTTTCAGTTCCCTTTCTTATCTTTTCTATGAGTAGTTCTTCCACAGACCGTTAATGTGTTCTGTACATATTTTGCTGATGATTCAGGTTAATTCTTCCCTGTTTGTATCAAAACTCAATGAAAAACGGAAATTAATATTCATTCTGGCAGATTACTTTCACTGGACATAATTTTACTACTGTTTTAGGCATGTTCTGACATCTCAAGTTCTGTCCATTTACATTTCCAAGTAATGGGAAATGAAGCAATGTGTATATTATTTCCTATCTACACCAGTTTGAGTTCTAATTTATGGTAAGATAAGCTTGATAACACATTTCAGCACATGCACCATCATTAGATTATAAATGAACTTAGTCTGCCATCTTGTTGTGTAGTATGTTAACTCTGTGGCCTGTTGGTGGTGTGTTGAGTTGAGTTGGCACTCTACAAGGTGGATGTGTGATGTGTCAGTCCCATGACAGTGGATAAATCTTCTGAGATGTGACACTGTGTAGCCTGGTAGATTGTTACTGCTTCCATCCTCAGGTTTGGAGATGGAGACAGCAGGTGTCTTCAAAATGTAACTTTTTGCCAGGCTATATGGCGATACATCCCCATGTGAGGGAGGTTTGAATACCTCCACCCTAGCCCTGCGTGTAGTCGGAGGCGATAAAAAGGGAACCCAGTCCCTGGGGCTGTAACTGGGCCACATAAATACAGAGACCTGGTCCTCCAGTCTGGGGGTTGGACACAAGGCTGATGACCTTGCTCCATAAAAGTAATTTTGTTGCAAAATTGAAAGGAGTTATAACCAAGTGGTCTAATTCAAGACAAATCGGGCAGAATCTTGTAACGAAGGCTGGGGTCCAAGAAAGGGCTGTTTCGCCAATGATGATATATCATTTTATGCTAGAAGACAGTAACCTTAACAACAGATGTGGAGACTGTAGCCCACATGTGCTGAAGGTGCATCTCAAGCTGATGCAGGTGGAGAGCAATGTATGTGTATGTGTATATATGTATACTGCTCTGCTTGTGAACTTGTTCCTTGTGCAGTAATATGCAAGTATGTTGAATGATGCTTGGAACTGCATATTTAGAGCAATGCTTGCAAGAGTGTCACAGATGACAGTAGTGGTTGGGGTTGCAGGTTGTGTGATGCCACCTCCAAGGGATGCACCCCCTCGTCCCCGTCATCCTCCTGCTTACACAGTAGCAGCACAAATGGCACGACTTCAGAGGTTAGGACGAGCACATTCTCACGAAGGTGTGACGGGTGGATATTACCACACAGATCCTGAAGAAGACGGTGAGCTTGTCCCCCACATGCAGACTCATTTTGTGAACCCTTTTCACATCTTAATGCATTGATGGCTTTGGGAAGAGTCCACTCTGTGTATAAGACATAGATGGGAGGATAATATTAAAATGGTTCTTTAATGAGTAGGATTTGTAGGTCTTGACTGACAAGGGAATGGTGTGATCCGACATGTCGAAACCTGCCCTGATTTTTTTTTTTTTTTCGCTGCAAGAGGGCACATAACAAAATCCACGGTCAAAATTTTAGCTGCTAATACGCACTGCAAGTATGTTTTAAGAATTGCTGAACATGGCCAATATTATAGCCTGCCAGAACCTAGGAGAAATGTCCACCCCTAGCAGAGCAGTACGCAACACGGCTGACTCTCAGCCTAGGCTGGGGTTGTACAAACCTCTGGTACAAGCGGTTCCGCATACAGAAAAAAATTAGTAACTTCGGGAATTTTTAAAAAATACTTGCAGTGCGTATTAGCAGCTAAAATTTTGGCAGTGGATTTTGTTGTGTGTACTCTTGCAGTGAAAAAGAATCAGGGCAGGTTTTGACGTGTCAGATCAGACTATTCCCTTGTGAGTTCAGCTGGGTCAGGATAAGAGCTTGTAGAGTTATTGAGTTTTTGGATATTATCCATCCTCTTCTTTTTATTTAAAACGTTTTCTAGTCTGGCTTCTGGTTCAGGAGATGCGGACTGACTGTTGATTGGGCCCAACTGAGTAGGCCTTTACCTGAAGGCAGAGACTGAATCCAGTCTCTGAAACATTATATATTTTAAATAAAGAAAAACAGGACAATGGATAATGTCCAGAGACTCAGTAAATGTACTAATGTATCATCATCACAAACTTACAGATCTTAAAAGATCCATTGTCAGGCTCTTGGGTTCCTGTAAAAGGCAGGCAATTTCTTGACTATAGCAAGGCAAGGGATGCTAGTGCTTAAGGTTTCTCACTCTGCCTGCAGTGGTGTCCTTCCAGCCTCCTGTGTTGCCCATCCCAAAGTGTTTTTCATTTGTGAGGGTTGTCGTGTGAAGAGAATGGTTAGATGAATGGAAGGGGATGTGTGGAGGTATGCTGAGGGGCTGTGAATGGGGTCAATCCATGGGTCATGTTTCTGTAGCTTCACTGTATCTAAGCAACCATCTCAAGGAAGATCGTGTGGTGTTGCATATCGAGGTTTCTGTGGTTTGAGCTCTAGCCAGTATGCAAATGAAAGTAGGTTTACTTTATGCTGTACATAGTTTGAAACCATGCGGTTTGTTTATCTTGTAATGCCTCCCAGTAGCAGATGGCTTCATAGAGAGCTGTTAGACATCGTGATAAATGGCAAATTATCACAGGCTAGAGGAGCAAAGAAAAAGGACGTTTGAAAGATCTAAAAAGTGCTCCAGCTTTCTGAGCATTATGGTAGTGAGAAAAGCAAACTTTTCTGCACATAGGAGAGTGTGTCACAAGGTGTCATTTCTTCAGGTGCTATTAGACATGTTGCAGAATGGACACAAAAATTTAACTTATGTTTTAAGCAGGACTGACCAACTTTAAACCACTGAGGGCCACTTTGAATCCATCTGTGGGTTGCATCTAGGAAGTATTTTTCTATTTCAGATGACGAGGATGCACAGGTGTCTGCTGTGTGAACGGATTCATGTTCCCGTACGTTCTCAGACTGCTAACTTCAACATTCTCGTAAGTGATTCAGTGTTTGTTTATTGACGCTAAATGTCAGAAGACAAATCTTTTGCCTTTTTGATTGGTGTGGTGGTAAAACGTTGTGTTCACCAATCCATAATGTGGCATATTTAGCAGGCAGGATTGATGTAGACAGTTGGAGAGATAGTGTCCGTGTGTAACTATAGTGTGAAAATAGAATCGCAGACGATGAGCAATACATATTTCTGTATTTAGGTACTTCATCTATACCAGTCACTAATCAGGCTACTGTCAGATTTAAAAAGAAATATTTGTATATTTTTTGTTTCATGTGCATTCAAACCAAAGAGGGCTGTGTGCATTTTTTAATTATATTAATATTGATTTATGAATCTTTGTTGTTATTAGCCCACAGCATGTTTTCAAGAAACCATTCTAGCAATGAAATGAACAAAATGTCCAATGTTTCAGTTTCTTGTTTATGTGAAAAATGGAGTTCTAGTATCAAGGTCAACTGTCACATGTTTATCATGAATAATTATTGTCTTCTGAGTTGTGATGCCATGTAATCCTATTCTTTTCAACCAGAGTGCATAGCATCACATGTCAGGAGATTGTGGACTTCACATGCACCATTGTGACAACCTCAAGGTTTGCTTGGTGCTCATTGCTGAATGTACTTCTTTGCTAGCAATGTTAGTTTTTAGCATTCCTTCGTAACACATATTCCAGAATGTGTATTTATCATTGGAAAGAATCCCTTCTGTGTTAAAATTAAGTAATAAAACTGAATGATACATTCTACAATAGAATGGAGAAAGAATCTGTAAGTATTATCTTTGCCTCTATGCAGTGAGGTAGGTTTTTGTGGTGATGAAGCTGGAAGCTGCATCTCAGTTGTACAACCAAACACTTATCTACTACACAGATTTCAGTTACAAACACTAACATCTGTTTGGATGTGACAAGTTCCAAGAATATATTCATATGCACTTTTGTGAAGACTGTCTTGTTCAAGTAATTGGTCAACAAAGGTTATGGTAAGTTGGAAATATGTATTACGAATAGTATAAGCCAGAATCTTTATTTAATATTTTTAATATCAGTTTTCTTTATCAGTTGTGTTGACAGCCACCAAAATACCTTCAATAGTATAAGCCAGGACTTGGAAAGGAGGGAACAGTGTTCCTTGATATGTAGATGATAGTCTTCTGTGTTTCAAATCCATGTATTCCCATTGGGGCATGCCACCATTTCAGAGGAACCGTGTACACTGAAGATGGAGACAGAAGTTTCCTCTGAAACGTTAGTAAGAAGCAGTGAATTCACAGTTTCTAGGTTTATACTCCTAGAAATGGAAGCACCTAAGTTGTTCAGCATGCTGTTTCAGGTTTGCAGATAATTTTATAACTCATGGTAACAAAGGTGTTCCAATTGCTAGAAGATATCTTTACACTTCTACATGAAGAATGCAATGATAAACTGCTTATGAAATGCACATGCATGAAGGAGCTAATGCTTCCATCTCAGAAACTGGAAGATAAGCAAGCTCTAAGAATTTTATTTGACTTCATTGTCATGAGAAACGTACCAGGACTTGAATGGCACCAGTCACCACCTTGGCACAGCTGCAACACAGATGGTGTCACAAAATCATAATCATGTTTTTACAATAATGGGAACTGAATGTAACCTTTCTCATGTCTTTAAGGAGTGCCATTATGTAAGCATTCTCTTCTGAAGTGTGGGCAATATAAGAATATGCAGGGCACGTCATACATATGAAGGGGGATAGAACATAAATGTATGTGTGTTCAAGAAAAATGAGAGATATTGGAAGTTTTGGATCTGTGGGGGGAGGCAGTTGCATTTGAACCCTGGTGATTAACACTCTTCTCCCCCTCCCCCCACTGCTGAGAATTCACTCATCCCCCAAGTGTACTAAGTAGGTTGAGAGAAAAGATGAGCAATACAAACAGGGAGATGATTCAGCTTCCTACTTTTGGTGTAATTTAATATAAAGAAAGCAGTCTTGCAGGAGTGATGAGAGTTTATTAACCTATGTTGAAAACTGTCGTATCACATAGGTACTATAAGTGTTCAGTTGCCAACATTAAAGAAAAGTACATGACACAGAAATACCAGAAGAAACAGAAAAATAAAGAAATTGGAAGTTTTTCTTGGTCCATGAATGCTAAGTATCTTCTTATAATATTCAATTGCTCAATTTTTGTTGACAGAATCAGACAGACAGGTGACCTAATGAAACTTGACCCTGGTGCGAGTGTTTGTGTAAGCAGTTACTAAATCTTGGTGAACAGTTAGCGGATGTTTGTGTTGGCTCCACAGTGCCCTTATTTCAGAAGAAATGAAATCTCTATGGATTGTGGCTGTCATAGAATATAATTGGGGTTTTAATCTATATAGTAGCAATATCGTAGCAATATCTGAAAGTCCTTATCAATACTAGAAGAGCCTGCTTTAGTTCCATTGCCCCAGCATTCCATTCTTTCATCCTGCTGCTTTGAAGTAAATTTTTCTTTTTGATTAATGTTATATATTTTAATATGCTAGTACATAGCTATACAGAACCTATCATAACAAAGTAATTATGATTTATGGCTTATTTTGAAAGTGCTTATTACACCTGAATGTGTCTCTGTTCATGATAGTTACGACACTCATGCAGTGAAGATGTCAAGACTCATGTCAACAGTTACATTTTTTTTTTATTTGTTTGTGGGGAAACATT
This sequence comes from Cryptotermes secundus, assembly GCF_002891405.2. NCBI lineage: Eukaryota > Metazoa > Arthropoda > Insecta > Blattodea > Kalotermitidae > Cryptotermes > Cryptotermes secundus. The sequence goes on from NW_019730108.1 coordinate 1,840,823, forward strand.
TGTATAAACTTTCATACTTAAAACGTTCGAACAAACATGTTCGT
>NW_019730108.1:1843666-1845384 GCF_002891405.2 Cryptotermes secundus
CTCTCTCTCTCTCTCTCTCTGTTTCGACTCCTGAAGCTATGCAATTATTCATCGTTCGATGTGAACCTTTTCCTGTCTCCATTTCCTACTACTCATTACATAATTCTACACTATCATAATACTTCACCCTTAAAATATTTTACCCCTAAAGTTATGCATATTAAAAGCCTACATATAGTTATCACAAAATCCATGGTCGCCAATATAAACAACAAATATGCGTGCTCCGCATACTACCAGTAATCCTAATACACTATTATGACAACCATGTCTACCACACTAACCCTTGCCTGTTACTTGTCACATTATTTTTCTTATTCTACCCTAAGGGCTCGCTGGCACACTGGAGTTTGCTTGCAACATTTTACCACAACACTTTTATCAACAATAATGTTTAACAGCATGGCTAGTATGAGTAAAGAGACTTACTTGCGATAAGAGACGCGGGCTGAATGCCACCACTCGTAAGACCCATGTCAAATAGAGCCTCCGGCTGACAACTAAATATTCTGTTTTTGATCGGCTCCCTAAGTCTCCTGAATTCAGTAATTTATATCTTTAACTTGCTGACTCTGCGGTTGACGAAAGAGAGAGGTTAACTCCTCCTTTCGTCCTCAATTTCGGAGTGGAGGGTTTCCATTGGCTACTCTTTGGCTGTGGGTGGGCTCGTGGTCCTCTTTGCTGCTTAATTAATAATATTATCCTTTACTCCAGTGTCCCTCCAACGCGATTTGCAGAAGTGCTATTGCGCATTCTGCTAACTCAGGCATTCTTAACCTAGATTGCCTGTCCAGGTGTTGACATACTAATGTAATTGCTGTAAAACGTTTGTCGCAAGTCTTGAAACATTTAGGCAATGCATTTTGACTTCTAGTCTCAAAATTGCGGCGCAACATCTTATATCTAAAAAGGGCCCCTTGGTTCATCATTCCTTTTACTTGCCTGCCTCTCATTTATTGAGGATAATTCATTATTATTTCTGTTTATGTGATTAGAATGTAAACTATAATCACTCGACTTCATTTGGTCCATTCTACTAAATGTAGCATTAATCATGTTAGGACTAGTGGGTGGTTTATTATTATGAATTGAATTGAATTGAATTTATTTGCATTCCATAGACCCTAAGTAGGTTAATACCTCTGGATATACAACAAGTCAAAATAATAACTACTGGTACAAGTAATTTTATCTTAAACTAATATAGCTTAATTCTACATGCACCTCTATTTACATCAAGGTATTCATCTACAGAGTAGAAGGAATGAGCATGCAGATATTTCTTTAGCTCTGATTTCAAATGTTTAATATCATTACTCAAGTTTTTGATACTTTGTGGGAGACTATTGTACACTTTTATGCCAGAAAAGTAGACTCCTTTTTGATATAGTGATAAGTTTGATGAAGGTAGATGGAAGGTATATTTTTGTCTAGTATTCATGTTATGGATATTGGAATTTAATTCAAATTAATTTTGTTGTACACAACAAATAAGAGAAGCGATAGTATGTATTGTGATCGAAGAGGTAGATTTGTTAATTTCTTAAATAAATCTCTACTTCTACATCCTGTAATGATTCTAATTATATTCTTTTGTATCTTAAAAATTTTTACACTATGTGAAGAGTTCCCTCAGAACATTAATCCATAGTTCATAATAGAATGAAAGCAGGCATGGTAAACCATCTTCAGTGTTTCCTGTGGCATAAAGGGCTTAA
>NW_019730108.1:1847385-1876012 GCF_002891405.2 Cryptotermes secundus
CTCTCGGCCCTCGTCTGTCTTGTCCCATCCAACCTGGCTCAGAATTCACGTTTGGTTTCCTTGATTCTTTTGCAAGTTTCGGTATAGGTGTTTGTGAGGTCTTCTTCGAGCCTTTTCGTTGTCGCGTCGCAGTGCACTTCTGCTGTCTGTAGTGCAATATTTGTCTTTTCTATCTTTTCTGAGAGACTGTTGCGCCATAGAAGAAGAAGAACAAACTTAGTATCTAGTGAGGAGGAAACAATCTTATGTTTCCTTCGGGAGTTCGGTACAGTCCTAAATTCTTCAGGACAGTTATCTACTAAATTTAATTCCTCTTTTAAGAGGCTGATCTCAGTTTTTGCAAATTCAAGCTCCCTACTCAAACTCAAGATTGTCTCCTCTTGCTTCTTTATTACCATGGCTTGCACACATGAGTTGCAGTACCAAGGCAATAAGGCCAATTCACTGTTTGTACCAGCACACCCCCAATGAAACCACTGGCCACAATCCTCGCACCCTATCCCCTGGCTAACCTTCCTCCTGCAGGCCCCACATTTACCTGATAAGTCACTACCTCTTGTGGCCATTTTCGCTCAGTTAGTCTATAACCTGGTACTAATTGAAAAATTAGGGACAATGACAAATATTTTTATGTATCTAAGACCTACAAGATACTTAAGTGCTGGTACAAATAGCTTACAGCCCACTCTAAACTTCACTATATTACGATTAGACATGTTCACACATTCTTTTTGTAGGTTAGGCCTACCGGCACATACAGAAAATACAAAATAAACCACTTTTAGTTATAAAATTACAATACACTTCGCTGAACCTAGTATTATTCTATCTTAACAAGGCTATAAAGCGTGATGCACTTGACTATACTATTAATTATATTTTCAAATGCCACTTTTTTGGTTAGGCCTACCAGCACACTTACATAAATACAAATCAGATTAAATAAAGACACAAAATAACAATAACACTACTCTAAAATTAGTACTGTTCAATCTTACAACAGCTGTAAGTAAAAGATGTCGTTTTGGAATCGTTGGATATATAAAAAGTGCTGCAAAATGTTTACAATATGGCTGAAAATGGCCTACGAACTAAGCGCGGTACAAGAGTATCTAGAACAAAGGAAGAAAACGTTCAGTATAGAAAAATAAAATATGAGGTTCACTATCAGCCACTTATTTGATAAGATAAACACTTAATTTTTAATACTGAAGAAAATAAACCGTTATTTTGTGCTAAAATTGAGGAGCTCACAGATCCGCACAACTCGGCAAGAGAGAGCACAGTACCATTAACAAATTTTAAACCTCTTTTCCCCATAAAAAATCACGAGATCTATTTACTGGTAACTTTTTTATTCTGGTGGAGAGTTGCCTATCAACTGTGTCCACCTGCCCTCCATTGGTTTGCATATTGGCTATAAGATAGTTTTCCTGTACTTTGAACACATCCAACCTTGATGCTACAGGGTTTTTTTCTGTTTTCTGTTTCCAGTCCAGGCTTATCATACTGTTTACCTTGTCTGCAGTTATTTGCCTAATTTATCTTGCTATTTGTCTAAATGCATACCCTGCCTTGTAAAAACGTTGCTGTTGTTACTAACTTCAAGTATTTTAACGTGTTTATACTATTTAGTGACCTTCCTTAATTTCCTATTAAATACTTGAATTTCTGTGTTTACACAGGAGGTTTCAATCAGATCATATCTATGAGGGATATCTAATATGATTTTCTTTACATAGCTGAATTCCTCACAGAAATTTACACTCTGAGTTAAAGCTAACTTTGCGTTGTTTCTGTCGACATCATTAGATCTTCTTTGTACTATTATTACATCCTTTCTTGTTAGTTGCCTGTACCTCAAAATTGTTGGTGTAAAAATATCAAGAGCCCGTGCACCTGGTTTGATCATACCAGTTACCACGTATTTTTCCCCCTAAATAGTCACTTATAATTCTTACAGATCCCCTCGAATGGCTATCACCAATTACCATTATCTTATGCTTATTTGCCTCATTTTGTTCTCTGAACTGTCTCTTGTGGATATTAAGTCTTTGCTATTATACTGGGCTCAGTTTCTAATGGGGATTTAATATTGTCACCAGTGTTAGTTATTGCTTCAGTATTCACGGTCACTGGAATGTGTTTAAATATTGTTTTTACTGTTGGAAGGATGTCTATATTTTCCTTATTGCTACTTAAAGTTATGAATTGTTAGTCCATTATATTAGCTGCATCGTTGAATTTACTCTGTAGTTCGTTTCCTTTTTTCACCTTTTGAATATAACCCACTGTTGTCCTTAAACGTAACTTTCCATTCTTCAGCAGTCTCACTTTGCTGCCTTCCTAGCTTCTGCATCTTAGGAGGAGTTACTTTTGCTTTCGCTCTTTTTGCTGAGCCCGCCTTTTAAGCTGCTCATAACCTCTAAAACATTACTGAAAAACTCCTCGCTTATTATTCTAATGATTTCGGCAGCTGATTCCAATTCAAAAATAGCACACTTTAATTCCTGTTTCAAACTGGCACAGCACAAGCATTCATCTCCCAGATTAGCCATCGGAATTACTGTGTTATTTAGCACCAGACTTTCACCGTCTACCGAATCATCCGCCACTGTACTTCTATTTTTCGTAACTTGTTTTCATGTTGATCCTGTTTTCTTCTTCTTGACTCCTATTTCTTGTGCAGTTTTTATGTTCAGTTTGTCTTGTGTTAGCTGTGCGTGTTCTACATATGTTGCGTGTTTCTCAGAATTGTGTGAAACAACAAAATGAATTAATGAATGAAATGAATTATGAATAGACTTGAGATCCTTAATCATACTGTTTTGAAACCTACCAGTATTCATTTTCATGCTTTTTTTGTCTACACAGAATTTACATGCATTTATTTAACAGCTAGAACCCTCAAATGTTACAGCCTCACTGAGCCTTCTAGCTGCCTAAAATTACACCATAAAATTTGTTCAAAGATGGCGGGTATAAAAGATTACACTACGTATGCACAAGTGAAAGTCGAAACAACTCCATATTGCAGCGCTCTAAACATGGTAACTGTCATGCACATTCAGGTGAAAGGAACTTCTTTGAAAGAAGCCACAAAACAAAATTTGGCCAGTTATGTGCAGCATGTATCGTTTATTTTAAATTCCATTTGCATAGCCATTCATAGTGACTCCATTGAGCTCCCATATTCTTTAATTATTGCACATATCATTTATATCAATATAATTATGGTATGGCGATAGTAAATATCTTATAATTAGGAACGTGCCGTGTCCATCTTCAGAGTTGGCCATTGAAGATGGGACAACATGTTCCTCTGAAATTGTGTATCCACCTGTAAGATTGCATGAAGTTATCACAGTCTGAACCCTCTTTGCCAAGAAAACTTGAACTCACATGATGCAGTTGATTGGTTTTTGAGGACAATAACATTTTGCGTAATTTTGTTAAGTTTCATAGCATGTAGTTACTTGGCATAAGAGCGTTGTCATCTATTCTGATGTAAGACTTGTGTTTTCAATGTGTATTCTTGGAACTGGAGAGTGATTTTGTTATCTGTGTAGTAGAGTTTCTTGATAAGACATATCTTCACTTGCATTCTTAGAAGATCATAACAATTCCAAAGATTTTGGTTCAGGAACAATTAATTACTATTTAAGGATATGTAAACATGTTAAACAGAAATAATTCTAAATGTAGTTGCAGCAGTCATGAAGACAACTTAAAAGAAGTATATCTCTGTCTTTATATATGGATTCTCTCACACTTTTGTGTGCTTTACCTGCTGAAAATATCTGATAATGCTAGAATACTCATGAGGAAAGTGATGAAGTAGTGTTGTGTTATACATAGACTACTTTCTAAATATGTAAGAATATTTAAATGTACATGTTAACATAATCTGGTAGTGTACTGTGTTTATATCTGTATATGAATGGTGCAATTTTTTTATTTTGTGTATGTACTGATAGTAAATGGTATGTATCCAGTGTACCAGTCTATGTAGCCGAAGAGATGTATTGTTTCTGATATGTACATATTGGTTAGGATATGGGGGCAGATGCTTGAAGTTTGTAAACAGTCGGTTCCTGTGTTTTTGTAGGTGTGATGCTTTTGCCTAGTCGTTCCAGTGATGAGTTATTTTTCCATCGTATCTGTTGATAAGTGGTTCTCCTCCTCCTCCGATGGTTGAACTTTATTTTAATGTGATATCCACTGGACATGTATAGACCCTCCCTGCCCAGCCCACCCTCCATATTGAGACTTTAGGGGTTTGTCTTTGTGAGATGTTTACATTTAGAGTAGTGATATATGGAGCTAATGCAGTGCTCTCTCAATATCCCCCCCCTTTCCATTACTCATATTATTGCCATATTTATATTATAAATATTTTTAACCTTAGCACATTGTGGTTGGTATCATTGCTACTTGCTTGATTTTGGAATATTCAGTCATTGTTTTACAAGTTCAAGATTTCTGCAGTAATATAACTTTAGAATTAAAGATATATATCAGTTTTACAAGAAAATAATTTCTGTTTTGCAGTCTTAATGTCTAGTAAGTGCCAAAACATTAAAATGTCAGTTCCCTAAGGACATTTCTAACAACAGAAATTACTTTCCAGTTAAAATCTGGTGTTGCTGAGGATCACTTCTTATACAATCAATAAGTTTGATTCGAAAAAGGGGATATATTTGAAAGTGGAAAAGAGTGAGGAGTCTGTGGTTGAATCTGAAATAAAATTATCAGCAGTTTTGAAACCAGTCAGAATTGTTGTAATGTGATGGTTTATACAGTGGGAAAGGAAGGCAGATATGGCTAACTGTGTTGTATTAAAGATGCCCGAGTGTGGCCCTGCAGTTGAGAGCTAGAGATGTATGTAGGTATGTGTATGTGTGTGTACTGTTCATCTAGCAATAGAACTAAAGACAGTATTCTACTTTAAGATGCCTCATAATATTCATCTAAATTCCTTACAGTAATTTTTATTTGTGGGGTAATGTTATGTTTTGGCTCTGAGAAGATAAATTTAGAAATATCATTTACCAGAATCATGTGTAATATTTCCTTATTTTGTAATCTCTGCGGTTAAAAATACCTGTTATCACCACAAGTAATTATTTAAATGAGAACAAGTGTGTTACCATCGACTGTTTGTTTGTGTGTGTGTATTGGATTATAATTTACTACCTTCTGTAATTTTAAATTAATTTTTATTGATATCCACAGGGGACGAAAATAATGCTTTTTCTGTATTGCATTTGTTTAGTTTTATTCTAAATTGTGAAGGGATGAATGTGTTTGTTGATGCAAATATTTCCTCTCCTTCCACGATACATATTCCTGTTTTATGTCAATTCCTAATAGCATAAATACTTTTCTTATACTCAGTTTTTATTTACACATGTGACTTCTTTATATCATTATAATTCTGTGTAACATTTGGGTTTAAACTATGTAAATGTCAGACCAAATTACCCTCAGTATTGCATTTACAGGTAAATAAATATTCAGTTCATCATTGTGTCCTGGGGCATGGGCTTTGTATTTGTGCTGTAACTCGGGATCAGGAATCATTGATATTTCCATGAAGAAGGCAGTTGTTTATGAACAATATAGAGTTCAAATCTGAAGAGGAAAAGATGTTCATGCAAGATAGTGTTGTTTGTATATATATATATATTTTAAGGCTTCCTTCATGTGGAGGAATCTACCATAAAATACATGTAATATCTTGTTTAGTTCCCTCTGTGGATAAATCTTTCAACTTGTATTCTTAATTTGAACAGTTATTCAGCTGATAATCTGATTCAAGACCTCAAAACCCAAGGTGATCATAATAATTATGACATCATGTTCAACAACAGAATCAGGATCAAAGTGATGTCAGCTACATTTTGTGGATTCATAATTACACAAAATGACAAATTTGGACATTTTGATAAACATGGTATGCTGGTCACAAACATGGCTGCCATTACAGTTTATAACAAGCACAGAGTTCTTTGTATGCAAGACATATAAATATACATATTGCCTGTTACACAGTTCTGAACAGTGACAATGTTTAAATGAGAATAAACTCTTATTCACCTTGAAACATTTTTTCACATGAAAACATTAAGGAGAGGCATAAAAGTGAGAGAAGTACAAACTGCTTTGTTTAAAAATTCAATATGCAAAACTGTGATGTGATGGAAGATGTTTGTGTCCATATTTGAATCACCATGTCAGAATTAATTTAAAAATTTTGTTTTATTTAATGTTACCAAAATGTTATTAGTTAACAAGGCTGATTTCTCCACAAGGGCTTTTATATTTTGTTTCCTTCTTTATTGATGTAATAAAGTAATAGTACAAGTTTCTCTTCTAATATCTTAATATCTGTTGAAACATTGATTAGATCTTGTGTGAACATTTTGTCCATGTATATGCAGTGTACTTTCATGTAGATATAGTAGATACGGATACTGCGTACAGCACTCAAGTAATTTAATAAAGATCACTGCAGTGAGTTTTGTAATAATATTTTCTGTTAATTTTTAAGTGAATATACACATATAAATATATATAATCCTCTCCTTTTTAAATGTTGTCGTGTAAACTATTATGGAGGAAATACTATGTAATTAATGTTTTAAAACTTTTTGTCCTCCATGGTATGATCCATGGTTATATTTAGCTCCTTTAGCTAATGATTATAATACTGAGGACCCTTTTTGGTGGTCCAGCACATTTCCTGTACAAAAATAAAAATAAATTCCTACAATTTATGTGAATAAACATTTGTAACTCTATTTCAGATATCATCCTCATCCATTATGTTTTTCCAAGTGACTAGACCTCCTCTGTTCACAGTCCTGCCAACTAAGCAAGTTGACTCTAGTGGTAACACTTCTGATTTGTCTGTGTGAGTGCACAGGTTCAATCTTGTCCAGAATGTCAATGGTTGACACTGATGTTCTTCCTGCTTTATGTCAGTCCCTCCAAACAAATACTGTAAGTCCCCAACTTACACAATTTTAACCTCAGCTCCAAGTGAAAGACGTGAGTGGTCAGTTTCACGCCCTGACCGTTTTACCCCTGGGGAAAAAGCCCCGGTACCCATCAGATAGGAGGCTGAGTGGGCCCTAGAGCCAGTCTCGATGCCGTGGAAAAGAGAGAGGTCTTGCAGCTTCGTAAAATCAAAATCTGATGCCTCGGTTGTCCAGTCACAATACCAACCCATCTGTCCCAGCAGAACATTATATAAGGAGTAAACAAGCGATAATTTAATTCTAATTATACAAATACAGTTAAGTGTTGATATGTTTGCTGAATGTGCTGCCACACCTTGGTTAGGGATGTTTAATGCTTTACTTGATAATTTTCTAGTAAGCTGCAGTAATTTGTGATTGTCATGTCTCACGGTTGCAGTTCTTAGTCTTAATATACGTGTCTTTGTCTTTGTCTTTGTATACCTATTATCATGGTATCAGTGATTGAATCTTCGGTTAGCTAAAGATATTCTTGCAGCTGTGTAGGTCTGTACCATATTGAATGAGATTGAAAGATAATATTGAAAGGTCTGGGAGGAGCTGGTCATAGCTTGTCTGAAGAGACAGTCTTGGCATTCGCTTAGAGATACTGAGTAAAACCATGAGGAATGTCAGGAATATTCAAACTGGGCTCCGGCAGAAGGTATGTCATTTTAAGGAGCTATGTCCGGTGTCATAGCCTCTTCAGTAACAAGACATGCAGGATGAATTTCCTGTAGCTAACAGCAGGAAAAAGGCATTCACTTTAGCATATGTAGTATGTGTTCATTGTTCCCCGGGATTTGCAGAAGATGCTTGAGCATCTAACGAGGTCCAGAAAGCCATTTCCATCTCTGCTTAAATATGCTGCTACATCAGTCTCATTGCTGTGTGACATCAGACAGCAAATGCAGTTTTCATGTTACTGATAGTAATATTAACCTTCCCTAGCACAGTTAAATTGCTGCACCATAAGCATGCTTTAAAATATTGCAGTCGTGGATGTCCATGTGCAATTTTCAGGTGCATGATATGTTTGAACCATCTTTCCCCCTAAAATCATTTGATAATTAGTAGTAACGATTACTACAGTAAACAGACTTCACAGAATGAATACGGAGATTGAGTACGCCTTGATCCAGACAACGAATAATATAAAAGGAGAGATACTCATATTAGTTATTTAGAATTTTTTAAACATTCCGTCCATTATGATCATTTAAAATTAAATTAGCTTGTGGAACTTGAGGCCCCAGCAGAGTATTCACTAAAAATAGTTCAAATTGAAGTTGTATTTTATTTATTTATTTTGATGGATGTAAGTTGTCGTTAAAATAACGTATGGAACGGTTTTCCTAAATCAAAAACGTAATTTTGAGATTATTAAATTCATAAATGTTTACAGTTCGTATTGCTGATCGTGATATATTTCAAACCAGTGGTACATTTCCGCCATCTTCATAATGTTTCAAGAGCTCGCTCGCTAGGTGGCAGCAGCATCGACGCGCCATGTCTAAGCCGTGTAGATTGTCATACGTCGATTTGTAGCTGTACCGCGTAGGTCGTTCCGTGATAGTTGAATGCCGTATTTGTCGGTTCGTGCGTGGTGTTGCGAATCATATAACGATTTTAGCGCGAGCAGAATATAAACAAACGTGTGAAATATTTAAAGGAAGGCTGAAGGCAGCACGTCACATATGTGATAATTTTCTTTACAGTGATTGTGTGTTAAATTGTGATTAGTTCTAATTACGCCCACAGGGTTCGTTCAGTGAAAGTGACAGTATTTTTAAGCGCCAATTGAAGGTTCATTAATATTCTAAAAGGAATTATGGTGATTGTATGAAAATGAGGCTGACATTCATGTAAATAACCTTACTTTACAGTGCAGGGTATTGGTCAAGTGATATCAGTGCATAAACAGGGTTTACGGTAGCAAAATGTGTTTACATAGTATAAAAAATATGTATAGGCATATCTTATGACACACGAGCGGTATCTATTCATGTAGCAGTTGAAACTATCTTTAGCATAACAGTGTATGAATACAGTTCAGTGTTGGGATACGTGATAACCTTACTCATTTGACAAGAACACGGGATCAGTGGTGAGCGGGGAAAAGAAGTTGCCACTACTAACGCCGAACGAATATCATCGGGGTCCTATTGGAACTGTCAGCATTAAAGGTAGGCAATTTTCTACTTCCCCCCCCCCAAAAAAAAAAATTAAAGCCGTTTTTAAGGTAGCAATAGTTCTCACAGGCGTCAGTTCACGGTAGCTGTTCAGAAATGTATTTGGCAGGTACTGAAGAGAAATTGCGATGTGTATGGGATGTTGATTTATCAAGTGTCATAGCAAACAGTCGGCGTTGACACAAGAAGTGTTTGCCTGGCCCGCCTAGTTGGCCCAAAGATTTTCGGTTAGCTCTTGCACCAGGTGTGATTAACATGGTGGTGACACTCCTTCGAGGGGTAATTTGGAAAATTTCAGGGTATAATAAGCCGAAGAGCTACACGCACTTTGGATAGAATAAAACGAAATACAATAAACAACTTTTTTTTGTGCCGTTTTAAACAGGAAGATGAATTGATAGTTATTCATTGGTTACGTTTAAGTGGAAGGGCACACACGGTAGCGTAGTCTGTTGAGGCACTGTGCTACAAGCCGGAAGGTCGCGGGTTTAAGTCCCGATGAGGTCATTGGATTTTTTCAGTTGACCTAATCCTTCCAGCCGCACTATGGTCCTGGGGTCGACTTAGCCTGTAACGGAAATGAGTACCAGGAATCTTCATGGGGGGTAAAGGACTGCCGGCGCGTAAGGCTAACAACCTCACCGCCATCTGTGAGCCGACTGTCTAGAAAATGTGGAACCTCAACATCTCACAACCGTATGGGCCTCCGCGGCCTGTTACAGGGATACCTTTACTTTTACTTACTTACGTTTAAGGGATAACTGTGGCAAAGAGATTAGGTAACAATGTCTTAGGTGATCTCATTGTATTCATGAAATGATGTCTGTAGTTACTCGCTTTTTTGATATATTCCTGGAACAGATCCTAATTCCGTAACAGGTTTAGTTGCGTTAATGTAATTCAGTTTAGTTTATTTAACCTTGCATGTTGTTCTGGGCCCGATAAGCATAATTAAAAGAAGAAATTACCACATGTTTTTACGGTAGATAATTTCTTAAGGGTGAACGGAGAAGTTCATGGAGGTAGGCCTGGGTCCACTGGGGCTGTAGTGCCAAGAAAAAAAATTCTTAAGGGCGTTGTAAACCTGTTCCATTTTTGGAAATGCGTAAAAGTTATCTTGACCTGTAACTGAACCTTTAAACTCGGGCCCAGTATGAAAGCAGCGCAGTAAAAGTTGCCGCCTGTACAAGAGTCAGCCCATACTTGAGTTGTGGAAGTCAGTGAGAGCTGCAAGTTGTTTCGCCGGCCTAGTTTAAGAGTTTCACCAGTTGGGAAAACTTTACCGTTTTTTATATGCGCAATCATGCTTACTACAGCGTTCACAGATCGGACCGTGGGCAGCCGTTACTTCACTTTTGTCTTCCCTGAATAATACACTAAGCTTTGTAACTCCTGTCCGTCATATGCAGTGCAACCAGTTTGATATCAGATTCAGTGTAACAGTTTTATTTTATTACTTTTATATTCATATAAATATTGATCTAATGGAAAATGGTCACTGTGAGACGGAGGATATTGAAGCGCAATATTAAAACTTTAAAGAGTGAATTTCTACTAAATAATATATAGGAATTCAGTCCTTACCTCACAGGAAACACATTTCGTCACCACTACAAAGCCCAACCGGTTAATGCTGTTTGGGGAAAAAGTCGCTGTTTATTGTGAGACCCATATGGAACACACAGATACACTCTGTGGGCAGAACGCAGAGTTTTGGTGTGTTAAAGCGGGTGGTACGTATAGTGACCACTGACTTTAGAGGGTAAAGATTGACCATGGGCAAGTGGTTTGACTGAGCACGTTTGTCTAGTGGTCACGCTGTAGGCTCGTATTCAGAAGATTCTTGCTTGTTTCGAATGTCTAGCGGGACGCTGACCTATCCGAATGAGGTTATTATGGTTGTAGTCATTCCAGAAAAAAATGCCCAAAATTTCGCAGGCTGTAGCTGAATTTTTCAAAAGCATCTAGGCCCCATGTGAAATATTACCGACTCACAGACGTAACAATATTGTGGGTGAATACAATGATATTTAAATATATCCTGAAAAATTTGTCCGCTACCCGTTGTTAAAGAAACCATGCACTATGTCTTCTGGGATGTGGCGCCGTGTAGATCTTGTGTGAACCGACATTTCGGGGTAACGTATCGCCTCCATCTTCAGGGTAGAGAAATCTGCAAACCACCTGCTCAAGCTGGCTCCTCGATCGCGAATTGTTTTACCTTGAAGATGGAGGCGATACTTTCCTCCGAAATGTCCGTTCACACAATATCCACACGGCGCCACACGCCAGAAGACGGCATCTTTCATAGCTTCCGCCGTGAAAACCTCAAATCTTACCTAATGGTAGGATGTCTCTGTCAGTTTCGACCTGTCCGACGTGAACACACGAGGCGATGTGTACGCAGATGCAGAAACATATGTTGTGCCATACGCCGCTGGAGGTACACACAGCACGGGAGATAGGTAGCATTATAGATCCATCTCTACACCGTCATTCTCCACCCGAAGATGGAGGCAACAATTTCCTCCGAAACGTTGTAATCCACTTAATCTTTATTTTTTGGATCATTTTACGACTTTGGGATTTCAGGATGACGGATGTTGAATTTGGAAAGGATTTATAAGGAAGCGGTCGTGGCCTAACCAGACCCGGCAATTTGATGGGGGGACCGAGGAAAACTACGGAGAATCTTTGTCAGGATAGTTGGTGTCCCGTTCCGAGATCCGAACCGAGCACCTCTCGAATGCGAATCAAGACCGTTACCTAGCACATGGCGTCATAACCGAGAAGACTACTATACGTACCTTCACCGCCATGATAACCTGAAATTACAAATAATTATCTTTACGCTTCGGCCACTTTATCCCCGGGAACAGGTCCCTTATACCCAATTGAAGGGGCATGCGGTAGCGTAGTTGGTTGAGACACTATGCTACAATCCGGAAGGTCGCGGGTTAGAATCCCGATGAGGTGGATTTTTCAATTGACCTAATCCTTCCGGCCGCACTATGGCCCTTGGGTCGACTTGGCCTCTAACGGAAATGAGTACCAGGAATCTTCCTGGGCGTAAAAGACGGCGGACACGTAAGGCTGACAACCTCACCGCGGTCTGTATGTTATTCCGAAACGTCGGCAAACTTCTACCAGATATGCCGCGTCACGTCCCAAAATACAGACTTTGTTCTGAATACAGTAAACCCTCGCTAATCCGGAGTAACTGGGAGAGAGGTCATCCGGATTAGTGAAGCAAACGGTAGCCCTGAAGGAAGAAAAACACAAATAAATGGAAATTTAATGATATAAGCAGTGCCGATGAAAATAAATAAATAAAAATGTATCACTGTAGAACCTATTTAAAAACTATAAAAGGACAATATATTTATTCATCGATACAGGAGTCAGAAGGTGTAATGTTTCTGAACGTAATGATGCAGGTCTGAAGAAACTGTCTCAAGTTCTGTCTGAACAGACAAGTGACTCATCTGCCTCCCTAAATGCCACCCCGTGTCTTTTAAAATATGTACTCAACCGTGAACAGCATTTTTCGTTTTTCATGTTTCGATCAGGATCAACTGTAACCGGATTAGCGAGTGTTCTTTGCATTCAAAATGCGTATATGCGTCAAACTCTCTCTAATCCTATGTCTATCGTGCAATGCTTTATCTGACAAATGTTACAAACCCGATATTGTTCTCCGAAGGCGTTATCATGATGGATGGTTGTCTTACTCAGCGCCCGAAGGGATCTCAATAGATGTGTCACTTTTCCCGCTGCGTTAATGCACGCTTCGGTGGCTCGCGAAGGTCGTAACATGGCGTGCGTTTCTCATGAGCTCGCCTGTACAAAGCTGACAAGATGAACACACAACGGCGCGATATGCCTTATCTCTGAAACTAATGGACAGATATCGACTAAACCTGATTTGGGATCTGCAAGAAAAGTAATTTCTGTTTGTATGGGGATTACTTTACGACGCACAAATGTTAGACCAATTTTAGGACTGTTGATGAATTGGATGGGAGCGATTATACTCTCATGGAAGTAATATCTCGGCTTTTGTCTGGAGGAACTGAAGAAAACCACGGGCACACTTATTTAGTCTATCTGGTGTTCGGCCCGTGATTTGAACCGAGCATTTCCCAAATACGATTCTATAGAATTGCCGACATATGAACCCGCTTGGTAATTAATATTATTATGTTAGGTTTTATTAAGGATTTGGGATAGCTCAGTCGGTATAGCTATGGGCTGATCGATTGGGGTTCGATTCCCAGCAGGGGTAAGAGTTTTCTCTTCTCCACAGCTTCCAGACCGGCTCTGGGGGCCTATCCAATGGATACCGGGGACTCTTTCCCCGGGGAGTAAAGCTGACCAGTGACCTCCATCTAGTGCCAAGGTAAAGAGCGGTGGAGCTATACCTCCACTCCCCTATATTAAGCACGGGGACAACCTTACTCTTTTTTACCATTATATGTTGTTACTCTCATACATTTAATATAGTTCGTGGAATTGAAATTGGAGTGTATACATTCTGTGAAATGTGGCTCAAAAACAGGGGAAGAGGGTAAATATGTAATATGGGCCTATTTCTTTTCAAGCGTCTCTGTATTGTGGACGAATTAAGACGCAGCAGTACATGCAGCACAACATACGCATGCGCAGTGAACGGACGTCACTGGCACTGAGGATTGCAAAATCGGAAAGGACACGTTCGCAAAATAATATGTCCATAGTAGGATTCACATTTCTTCTATTGTAACATGATTGTACAGTCCGTCCTCCCTCGCTGTGCTGACATCGCTTAACCAAACACATCTGTTCACTGCGCATGAGTGCTACAGCCAGGGATTTACCGGTCACTATCGCTAGCGTGAGGTCTGCTTGGTATTGGATTTTACAGTCTGCTTTGAAGCTCTCATTACGAGTATGTCAGTACCATCACCTTATGTGCCACCCGCTTTAGCACACCGAAACTCTGCATTCTGCCCACACAGTGCGTCTGTGTTCCGTATGGTTCTCACAGTAAACAGCATTAACCGGTTGGGCTTTGTAGCAGAGACGTAATGTGTTTCCTGTGAGGTACGGACTGAGTTTATATATATATATATAAATATATATATATATATAATTTGGAATAAATTCGGGCTTTCGTCATTGCCCTTAATGAAATGCACTCACTTCTTGACCCTTTTCCTTTTTCATTCCCCGAATGAATTCCCCGAGGTCTCTCAGACCTCTACCAGAAGGGCGAACGGGCACTGCCTGGGAACCTTTAGACCAGGAAAATTGTTCTGTCCCCTCTCCCTTTAAATGTAGTGTCTCTCGCTACACTCCCTCTCCCCCACCCGCAGCTTTTTCTCTGTTTCTCTTCAGGATGACTTAGAGGGTTACTGTTACATTTCTCTTATTTTACCCCATATTTCAGGGCGTAATGTCTAAGGGGTTGTACATTGTGCCCAGCACATGAATAACTCATAGTTGTATTATCATTATTATTGTTATTGCTCTTGTTGCCTCTGAACGTTACGGTCAAGTGGGTGGCATTACTATTTCTTACTTCGGTGGTCCTAGGTTCGAATCTAGGCCCAAAATCAGGCTCTCCTGATCTAGGGTTTTCCTACTTCCTATCGGCCTCTCCATAGTGCATTGCAGTA
This sequence comes from Cryptotermes secundus, assembly GCF_002891405.2. Taxonomy (NCBI): domain Eukaryota; kingdom Metazoa; phylum Arthropoda; class Insecta; order Blattodea; family Kalotermitidae; genus Cryptotermes; species Cryptotermes secundus. Next base: position 1,862,257 of record NW_019730108.1, read on the forward strand.
GGTCACCACCACAGTCTTCCCAATTCAGTCACAGTCATCCCAAAATTGATTCATTATAGCCTATGAAATTGATGAAGCGCCGTTAAACAGAGCGACAAAGGAACAGTTATTTACATTGTTTGTTTTTTATTTATTACGATATCTTTGTTATGACTTTGTTTGTGTTATATATATTTTGAATATAATTTAATATGACGTGTCGCCGGACGGCCCAGAGGTTGGAATTCTGGTCCCGGATAAGGGCGAGATTTCTTTCTTCTCCACGTCGTCGAGACAGCTTCTAGGGTCCAGCCACCTTCCTGTCTAATAGGTACCGAGGCTGTTTCTCTGGGGGTAAAGCGGCTGGGGCTTGAAGCTGACCACTCACCTCCAGCTAGTGTCGAGGTCAAGAAAACATCCACTCCCCCACACGCCTTCATGACGTAGTGCTTAATCAGTTAAGCACAGGGACAACTTTACCATTTTTATAACATATCGTGGATCTTTGAATAGCTCTGGTACATGCTGTTTCATATCTGTGTAGACTTATACCACTGCTTCCCTAAATCATTTAGTTTAAAATATTTAAATGTAAATTGCCTGAGGTTTGAAGGCTTCAGGAAAGGTATGTGTGTAAGAACGTAAATATTTGGTTGTTCCGTGCTTCATCCTCTGAAGCGAAGCCTGTCTCATGTCGAAGAGAAGATATGGCTGCTTGTTACGTACCAGCTGGTCACAGTGACGTCATTGCTGCCGACACTGTGCGTGTACTAAGTAAGATACTGCGGCTTGTCGACTGCAAAGGATGTTACATAAGGACTATGACCGCATGAGTTCAGTTTGAAAAAACAATCTCTGGTCGTGGGTCTCAAGGGGCTTTGACGCCTTAAACCGCCAGGCGTAAAGTACTCGTAACTCTTTGATTTTGAGTTGTGATAATTAAGAAGCTGGTAGCTGGGGCCGGGAACACTTCGGAAACCTGGAGGAAGGAGAACGACCTCCGTTGGAAACCGCTGCCAAGCAATGACTAGTGAAGACAGAGAAGACTTTATATGTGCTGTAGTTACAGTGATTTTTGGAGTGTGTAAGTCAGTGATACTGTCGTAATTATCTGTAGTTATCAGTTGTTCAAGAGGTCAGTAAATCCGTCTGGCCATCCAGACCCAGTCTATAGCCAGTCATGTGACAGTATCATCTTATAGTAAAGTAAAGTAAAGTAAAGCTATCCCTGTACCAGGCCGTGGAGGCCCATAGGGCTGTGAGACGTTGAGGGTCCCACACTATCTAGACAATTGACTCAAAGATGGCGGTAAGGTTGTCAGCCTTACGCGCCGGCCGCGCTTTACTCCCCAGGAAAATTATTAAATTATCCCTGGTACTCATTTCTGTTAGAAGCTGATTGTAGCATAGCCCCTCAACCAACTACGCTACCGCGTGCCCCATCATCTTATAGTGCCGAGGTTCATTTTACAACGCTATTTCATATGTTATATACCGTTTGTGCCCAATTTTTCTATGATCCGTTTAGATCATGTTAATGCTGCAGTCTAGGCTACGAGGGGACATGATGACCAAGGGACATTATTCCACGCATGCGCAAGAGATTCTACTCCACAGCTTCCAGACCGGCTCTGGGACACACTCAGCCTGTTATCCATGGGTACCGGGGGCTCTTTCCCAGAGCATAAAGCGGGCAGAGCGTTAAAATGTCCATTCACCTGCATTTAGCGCCTAAGTTAAGAATCAGTTGAGCTATAACTCCATTCCCCACGTGTTTTCGCGTGGGTGACTTTATCTGAAACATCGGTTTAGCTAATATACAGAAACTGATACATGTCTCGCTTAGTGAGTATATAGCACACTCTTGCTCTCACCTGTGCAGGTCGTTGGTAGAAACAATAGGAAGATCTATCCAAACACATTTCTGTGCATTCCATCGGTAAGTGGTTGTTTCAAAACTACTCTTGAGGTAAGCCAATCAGTCGTTGTTACAGGATTCCTTGCAGGCAGCAGCTACACAGAAGTTCAGTGACACAGTAAATCAACCTGCTTCGCGTATCGACAGTTTCTTTTGCCAGAAGAAGCGCTCAGAGGAGATAACATACTCGTACTTCGCTGTTCTCTCACGGCACGGCATCAGATTGTTCATGTACTGAACACAGCGGTTTATAAAACCCTGAACGCAAGGTTGCAAGAAAGTGAACACTATAAATTGTTTGCCAATTATTAACTCTTGCATGTTGGGAACGAGATACCCCGTTAAGAAATCGGACTTCCTCCGCTCCGAACATCTTCTGTAATATAACGATGCAAGTGAAAAGAAAATTCTTGTGCCGTCTCCTAACAGTTGCTTCTAACAATTTATGGCTTCTTAACAATTGATGTTACAAGTTACCGTGTAAAACAAGAACAGCATTACACCGTTTCATATCTCAGGTTGTTAGTCGCCGGCGTCCCACTGTGATGATCCGTGTTCGATTTTAGGTCAGGCCATGTGGAATTTGTGGTAGACAAAACGATAATTGGGCGGGTGTACTTCGGTTTCCCCTGCCAATTCTCATTCCATTAACTGCTCCACATTCATTAATCATCCTATCATTCGATGGTGTGTAGTCATGGTGCTAACGGCGTCGTTGAACAACCAACTAAAATAATAGCAGATTACACGACACAACATAATTTCATTTTTCCCTGAAGAAGCCGCTTTTCGCTGAGTCTGACACGCAGTTGACAAAAATCAGAATGAAGTTGTTTAACACCGCGTGGTAAAGGGAAAGTTTTCCGTGGACTTAAGTAAGCACCACGCAATGAAGACGTATGGGGTAGTGGAGGTATAGCTCCACCATTCTTGACCTTGGCACTAGATAGAGGAGAGAGGTCAGCTTCACGCCTCAGCCGCTTTATCCCCAGGGAAAGAGCCCCCGGTTCCCGTCGGATGTAAGGCTGGGTGGGCCCCAGAGCCGGTCTGGATGTTGTGGGAAGGAGAGAAATTTTTCCTCTGCCGAGAATTGAACACCCGGCATCCTGCTCATAGCTCGTACCTGTAGCGACTGAGCTATCCCGGCTCTCATTATGGTTGAGAAGTAGCATGAGAACACTAAGACCTAAAGTAAAATTGGGGGGGGGGGGGCGCCCTGTTTCAGTTCAGAAATCAGTGCAAGAAGAAGACACGTGACGGTAAATATTTGTGTCCGAATTTGGAACCAGCAGATCAGCAAGGTGGTGGGTTTTGATAAAGGTCGAATTCTCATCATGTCGCTACAGACGTACGTTCTAAACGCTTCAGATTTTTGTTCGGGAGGTGGCCGATTCAATTCTCGACCGGGACGTAGATTATCCTGACTAAGGTTTGCCTCAGTCACTCCAGGTAAATAGGCCAGGACCGCCTCTTTCAAATATATTATAACACGCTGTATAATCTCGATGCTGAAAGAATCGTTAAATAACCAGGAGTCTCGATAGCTCAGTCGGTATAGCGATGAGTTACATACTTGACGGCCCGGGTTTGATTCCCACCAGTTCCAGTTTTTTCTCTTCTCCACAGCTTCCAAACCGGCTCTGGGACCCACCCACCCACCTATCCAAGGGGTAACTGGGACTCTTTCCCCCGGGGGTAAAGCGGCCGGGGCTTGAAGCTGACCACACTCTTCTATCTAGTGCCGAGATCAAGAATGCTGGAGCTATACCTCCAGTCCCCCGAATGCCTTCATGGCGTAGTGCTTAATTAGTTAAACAAAGGACAACTTTACCTTGTTTTTACGTCGTCATCCACTGGTTTGATGTCGTGAAGTCTGGTCAACTGAGAACATCGCTAAGTGAACCGGATACACATGAACTGGCGTCAGTAATACCAAGATGACGGTCCTGCCAATGGAATATAGTTGTTCGGAAGCAGGAAGCACTCCAGGGGCAAAGTGTTCTCCCAGTTAGGGGTGACGTCACACAGATGGGGATTCGTTAGTTCAGTTGGCTAAGCTCAGCCAGCAACTGGCGACCATCTGTTCGTTTGCAGCAGCTACCTGTGCTGGTGTTCCCTGAACCAACAGCGCAACATGCTTAACGATGAGAAAATCACACAGAACCCACCCACATCGAGAAACAAACGGCACGCATTACTTGCAACTGATTGCTTATTTAACGATAATTTTGCTTGTGGTTCTGTATGGCTGTGAAACTTGGTCTCTGACATTAAAGGAAGGAGACATAGACTGCGGGTGTTTGAGAACGGGGTGTTGAGGAGAATATTTGGACCGAAGAGAAATGAAGCGACGGGAGGTTTGAGAAAACTACATAATGAGGAGCTTCATAACTTTGTACTCTTCACCAAGTATAATTAGAATGATCAAGTCAAGGAGGATGAGATGGGCAGGGCATGTAGCACGAATAGGACCGAAGAGAAATGCATATAGGATATTGGTGGGAAAGCCAGAAGGAAAGAGACCACTAGGGAAACAAAGACGTAGGTGGAAGGATAATATTAAAATGGATCATATAGAGAGAGAATCGGGTGGTATGGACTGGATTCCTCTGGCTCAGGATATGGAACAGTGGAGGGCTTTTGTGAACACGGTAATGAACCTTCGGATTCGATAAAATGCTGGGAAGTTCTTGAATAGGTGCACAACTGGCGGCTTCTCGAGAAGGGCTCAGCTCCATGAAGTCAGTTCAGTTAGTATTGCGGTTGTATGACTTCGATGGTAGGAAGATTATTAATAGAATAAGAATTGGCACGGGAAACCGAAGTGCTCTGAGCAAACCTGCCCCAGTGAGATTTTGTCCATGGCCTAGGCTCGAACCCGGCGTAAGGACATCCCTCCCCGCTGCCGTTCAGTTTTGTCTCTCGTAATAGTGTTAGTGCATGTTGAGTGTCAGGGATGATGCAGTGCTGTGTAACTGGTGGACACGGGTTCAGTGCTCGAGCCGTGTAGCCAGTGACACTGACGACCGAGTCTGTCTGTCTTTCTGTAGGCAAGAATCCGGCTCCTCACATAACTGCGTGGTTACTAAACCAGCCACATGGCGCTGCGTGTCACGCACCTTCCGATAACAACGAACTCCACGGAAGAGAGTTCCTGTTCAGAAGCTACCAGTCGCCCAGCTTTTCAGGAAATTTGCGCACCGTTTATGGAACCCGACGTTTAGTTAGTTTTCTCAAGATTCAACCATTGTGCTTATCATGAGTCAGATGAACCCAATCCCTACCCACAAATTACAGTTCTTTCAAGATCCCACAGAGGGAGTTGAGACACCCAGTTCGAATTTCGACCTGGACGACGCCGGTTATCCTGATCGAGGTTTTACATGATTTTCCTCACTCCCTTCCGCTCACATGCAAGAATAGTACCTGAAATTAAGCCACAACCACTTCCATTCAAATCCTTTTCACTCATTATTCATAACCATAATTCCATTGGAAGCTGTATAGTCGCAGAGCCGTTAAAATGGTGTAAATTAATGAATACATTTAAGATCCATGTTAACCTTAACCGGCTGTGCGTTGCATTAGTAAGAACGCATGCGCAAGGTCAAGCATGGCTTCCAGCGTCGCAGTACCGGGAAGTATAGGATCTCCTATTCTCCGACGATAAAGGTTAATATCCTTCCGTTAGCACCTGGGTCTTGCAGACTTATCTTCCCTTCATGTTTCCCCGTTAAGTTTTGTTTTTATATTCTCTCTTCTTTCTCTTGCGTGTTGCATGCCCTACTCATCTCTCTCTCCTCTTCCTTGATCTGATCGCCGTAATAGCATTTGAAGTGAGAAACCTATGGTCTAATGGGGAAGTTGCTCAGAATGGGGAAAGTGAGTCACGGAATTTTGAATATTAAAAAGCCCAAATAACATTCAGGCTTATGCCTCTGAGCGGAGCACAGGAAACCCCGTCACTTGGAGCAGTCGTCAGGCTGTGAGGATGTGAACACGGAAACATAAGAGTATCTATTGTTGAGAGCCCTTACTAGGCAACGCCTGGTGAAGACGCAACGTCGAAAGTGTCCGATTAGGGACAGGTTTCCAATATCTTCCACCTCTTCTTCATTTCTTCCTCTCTGTCTTCCTGTCTCTCTCCTTCTGTACTTCGACGAGAATTTGTGGCCGTGATGACTAATGTTGGGGTGCGCTCCTGTAAGCGCATCGCCGCATCTCCTCTTCCCAGAACGCATCTACAGCAACTGCCTCGATACTTCTCGCTTGCAGCCAGAGATCAGGTCTAAAATAGCACCTACAATTCCCTGCGTATGCTAACTTGTTTTTTGACTTTGTTGCTAACTTTCTTAGGTAAAATAAAGGTCATTTTTCCCTTTACTTAAATCATTAAGCACTACACCATGAAGACGTATGGGGGAGTGGATGTATAGATCCACGTATTTTTGACCTCGTCACTAGTTGGAGCTTCACGCTTCGGAATTTATTTATTCTTTTTTATTTCTTTGAGTGGGGTGAGACTCAGTTCACTTGGTACGTCGGCCACTAATTGGCCTATTGTACCAGCCCCGGATGATAGATGAGTGTGAAGCAGTTGTTGGAATGAGAATTGACAGGGGAAACTGAAGTAGCAGTACCCCTTTCCCACATGACCTGACCTGGGATTGAACCCGGGCGACTACGATGGGAAGCAGGCGACGAACTGCCTGGGTTATGGCACGGCACTATTTAGGGTTACTAATTAGTTAATTGTTTTGGGAGTTACTGATTACTTACTTGTTTATTTGAATTATTCTGTCCTGTAAGATAGATGGCATGACAGTTCATTAACTGAAGTTCAAGTATTGTAGTACCTGAGAATGACCCACTAGCAGGGTCGAAACAACTAGTGCATTAATGTAAACACGCTCAGTTCTAGATACTTATGTTCACTGTCATGAGTAGAATTTATACTTGTTTAGTTAGGGCTAGGGGGCACTGTGTCACAAGTCGGAAGGTCGCGCGATCGAATACCGATGAGGTCATTGGATTTTTTTTTCAAATGTACCTTATCCTTCCAGCCGCACTATGGCCCTGGGTTCGTCTCAGCCTCTAACAGAAATGACTACCAGGAATCTTCCTGGAGGTAAAGGGCGGCCGGCGCGTAGAGCTGACAACCTTACCGCCGTCTATGAGCCGATTGTCTAGAAAATGTGGGAACCTCAACATCTCACAACCCTATGGGCCTCCACGGCCTGTTACAGGGGTACCTTTACTTACTTAGGATCACTAATTCCCCGTCTGCTTCCATTACAGGTACAGAGGTCTGTGGAAAACAAACAAATATTACGCTAAGGAATAACAGTTATCTTGTCGTAACTTTGTCCTTACGCTAACACACAACTCAGTTTCTGTATTCATTTCATTAGCACCACAGTTCCCCTCCACCTCTGCTCGAAGGACTGCCAACTTGCTCCACACACACATCAAATTAACACTTCAAACGAAACTAAATTTACCGCAGAATGTGCAGCACATTAACAAGACTGTTCATGCGTCTGTGACTAACCACGTGACGCTAGGGGAGGGAATTCGAAACAAAAACAGATCGTTCCGAGCCATCAGCCCATTACAACCTCAGGGGGAATTCAAAGGGGCCGAAATGTTCAGCTCAAGGTATCCCTGCGCACTACCTCCACGAAGTTCCGCTAGATGGAGCATGAGACGCTCCACCTCTTCCAATTAGAAGACGACAGAAAGCACCCGACGAAGAGCATAATGATGAAACATAAGCCGTCTTGCGCATGCGTCATCGGATGCAGACTGGGGACAGAGGTTGAAGTTATAAATGTCCCCAAAGGTTTTCCGAATCTGGGCAACCAGACAGTTTGCTTAGAAACTTGGGCTTCAAGCCATTTATGAGTTTCAGCTGAATATTCTGGAGCGCTTAGGAGCCCGGATAGCGCAGCCAGTACAGCGACTGACTAGGGGCTGGATGCCCGAGAGGTCGGAATTCGAGTCCTGGTAGAGGCAAGATTTTTGTCCCCTCCACGTCGTCTGGACCGGTTCTAGGGCCCATTCAGCCTCCTGTCAATTGGATACCGGGGATTCTATTCCCGGCAGTAAAGCGGCCGGGACGTGAAGCTCACCACTCACCTTCAACTAGTGCTGAAGTCAAGAATACGTGGATCTATACATCCACTTCGCCGGTCACGGTAGCCGAGCGGTCTTAGGCATGCACTGTCTTCGCTCGCTCGGAAGCCGGGATCGTGGGTTCGAATCCCACTCAGGGCATGGATGTTTGTGTGCATTTTTCTGTTTGTCTACAGGTAGAGGCCTTGCGACGAACTGATCACTCGCCCAAGGAGTCCTACCGTATGTGTAAGATCTAGAAAAGCCGAAGTGAACGGAGTTCATGGAGGTAGGTCTAGGCCCACTGGGGCTGTAGTGCCAAGGAAAAAAAAAATATATCCACTCCCCATACGCCTTCATGGCGTAGTGCTTAGTTAAGCACAGGGACAACTTTACCTTAATATTCGGTCTGACATTAAGGGAGGAACATAGACTGAGGGTGTTTGAGAACAGGGTGTTGAGGAGAATATTTGGACCGAAGAGAGATGAAGTGACAGGAGGTTGGAGAAAACTGCATAATGAGAAGCTTCATAACTTGTACTCTTCCCCAAGTATAATTAGAATGATCAAGTCAAGGAGGATGAGATGGGCAGGGCAGGAGGATTCCTGGTTCTCATTTCCGTTAGAGACTGAGTCGAACTCAGGGCCATAGTGCGGCTGGAAGGATTAGGTTAATTGAAAAATCCAATCACCTAAACGGGATTCAAACCTGCGACCTTCCGGCTTTTAGCCTAGTACCTCAACTAGGTACGCTACCCAGAAATGTATACAGTTTAATAAAGGTTAGCTACTGACATTATCAAAATTGGACCGAAATATAATTTACGGTGTGTAGTGTGATATTTCCTCAAAAGATGGTGCTAGTCACATGAATGCCAGAGCCACCTTATCGAATGGCAGGACAGTCAAATAAAATGGCGGAGGAACGATGTGTACACATTTGCCCCAGGTTTCACTTCTGTTCGTGTAGGCGACATCTTCGAAATGATCAAGGTATCTAGATACAGTTAGCTGTGATACCGTCTGTTCTGGTTGCTGGGTTCCTGATACTCGTGACGACAGTTGAATGGAGAATACACCCTTCAGTCACAATGGCACCCCTCCCTAGCGAGTCAGACATTTCCTACATCTGACTCTCTTCGCTGGTGACGCAGCCAGCCTTCCAGCACAATACAAGTTGTGAACGGCAGGAAGCAGCGCCCCAACCTGTCGGGAGGGCCTCGCCCAGTCTACCTGCTGTTCTGCTTCCGCCCGTGCTCCAACCGTTGGCTGCAACGCCAGTGCCCATTCGGCAGGTACTCCTGTGAGTTCCTTGGTTCTTCTCTGTCCTCCAGTAACTGCTGGAAGGTCGCTACTGCGTGCTTCTCGTCCAGCCTTCCCGATTTAAATTCACCAAAATTAAACCTCTTTCTCTGCAGCCCACTCTTTTCTTATTATTATTATTATTATTATTATTATTATTATTATTATTATTATTATTATCCTTAGTGGGGTGAGACTGAGTCCACTTGTTACTGCAGCCACTTCTGGCCTATTGTACCAACCCCAGATGATAGGTGAGGGTGATTGTGGAGCAATTGGTGGAATGAAGATTTGCAGGGAAAAACCTGCCCCAGCGCCACTTTGTCCACCACGAATCCCACATGACGAGACCTGGGCTCGAACCAGGTCCGCTGCGGTCGGAAGCCGGCGGCTGAAGTTAGATCCGGATCTCAGCTATCCAGAAAATCAGACGTCTTCAGGCCTTTTATACACCTTTTCATAAAACTAACGTGAACCAACAAATTCATGCTTGAACACCCAGGTTAGTGAGCTCCGCACAGGTCCTGAATAATTTCCATATTCGAAACTGAGTTACGAGAACGTCGGATTGGGATGTCCCCTTCACCCCAGTATTTCTCCTCATCAGCACTGCCTCGCACTTCTTTTTATAGGTCAGTCAGTATAGTTACTAGGCTACGAACTGGAAAATCGCGATTCGATTCCCAGCGGAGGCAAGCGTTTCTCTGTTCATCGTCTCCAGACCGGCTCTGGGGTCCGCTCACCCTTGTATGAAGTGGGGTCCGGTGTTAAAGCGGTAGTGTATGCAACTGACGAATCGCCTCCAACCGTCACCAAGGTCGAGAATATATGGAGTTATGCTCCATCCCCCCTCACGCCTTAATGGAATGGTGGTTAATTAAGTACGGAAATAACTTTATTGTCAGTAGATTTATACGTTCTCCTGCCTTGAAAGTTTGGAGATTACAAGAGGCAGACCAGGCCACGTTCCCTCGCTTTGCCTGATGTGTATTGCACTTACTGCTCACCTGCACATGCGCACTGCATAAGATGCTTATAACCGGAAGTCCTGCTCGATGGCATTTCCGCTGAGATGATAATGTATCGGTCATTTGGGCGGAGCAAGAGGAGGGGGGGTGAATTTGAGATGTCAGCAGATTAAATATATAGCGTCGAGCGGTAGAATGATACATAAATTTTGTATTGAAAGGATTTGAAAGGAGGCGGTTGTGGCTTAAGCTACATAACTTTCCCGTCATTTGCCTTGAGGGACTGAAAACCTCAGTCAGAATTGCTGGATCCCCGGCCGGGACTCGAACTGAGCACCTCCCGAATATAAGACACAAATGTTACCGCTAGAGTCCGCGTTTGTTCTGATCCTGATCAGAATCAGATATCGCACAGAGTATGGGGAAGTGAAGGTATAGCTCCAGAGGTGAGTGGTCAGTTTCTTGCCCCGACTCCTTCACCCCAGGGAAAGAGCCCCCGATGCCCTTTGTATAGCAGGCTTGGTGAGTCCCAGAGCCGGTATGGACGTTATGGAGAAGAGAAAATCTCTTTGCCCCTGCCGGGAATCGAACTCCAGCCTTCCAGTCCGTAGCCCATCACTGTATACCGACTGAGCTATCCCGGCTCGCATGTCTTCGTGTTGTGGAGTGTCTATTGGAAAGCCAACAGACAAGGAGACAAGGAAACCGTGAGACTGTCGCGGAGACAGTAGAGAGTTAAGTGAGAATGTGCTGGCAGTGAACAGTTCGTTGCTGATTGAATTCTAATCCTGTTGGAGCTCAGTGGTCACTATATCTACCACCCGCTTTAGCACACCAAAACTCCACCTTCTACCCACGGAGTGTATCTGTGTGTTCCGTACGGTTCTCACAGTAAATAGCGGCTGTTTCCCTAAACGGCATTAACCGGTTGGGGTTTGTAGCGATGACGTAATGTTTCCTGTGAGGTACGGACTGAATTCTTATATGCACAGGGAGAAATTTTACCCTTTTACCTTCCCGTGTGGAGGCGGGGTCGAATACCTCCACCGTGACCCTGCGAGTCGTAGGAGGCGACGAAAAGGGAAGTCTCAATTCTGAGACAGTAAAATAGAGTCGCGAGTCCCAAGGGACTAGGACTCGAGTAAGACTGCGCTGGCAAGGGCCAGCAGCATATATAAAAGACAGACCCGTCCTCTCGTCAGAGAGAACACCCCACAAAAGACAAAACCGTAACGTTCAACAGTAATAAATATCTGGTCATGAGCACCAGAAGGGGCTCGACACCAAGACTTACTGACTGACTGACCGTCAGTCGCAATTTGACTTTGACTTTGACTTACCCTTTTACATCCCGTCTTGAAGCTGGGTCGAAAACCTCCACCGTAGCCCTGAGACGACGAAAAAGGAACCCGGTTTCTGTCAGTGTAACCGGTCCACCCTCTCTTTTAGGGATATAAATATGGCGACCTGGCCCTCCAGTTTGGGGCAGTCTCGAATCTGAGGCAGTAAAATATGGTCATTTGTCCCGCGGGACTCTGACCTGTGAATGACAGTGCTAGCGAGGGCCAGCAGCAATTGTAAACGACAGACCAATCCTCTCGTGAGAGGGGAAGTTACACAATGACTATAACCGCAAGTGTCCAGTTGAAAAAAAAAATTGTGGTTTATCGCCAAAACGAACTGATTGTCGGTACACCGCCAATCGTAAAGTAACTGACTCTTACTCTGGCTCTCTGACTCTATCTTTTAGAAGCGCCTGCTATGTATATTATGCAGTTTAGTTCAAACAGTAAAGCTTCTGCCTTGCATTCTGGATTTACCGGGTTCGAATCCAGAGACGGGCGAACTGAATTATTCTGTAATTAAGTAGGGCTCACTGGAGCCAAACTTTAATAGGACACAAATGAGAGAAAGGAACAAAATGAGAAGAGGACAGAAAGAGCGAAGGAAGAGAGAAGTGAGGTGAGACAGTGCAGCATACAAGCAGACACCGGGCCATGAAGAGCCGCATCCTTAACCTCAGATTCATGCCCCGGCCGCTTTACCCACGCATAAAGAGCGCCCACTTTTTGGTTTCTGGTGGGGTGTTGTGGAGGGGGGGGCACAGAACTAGTCTGAACGCTATGGTAAGGTAACTCTGTCCCTGTGTATAACTAATTGCGCACTAGGCCATGAAGGCGCATGGGGGAGTGGATGTATTGATCCACATTTTCTTGACCTCGGCACTAGCTGGAGGTGAGTTGTCAGCTTCACACTCCGGCCGCTTTACCCCAGGGGAAAGAGCCCCCAATGCCCATTGGATAGGAGGCTGGGTGGGTCCTAGGACCGGTCCCGACGCTGTGGAGAAAAGGAAATTCTTGCTCCTACTGGGACTCGAACTCCGATCCCTCAGTCGTCCAGCCCGTAGGTGAACGCTGTGGATAAGAGGAAAATCTGTTTGCTCTTGCCGGGAATCGAAGTCCGATACCTCGGTCATGCTGCCCGTCGTCTAGTCACTATAACAGCTGAGCTAACCTGTCCCCCCTCCTTGTATCTCGTTAACGGAGAAAATTACGGCTTGAAGCGTAGTGCAAGGCGCCCAGTTCTAGTCGAGAGGTAGGTTGCCCGCAGCGTGTTCGTGCCGCTTGCGCTCCATTATCTTCATTATTCGCTTATTTAACGACGCTTTCTATTGCTCAGATTACATCTATCGAATAATAGGAAGAAAATGCCTTATTAACCATCACGGCATGAAGACGTATGGTGGAGTGGATGTATAGATCCACGCATTCTTAACCTCTGCATAATAACTAAACGCCGTTGCAAAGTGCACGTACTTCCTCTGTAATATTGACCTTGTGTACGTTACCTTGGCAACGAAACGCATTCCTGCTCAGCGGACCGTTGTTTGCTGTTGAGTGCCGAACATGGAAATCAGAAACACAGATACGGCTGGTTTCTAAATAAGAAAGAAGAAGAAGAAGAAATCGTCATTTCCCTTTCGGGCCCCGTAGTGCGCGTATCGTTATTTTGCTGGAGATGCCCCCTCCCCCTCCATGCAGTTTTGTTTAGGGGGATGCTCTCCATAAAGAATCGAAATTTAAGGAAAATCATGTAAGATTTGAGGTTTTCACGGCGGTGACTATGAAGAAAGCAGTCGTTTGGGATATGGCCTATGTCAACATACGTTTCGGAGGAACATATCGCCTCCATCTTCATGGTGGAAGAAAAAAGAAGAAAATCCGCATTTTCGCTTGCGGATTTTCTTCTTTTTTCTTCTACCCTGAAGATGGAGGCGACATGATCCTCCGAAACATCCGTTAACACAAAATCTACACGGCGCCATATCCCAGAAGACTGCTTTCTTCTTAAAGAAAATCGTTTGAACCGTTTTCCAGAAAATCACCATTCGTGGGGCGTAACCTGAGGGTCCCTATGTCGCAAATAGTATTTTCATATTCTCCGACATTCTTAACTGCGAGGTGTGACTACACAC
>NW_019730108.1:1876089-1900881 GCF_002891405.2 Cryptotermes secundus
GGGGAGCTGACGTGTGTAGTGTACTGGCCTGAATGTTAAGCTCCAGTTTAGGGTCTGGTGACAGGAGTGATTCACTCCGTGCAGCTGTACACCAAGGCTGTCTACATGAAGTACGTACTTGTGTCTGGCTTCAGCTGAACGCATGATCTGGATGGCGCTGAATAGAATGGCGGCTGAAAATAATTGTTTGATGTTTACTGGCGTTCTGCACACCAATTAGGTGTCTGTCGTCAGTAGTTGTTAACGGGTAAGGCATCTGCCTGTAGAAGTTCTTTTTATTGCTAGTGGGGTGGGACTAAGTCCCTTCTACCAGCCCCAGATGATAGGTGAGGGTGATTGTGAAGCAATTGGTGGAATGAAGATTGGCAGGGGAAACCGAAGTACTCGGAGGAAACCTGCCCCAGCGCCACTTTGTCCACCACAAATCCCACTTGACCAGACCCCGGGATCGAACCCGGGCCACCGGGGTGGGAAGCCAGCGACTAACCGCTTGAGCTATGGCGCAGCCCACCTGTAGAGGTTACTTACAGCTGATTCCCCTGATGCTGTGCGTGTGAGGTTGCAAACGGTGAGAAATCAGAGAGCTCAGCAGTGGAGTTGCCCACTGCGGGCTAAATCCGAAAGCAGAGGATTTCATACCTTAGTGTCTGCGTAAGGTGGCTGAACAATATTAAAATGAATCTTAGAGCGATCGGATGGCATAGTATGGATTAGATTGATGTGACTCAGGATAGAGACCAGTTGAAGGCTCTTGTGAACCTTCAGGTTTCATAAAACGCTGGGAAGTTCTTGAGTAGCTGAAAAATTGGCGGCTTCTCAAGAAGGGCTCAGCTCCATGAGTGAGTGAGTGTCCGCGTAAGGGTGGCGCCAGGGATGATAAAGGAGGCGTAGGAAAATTTGTAAATACAGATTTTTTGTGGAATCTGATGATGTCTGTAGTACAAGGCCTTCGAGGGAGAATACCTTGAATTAGGCCACGGCAACTTCCGTTTTCACCCTACCAGTTTACCTTAAACATCTAATTTTTGAGCCACTTAATGATGTACGCCTTGCATGTCATCCAGTGGCATAGGAAGATGATGATATTTGAACAGCAGGTAAGGATCTGAAAGGAAGTGTTCATAACCTGGATCTTGTTCGAAAAGTCTTGGGTAAACCACGGAAAAAGACGAACTGAAAGTATCAAGTGACGTGGCCAAGATTCAAACCAGGTACCTGTCGAACCTCGTCGGTTTTTCAGGGTGTCATCTCCTTGCGATTTGTATAAATTTGTGATTAATTACATCTAACAGTGTGGACTATTCAAGGATTTCAAAACACTTTATGGAATCCGAAATTTCATTACCGTGTTCACAAGAATCCTTCACCTGTCCCTATTCTGAGCTAGAACAATCCAGTCCATACCACGTTATCCCATATCTCTAACTTCCATTTTAATATTATCCCCACATACGTCTAGGTTTTCCTACTGATCTATTTCCTTCTGGCTTTCCCACGAAAATTCCATATGCATTCCTCTCCTACCCCCATACGTGCTACATGCCCTGCCCTTCTCATCTCCCCCAAATCTGTCACAGTAAGACAAAAGCAAGTTTCAGATGTGTGTTGTGATGTGCTGTACTTATGTTCGAGAGATGTGAGGTTCGCATCTCGGGCAGGATATCGGCTAAACTGAAAATTTTCATGGGTTTCTTCAGTCCCTCCAAGCAAATTCCGAGCTTCTACCTCGTTTAAGACCACGCCAGCCTCCTTCCAAATCCTTACACATCGGTAGCGTAATTGGTTGAGGCACTATGCTACAAGGCGGAAGGTCGCGGTTTCAAGTGCCGATGAGGTCACTGGATTTTTCAATTGACCTAACCTTCCAGCCGCACTATGGCCCTGGGATCGACTCAGCCTCTAACAGAAATGAGTACCAGGAATCTTCTTGGGATAATCTTGGGGGTAAAGGGCGGCCGGCGCGTAAGGCTGACAACCTCACCACCATCTGTGAGCCGACTGTCTAGATAATGTGGGAACCTCAACGTCTCACAACCCTATGGGCCTCCACGGCCTGGTACAGGGATACCTTTACTTTACTTATAAGAACATATATTAATGCCAGTGGTGATGAATGTGCTGACGCCGGGTGTCCCGATCACACACAGACTGTACCGCTGCCGCAAGGGCGGGCCCCGTCCTACAGGTGTCGTGGTTACACCGGTCACTTTTCCCAGCCAGACTTTCACTGGTCACCTTGACCGACAGCGCCGTGTGTGATGCCCGCGTCACCTGCTAAACAGATTGCTTATCTTCTCCTCGCTCCGTTCACTTGCGCTGTTGGGTTAGCGGTGTGAAGGTTTGCTTTTCATCTGATGTGTTGTTATCCAAGCGGTCCTCAAACTGTGGTACAGGTAACACTAGGGGCAAGTTTCAGCGCTAACGATATTGACCCATTTTGGATATGACGCATTGCTTCATTACGAATTACAGTATCCCACAGTTACTTAAAAAAGCCTTGTAAGGCCTCTAGCAGTTGAAATCAGGTTGAGCTGATTAAATTGCACATTTGCCAAGTTTCTGTCTTCTGTGGATTGGATCCAAAAAGTTGTTGCAGTTTTTCAGGGGCGTCTGAGAGCCTTTGTGTTAGAACAGTGGCAATGGAGTTGAGTAAACATTCGTGGCGTGAGTAACACCTGCCCAGAACATTGCTTACCCCAAGTGAGGCTTGATATAGACTTCAAACCATGCCTACTTGGCCTGGAGGGGATCGAAGCGAGCTAAATCTAGATAATGTAGGTGTCTGGCAGATTTCTTTTGCCTACTTGATAGACCTTAGTGTAATGAATTGTGAATTGATGTATAAAAAAAAGGTAAAGCTATCCATGTAACATGCCATGATGGCCCATAGGGTTGTGAGACGTCGAGGCTCCCACATTTTCTCTAGACAGTCGGCTCACAGATGGCCATGAGGTTGTCAGCCTTATGCGCCAGCCACCCTTTAACCCCGTCAGCCTTATGCGCCAGCCACCCTTTAACCCCAAGAAGATTCCTGGTACTCATTTCTATCAAAGGCTGAGTCGACCTCAGGGCCATATTGCGCCTGGAAGGATTTGGTTAATTGCAAAATTCAATTGCCTCTTCGGGAAAGGAACCCGCGACCTTCCGGCTTGTAGCATAGTGACGAATTGATCAAATTTCGGATATGGTCGGAAATTCCCTACTGTGCCACGATCCAACGAAACTTGGAGGTCGAGGATGTGCTGCATGCTGAAGGCTCCTACCCTCCTCGAATGTGAGCTTGAGTTGTCGATACGATGCAAGCTGTTCTGCCAACTGAGCTCCGAGGTGAGTGGGTTACTGTTATGTTGTGAAGGGTACAGCTGATTGATTTGCAACCACACCCATGTTGAACAGAGCCGAGTATAGTCCGCTTCGCTTTCCAAAACCTGTCAGATGTTTCCACTACTAACAAGTTCGTTCCTTTCTGTTTCAGGTAAGGCTATCATTTCGTACGTCTGCCAGGCTGTGTGCGCAGTGATGTGCCCCGCGTTACAGGTGCGTTTCAGCAACGTAATCACCATAACGTTCCCAAAACATAAACTGAGTTCCTGTGATACAGACAAGACTGACGGTGGTTAAACTGATGTTGTTTAGAGGCCCGAATATGATTAGAGTATTAACAGTACACTCACTTAAAACACCGACCCAAAATCGTTTGCCAGTTAGACTTACTGGTGACCTAACGGACGCGCCATAGCTCAAGCGGTTAGTCGCTGTCTTCCCACCGCGGCGGCCCGGGTTCGATCCCGGTCTGGTCAAGTGGGGTTTGTGGTGGACAAAGTGGCACTGGGGCAGGCTTTCTCCGATTACATCGGTTTGCCCTGCAAATCTTCGTTCCACCAACTGCTCCACAATCACCATCACCTATCATCTGGGGCTGGTACAATAGGCCAGAAGTGGCCGCAGTGCAAGGGACTTAGTCCCACCCCACTAGCAGTAAAAAATACTGGTGGCCTATATTGTTTGCATCGGGTTGTGTGGCACCATATATGGTACCGTTAACGTATCAGTCAGCACATCAGTTCTGTAGTACTACTGTAGTAGTATTCGTTTGTTCTGTGCAAGTATTGCTACGTGTTTCGACTCTGTTGGTTCGTCATCACGAAATCATTACATGAATATGTCACTTGTTATTAAATTATTTACCGACATGGATCCAGATCGGTGATTTGTAAATTTTTCATTCTGGTTGCGTTATAGTTTTAACTGTCAAATTTAAATTATAAATTTTGTTTAAAAATAAAATTCAGATAAGCATAAAACATACAAAGTCAATAGAAAGTCCGTCGAGTGTAACAATTTTTTTTTAGGTCACTTCTTTATCACTTTTGGCTTACATGTTTCGGTTTAATAAAACCATCATCAGAGGCACACATCACAATCATAAAAACACTGTCGTTGTTTAANAATTTGTAGCAAGTGTTGTGCTCTTACACATCGACATATTGTAGCAGCGTCCACGCAGCATATATACTGTGTACATTTAAACAACGACAGTGTTTTTATGATTGTGATGTGTGCCTCTGATGATGGTTTTATTAAACCGAAACATGTAAGCCAAAAGTGATAAAGAAGTGACCTAAAAAAAAATTGTTACACTCGACGGACTTTCTATTGACTTTGTATGTTTTATGCTTATCTGAATTTTATTTTTAAACAAAATTTNCATACAATTTATAATTCTTACCTACTGGTGTATGTCGTGAAGTATGGGGCTTTATTAGGAGTCGGCGCTATTCTTTTTAATTTCTGAGTGTATCTGAAAGCAAATTGTAGACGAATTATTTCGTTTAAATTTTCAGATTACCCTTAAAATCAAAATTTAAAATTGAAGTCCCTGTGTTACTTCGATCGTTTCGCAAAATGATGTGTGTTGTATAAGACTGGGCCTTCCTATGAGTCGGCGTGATTCTAAATTATTGTCGGGGTTACCGTGGCCTATAATTTTGAAACATGACATAAAACAAAAATATTTAATTGATAACGTTGCACTCGCCGCCTTGATTCGAAAGGAACGTCTCCCGAATACAAGTCGGGAACGTTACCGCTGAGCCATCCACCTCGGCACTAGTGTGTTGAGTCTACACCGTTACCGTCACGGTGCTCCCGCTTGTGGACTCTTGTAATGGATTGCTTACTTAGTAGCGGCACATGTTAAATGACGAGCAAATATACGCCCTTGTCGGACACAATTCGGTTCGAGCAAAACGCTTAAAGCATTTCGGAAACATTAAGTGAATTTAACCCATTAAAGACTGAATTTCTTCTAAATAATATGAGTTCAGTCCGTACCTCACAGGAAACGCATTGCGTCACCACTGCAAAGCCCAACCGCTTAATGCTGTTTAGGGAAACAGCCGCTGTTTATTGTGAGAACCGTACGGAACACACAGATACACTCTGTGGAAAGAATGTGTTAAAGCGGGTGGTACATATAGTAACCAGTAGGCTTTAAGGACGCTAAACTTTTAAGTACGTGCCACTGAACTTGTTTCTAAAAGTAAATTTTGCAGCTCAGTGTTGTACGTATATATATTAGACCTCTTATACTCCGGTCTTATTAGTCTAATTTTGTTTTTTGAAACGAAATAAGCAGGCTTATGGCATTACCATGTTATTTATGCGCCTATGAATCTCCTACCCCACCCCCTTTAACCTTTGAATGCCTGAACCAATCTTTATGAAACTTGATATGGATAGCATGGCACCTAAGCCCATCTCAACTGCATACTTGTGTCTGTATGTGTATCCCCCTATCGTTGCTAAGCAACGGCTCGGTAAAACGGTACCGTGGCAACGAATACACATGCAACAGTAGAATAATTGTTCGATGAGTCATTCTATATGCCGTCTATGTCATATCAAAGCAAAATACTTCCTCTCAAGACATCTTGTTTTGCTCCGAAAACAGCTGGCTTACTCTGTCGGTATAGTAACTAGGTCACAGAATAAACGACCGAGGAATCGGGTTCAGTTGTCAGAGAGGATAGAGATAGTTCTCTTCTCCAACGCTTCCAGACCGGCACCTCAATTTCCTATAAAATGGATACTGGGTTTTATCCCTGTATTTCAGGAGAACGTCACGAAATACATAGATAAGGACAGCCGATGGACTTCTCGGGGTGCGATCCAGAATATTCTGACATCGCTACACAGACCCACTCGGTATATAGAATACAGTGCACAGTATTTTTTATTGCTAGTGGGGTGGGACTAAGTCCCTTGTACTGCGGCCACTTCTGGCCTATTGTACCAGCCACAGATGATAAGGGAGGGTGATTGTGGAGCAATTGGTGGAATGAAGATTGGCAGGGGAAACCGAAGTACTCGGAGAAAACCGGCCCCAGCGCCACTTTGTCAACCACAAATCCCACTTGACCAGACCCGGGATCGAACCCGGGCCGCCGCGATGGGAAGCCAGTGACTAACCGCTTGAGCTATGGCGCGGCCCACAACAATGCACGGTAAAAGCCAAACCACCTGCATTCTCATGAAATAAAAGCATTAGCGTTTGACATCAACCTCCTGCTCGTCATCTCACCATAACTAAAGCAAGGGAACCAAATGTTGGGTTAGTTCCGGTGACTCCGGAAGTGATTCGAGCAGTTGGTTCGTTCGATTCGTCACCTGTTTTTGTGCACAGGCAGAAGTGAGTTCCAAGGTCGTTACACTGTTTCATATCCGGGCCATAGATTGGTAGCTGCAGGCTAAATTTATAATTGATTTATATGCTGGAACTATTAACTGGTGAGTTTGAAACTTAAAGTTATTTTATGCGTTAATTTTACACGCCTGCGCCTTGCAAACCCCAGGCGCACGGGCACCTCCCCCTCTCTTCATTTCCTTCCAATGAAATTTCCCCGAACAGCTTGGTGAATTTGGGACGGCTCTGCATGGTTAATTCAGTGTATTCAGAGTCAGAGCTACTTTACGACTGGAGGTTTCCCGCCCATAAGTTCGTCCTGGAGCCAAGCCCCTTGAGACTCACGACCAGTAATCCTGTTTTCCAACTCAACACTTGCGGTGATAGTTCTTATGTAACGTCCTCTCTAACGAGAGGATGGATCTGTCGTTTACAATTGCTGCTGGTCCTCGCCAGCCCAGGCCGAGTACCTCGGGACTCGTGACCACGTTTTACTGTCTCAGATTCGAGACTCCCCGTATTTATATCCCCCAGGAACAGGGTGGCCCGGTAATACCCCCAGGCAATTGGTTCCCTTTTCGTCGCCTTTTACGACTCACAGGGATACGGTGGAGGTATTCGACCCCGCCTCCACACGGGATAGACTCTCTACTACTATGAAGTATTTCTATCCAGAGTGCTCTAGAACAAGGAGATGCTTTATAGCCGCTGCTTTTTAAACTTTGCTTTAAAATATGGCATTAGGAAGGTCCGGGAAAACCAGGTGGGACTGAAATTAAATGGGACACATCAGCTGCTGGCCTATACTGATGATGTGAATCTACTGGGTGATAACATAGATATCATTAAGAGAAACGCACAAACTTTAATTAACGCTAGTAAGGAGATTGATCTAGAAGTAAACACAAAGAAAACTAATTATATGTTACTATCTCGTCACCATAATGTAGGGAAAAATCCTGACATAATGATAGGGAATACATGTTTTGAAAATGTGGCACAGTTCAGGTATTTGGGAACAACGATAACAGATCGAAACCTGATTCAGGAGGAAGTTAAGAGGAGATTGAACTCGGGTAATGCTTGCTACCATTCTGCCCAGAACCTTCTGTCTACTCGTATGCTGTCCAAAAACATAAAAATTAGAATATACAAAACTATAAATTTGTCTGTGGGTGTGAAATTTGATCTCTGCCATTAAGGGAGGAACATAGACTGAGGGTGTTTGAGAACAGGGTGCTGAGGAGAATATTTGGACCGAAGAGGGATGAAGTGACAGGAGGTTGGAAAAAACTGCACAATGAGGAGCTTCATAACCTTTACTCTTCGCCAAGTATAATTAGAATGATCAAGTCGAGGAAGATGAGATGGGCATGGCATATAGCATGAATGGTAGAGAGGATGAATGCATATAGGATGTTGGTGGGCAAGCCAGAAGAAAAGAGACCCCTGGGAAGACCAAGACGTATGTGGGTGCATAATATTAAAATGAATCTTAGAGAGGTAGTATGGGATGGTATGGATTGGATTGATCTGTCTCAGGATAGGGACCAGTGAAGGGCTCTTGTGAACACGGTAATGAACCTTCTGGTTCCATAAAATGCTGGGAAGTTCTTGAGTAGCTGCACAGTTGGCGACTTCTCAAGAAGTGCTCAGCTCCGTGAGTGAGTGAGGGGTCTGCAGTTTCGTTGGCAACAATACCCACGTGACCCGGCACTCATTTCAGCTGAACTCTTTGCGCGATCTTAACTATTGATAGGATACGGTGTAGATACTGACGGCGCCGTTAAACGATAGGCTCCACTGAGACTTGCCCCGCAGCAGCAATTCAGGTCTCATTACAGTTACAGGATGGACTGAGCATCACGTAATACTCACGTGCAGCTCCACAAGCAGCCATTTCCTGGCAGAAGCAAAGCGCCGTCGTCACGCGGAGTCTGCGCACAACGTTCTCTCGGGCGGGTAAAAATAGGCTGACTCCTGTTACAAGAAGAAAACTGGTTAGGAGGTACCGTTATATACAGCCTTCTATATCTGTTCGTGATATTTTGCGATGCTTTACCAACTGATAACGTTATCTGAAGGATAATTGGTTACAATGAAATACAGTAAACCCATCATTTAACTGACCAATGGGGGCCTCTTCTGTTGCCCACACTTGGAGCGTAGGGTATCCGTGTCACTCTTCGTTTTACTTCAGTCGGTGGGACTCCTTGGATGGGGTATCAGCCCGTCGCAAGACCACTACCTAACGCGAACACAGTCGATGCCTTGAGTGGGATATGAACCCACGATCCCAGTGTTCGAGAGAGCGAAGATATTTTATGTCTTACACCGCGCGGCCACTGCGATAGGCCATAGGGTACATAGTCAATAGAAAGAGGTAACAAGCCCGCAACTCTCTGACTAACAGAAATCTGACAGTAAGCCCCATATGGGCGCTTTATACCAAGACAGACTGGCCGACTGACCGACTGACCGTCGGTCGTAACATAAGACAGACTCAGACTTTAAAGGGCTAGTGTTGCCGTGTCCAGAGCAACTTCTCAGTCGACTATTGACACCTGCCTCATGTAACGGAAGTGTCAGTCTCACGTAGGGAGCCAGAGAGACTTGTCCTAGTGGTGGGATTTTGTGTGCTCAGTGACGAACGTCCAGTCACTTCTCGAGAATGTTGACAGTGATGTTCTACACGGGTCATTACTGGGCCTTGGGACTGTGTCAGTGGTTCAGTATTCGTTACTGTTAAAAGTGATTGAAATTATCTCTTCCCAACAGACCAAACTGGGTGGACTGCCTTCCTACCATTATCACTTGAGGACGGAAAGAGATTCGTTTTCGTAACATTGTGTTCTTTTTTCGGAATATTAGGCAGTTGACAAAACGTGCAGGTTCTGTAAAAGGAAAGGAATTATTGATCAGCTGAGAATCCGTTACATTGCCCAGGAAGACCTTGCTTCGGGAAGTTACTTAAGCAACTAGGCCGCGCCACAGCTCAAGCAGTTAGTCGCTGGCTTCCCACCGCGGCGGCCCGGGTCTGGTCAAGTGGGATTTGTGGTGGACAAAATGGGGCTGGGGCAGGTTTTCTCCGAGTACTTCGGTTTCCCCTACCAATCTTCATTCCACCATTTGCTCCACAATCTTCCTCACCTATCATCTGGGGCTGGTACAATAGGCCAGAAGTGGCCGCAGTGCAAGGGACTTAGTCCCACCCACTAGCATTAAAGAAAAAAATAATAGTTAAGCAACTACTTAACGACACTTACGAGGAGATTGCTTGGAATCCCGCCAGAGGACCTTCGTAGCTTCTCAGTGGGACATGCCGGAGGAACATAAGGAGACCAGAACCGCCTTCTGATTCATAACTGAGAATCATCCCTCCTTATCTTACACACGACCCTGCACACACCGAACGCGAAACAGAATTCGAGAAATGAACTGGAAAATGCAGGATGTGTAACGGAAACCGCAATCAATAAATGGGAATATCTCGAGGAAGAAGAGAACAAAACAAAAGGTAAAGTTGACCCTGTACTTAACTAATTAAACACTAGGCCATGAAGGCGTATAGGGGGTGGATGTATAGGTCCACGTATTCTTGACCTCGGCACTAGTTCGAGCCGAGTAGTCAGCTTCACGCCTCGGCCGCTTTACCCGTAGACAAAGAACCCCCGGTATCCTCAGGATAGCATAGAAGGATGGATAGGCCCCAGAAAGGTCTGGACAACATGGAGAAAAGAAAAAATCTTGCCACTGCCTGGACTCGAACTCCGACACCTCGGCCATCGATCCCATAGGAAAAGAAAATTTTAAAGAATGCGACAAGTAATGGAAAGCGAAAGACGAGGAGAGTGAGAAGGAACGGAGACAAAAACAACTGTGAAAACGGAAAACTTGATGATGATGATGATGATGATGATGATGATGATGAAGGCGACTCCAAGGCAGTTAAGAGAAGGGACAAAGAGAGTCCGGCACATTAGCAACAAGCATGTAAGTCCTGTCACCGGGTGTCACTGTCGGAAAGTGAAATTCCGGCAGTCTGGTTTTCTGCAATGTAGACGTCACGAAGTGTGGCAGTGGAAATGGAGGCGCTTGTTTCAGAGAAGCGAGCGGCGATTGAGGAACCGCAGCAGCCGCGTCGTCACATCTGCAAGTGGACCGAGGATAATGGGACTGGGCCATTTCCTTCACGACACTCGGCACTGCGCGCGCGCGGTGCTGTCGCGACTTTCCCAAACGGCAGGTTCATTGAAGCACTCGTGGCCGCCAGACATTGGGTTGGCCAAGTCAAGGAACCGTACAAAGGACGTGACGAAGCACAAATTCTGGTTTGAACCTCGGAGCCGGAACCCCGTGTTAGAACTGGCTCATGTAGGTAACTGACTAAACCAACCACAAGGAGCTGAGCCCTTCTTGAAAAGCCGCCAGTTGTGTAGCCACTCAGGAATTTCCCAGCATTGTATGGAACCCGAAGGTTCATTACCGTGTTCACAAAAGCCCTCTGAGGTAAATCGATCCAGTCCATACCACCATAAGATTCATTTTAATATTATCCACCCACATACGTCTTGATCTTCCTAGAGGTCTCTTTCCTCCTGTTTTTCCCATCAGTATCTTACATGCATTCCTCTTCTCCCCCATGCGTGCTACAAGCCCTGACCTTCTCATTCTCCTTGACTTGATCATTAATCCTTGCAGATAATGATGACGAAATCAAGTAAGATATGGGCGGGACATGTGGCACGCATTGAAGTACAGGCCTTGTTTTTAAACCTGGCCTCTGGCTTACTTGTGAGGAGAAATATTTCAAGTTTGTATTGATCCAGAATGACACATACTTCTCGTAAAACTCAGATACTGTGTTCTGGCGCGTGACACCATGTAATCTGGTTGAAGTTTACTGACGTTTCGGAGGAATGTACTGCCTCCATCTTCAGGATAGAAGAGTAATCTAAGCACGCAACCAGCATGAGGAAACCAGGAAGCAGAATAGTAGTACGTCTGATTCGTCGGTTAGCTTCTACCAGACTATATGGCGTCACATCCCAGGAGGTAGTACCCTGAATTCGTTTAAAAACTCGTCACTTCCGGTGGGAGACTACTTCTCAGTTTTTTCTTTCTGCATTCTGACTGAATTCTGCGCAGTGACTGGGCAGATGTAGACATACCTGCGCAAGCGCGATGGCCTCCGGGGCCAGGTTCTGCACTCGGTTCCGTACAGAACGAACAATATGCTCAACATAAAAAGGACGCGAATTGAGAAGTCGGGTTGGTTCTGCTACTACCGGGATTCCAAGCCGTTCGCCGCCTTCCCGACTGTCTGCAGGCCTCAGGGCAAGACTGGCTTACGTCTCACGGCTTGCTGTCCGTGTTTCCAGACTCAGTAAAGAATTGTTGGAGGCCTCGTTTTCTATGGTGTCCGTGTCGTGTCAGAGGAAAGTAGGCTATTGGTTCTTGCATGAACGTTTTGTTTCTTTTCCTTTAACGATGAAAGGAACATCCTCTGTTTCGCAATGTCGCTGTCTGCCTTTCCTAGAGACACGCTGACACTTCCTTTCCCTCCCCAAGTCTGAAATCTCGCTGGGAGAGCAAACACATGCTCATAGCGCCTTCACTGTAAGAACAAATTTGACCAACTGCGCTGCCGTATGCTCCGGTATGCCCACTATTAATAACAACAATTTAAAATAAAGTAATTTAAAAAGTTATTATTCTCTTCTGGGCATTATGAGGCGAACAGTAGCAATAACCTTAAGAACCCGTAAGCAAGTGTTGTGGCTGGCTGTCCTGTTGAGGAGCCGGTGCTCATAGTCCATTCTTGCATACAGAGTACTGCTTGAGCTGCTTTGCTGGGAAGTTTCCTTCGGAGTTAAATGGGCTTATGTGTTTTTTTGTTCCTGTGTTAGTTTCTTGTTTCAGTCGCATGCACGACTTGTGTTTCCCCCGCCCCAGGAAAAGCCACGATCCGTGAAGTGCGCGCCTCGCATACGTGATCTGAAGCCTCAGAGAGCATAGCCACCAGTGCCAGACTTCACATTTGCTTCTCCCACTCCTCACGAGGTCTACCCAGGTCTCTCTTTCCTTTCTGCTTGTATACAGCCACGCGTCCAAGTTCTGTCCCACTTTGCCCGGTGCTTTCTGACATACAGAATGCTGTATAATTCTTAGAAGCTCCATATCTATTGTTAGTCTGTGGGATAAGTTTACGCTGGTCCTCGCCAGCACAGTCTTTCTTGGTTCCGGGTCTCGCGGGATTTATTACCAATATTTTTCTCTCTCGCGAATCTGGGACTAATGGAGCAGAGCCCTTCTTGAGAAGCTTCCAGTTGCACAGCTACTCAAGAATTTCCCAACAATTTATGGAACCACAAGGTTCATTACTGTGTTCACAAGAGCCCTCCGCTGGTTTCTATCCTGAGGAAGATCAGTCGAGTCCATACCACTCAATCCTACCTACTCGTAAGATCCATTTTAGTATTATCCTTCCACCTACGCCTAGGTCTTCCTAGTGGTGTCTTTGCATTCGCTTTCCTCTTTATATCAGTACATCTGTAGTTTGGGTCGGGCGTTGACCTCCTGTCTTGCAGTTAATGTTGGCAGTATTGCAGTTTGGCTGCTATCTCTACTGCCAGTTGAAACCCAACGTTTCGGAGACATATTATGTCTCCATCATCAAGGTCATTGTATTCAATTAACATGTCTCTGGTCGGTAGAGTAATTGTTTGAGGCATTATGGTTCAAGTCGGCAGGTCGCGGGTTCGATTCCTAATGAGGTCGTTGGATTTTTTCAATCGACCTAATCCTTCCAGCCGCACTATGGCCCAAGGGTCGGCTCAGTCTCTAACAGAAATGAGTACCAGGAATATTCTTGGGGGTAAAGAGTGGCCCTCGCGTAAGGCTGACAACCTCACCGCCATCTATGAGCCCATGTCTAGAAAATGTGGGAGCCTCGACGTCTCACAACGCTATGGACCTTGACGGCCTGTTACAGGGATAGCTTTACTTTCTGTATTTATGTTTGGTTTGTTTAACGACGCTGGCAGTAGCTCAGGTTATACAGCACCGAATTATGACTATTGCCTTATGAATTGTAGGGATGTGATAGGAAACGAGAGTGTTCTAATTTGAAGTGTTGTCACTTCTCTGGAGCGAGTGAGGAAAACAACGAGGGGTCTCAGTTACGTATCAGACCGAAATCTGTGACCTGTCATTTTGTGCGCTGGGCCTCATAGTCGAGGCGGCGCGATCTCCGAAACTCGGACGTTGCGTATCCATCGCCCGAAAAGATGATTATATGGACGCTTTGTTAGCCTGCGCTTGTCGTTTATAAGGAAAATGAAGCTTATGGAAAGGCCCTCACTCCTATCCGCCATAATACGTGTATATTGTGTATGGTGCCTNAGGCTGACAACCTCACCGCCATCTATGAGCCGATGCCTAGAAAATGTGGGAGCCTCGACGTCTCACAGCACTATGGACCTTCACGGCCTGTTACAGGGATAGCTTTACCTTCTGTATTTATGTTTGGTTTGTTTAACGACGCTGGCAGTAGCTCAGGTTATACAGCACGGAATTATGCCTATTGCCTTATGAATTGTAGGGATGTGGTAGGAAACGAGAGTGTTCTGATTTGAAGTGTTGTCACTTCTCTGGAGCGAGTGAGGGAAACAACGAGGGGTCACAGTTTCGTATCAGACCGAAATCTGTGACCTGTCATTTTGTGCGCTGGGCCTCATAGTCGAGGCAGAGCGATCTCCGAAACTCGGACGTTGCGTATCCATCGCCCGAAAAGATGATTATATGGACGCTTTGTTAGCCTGCGCTTGTCGTTTATAAGGAAAATGAAGCTTATGGAAAGGCCCTCACTCCTATCCGCCATAATACGTGTATATTGTGTATGGTGCCTTTGAACGTAGCTTCATCTTAGTCTTTGAAGCATGAAATTAATTCAGATATTAATTAAAAATTCAATTTCTACATCAAATACAAAGATGCATTTATTTAATATTCTTTAGTGAAAGAAAAAGGTACTGTTTAGAGCTGGGATAGCTCAGTCGGTACAGTGGCTGGCTACTGGATGGATTGCCGGGGCTCGATTCCCGGATTTTTCTCTATTCACCGTCCAGACCGGCTCTGGGTCCCAGAGAACCCCCTATACAATGGGTACCGAGGGATGTTCCCTGGGGTAAAGCTACAGGGGCGTCTAACTGACCACTCACCTGCCTCTTGTGCCGAGGTGAAGAATGGTGGAGCTATACCTCCACTCGTCAATATGTCTTCATGGCGTGCTGTTTAAATACTTGTAATTAAGCACAAGGACAACTTTATTTTTTGCTTTAATGACCGCAGTTTATCCGAACAATCGTGCGAACATGCTGTGTTGGGAAAATGCACAGTTGTTAGTGCTAGGGCAGAAGACGGTGAGCTGAAGTGTTTGCGCACTAATTACACGTAGATGTTCGGGAAATGTGCGTGCCTTGTAAAGCTTGGAGGAGGAATAATACAGCGATTGTTTGAAGTCTGGGGCTCGCTGGACCGTGAAGCTGGTCACTCATGTGTGTCTGGTGACGAGGTTAAGAATGCATGGACCTTGCTTTTTCACGACGTTCCGCTCACGCGCGGGGTCAGCTTCCTTCCGTGTTTCCGTGTAGTCTTGTAGGATCAGTCATGTATCAAGTAATGCCGGTTCGATTCCCGAAGGGGGCAGAGACAGCCGTACCGGCTGTGTGACCTACCGAGCTTCTTGTCCTGTGGGGACCGGAGCCTCTTTCCTCGAGTCGTGAGGCTGACGAGGTTCAAATTATAGCGCTATACCTCCATTCCCCCCATATATCTTCATGGTCGGGAACTTATTTAAGCCCCGGGGTCACTTTACTTTTACACTATAGACAGGAGACGAGATAGCTCGGTCAATATAGTGACTAGTTTACGGGCTAGATGACCGAGGAATCGGGGTTCGATTCCTGGCAAGGACGCGAGAGTACTGGGACTCATCCAGTCTCATGTCCATTGGTGAGAAATTGATTTTTCCTCAGAAGTAAAGCGGCCGGGGCG
Organism: Cryptotermes secundus; assembly: GCF_002891405.2. NCBI lineage: Eukaryota > Metazoa > Arthropoda > Insecta > Blattodea > Kalotermitidae > Cryptotermes > Cryptotermes secundus. The sequence goes on from NW_019730108.1 coordinate 1,891,832, forward strand.
TGAAGCTGACTGCTCATTTCCATCTAGTGTCGAGGTTAATGCATGGAGCTGTACATCCACACCTCCATGCGTCTTCATGGCGTGTTGTTTAATTAATCGTAGTAAGAACTTTAACATCACCTTTAGCCTGGACAGCTCAGTTGGTATTGCGACTAGGCTCACCTTTAGCCTGGACAGCTCAGTCGGTATTGTGACTAGGCTCACCTTTAGCCTGGACAGCTCAGTCGGTATTGCGACTAGGCTAAGTGCTAGACGACCGACGATATCGGAATTAGATTCCTGGCAGGAGCAAAGGATTTTTCTGTTCTCTACATCTTCCTGGCCGGCCCTGGACCGAGAGGCTGTTTCACCGGGAGTAAAGTAGTCGGGTCATGAAGCTGACCACTCCCTTCCTTGCAATGCCGACGTTAAGAATTAGTGGAGCTGTGCCTCTACTCCTCGAGACATCTTCGTGGATGGTACAAGTCCAAGTTGTAGATGAGTTCGAACTAATTTCATTTTGTCGACCAACTGACAGAGTCGGGAAGATGTGTGAGTAGATTTCTGTGTGAATTTGTGGGGGTGAATGCGAGAGGGAAGATCAGATTATGTTCGATTTTTGCGATTTCACCCTCCGTGACGCTTTTTATTTCTGGAACAGAGCATCGCATGAGTCCAGGGACACCTGTACTTAATTAAGAAGGGGGGAGACTCCCTTGTACCTTGTAAATGGCACGACGAGTGCCCGTTCTGTTCCGTGCATGAATCCTGCGGTTGCTCATCGTGTCTCCTTTTCTGCTTCATTATTTCCTTTCCTTCTCCACACGAGTCCACCAACATCCGCCGAAGAACCGCTGTAAAGCAGATGTTCTTTCGGACAATTTTCAAACTTTAATAAGGAGTCCGTCCTGAACGGGAACCTCAAATAGTGTCTTCCTGAGATATGAACCCGCGTGGCAGAGGTGCAGTATGCACAGTAACAACTGGGTCATGTGCCAGCGTTGACCAATCACTGGCAGACGAAGCTGAGCTTCCACGCCAGCCATACACCCTAAGTGATAGTTCTGTAAGATAGATACACCCATTTTCCTTATACATGTCTTATTTTTACGCATGACCTTCTAGATTCGGCAACAGGTAAGTGTTTCACTGCTCCATGCATAGATACACGGCTCCAGTACGGAGCTGAAACTATGTAACGTGTTAAATAGAATTCATTATTGCCGCTGCGCTGTTCATGTATTGGATTCAGCAGTACAACCCGCCACAACACAAGCCTCTACCCAGGCTGTTGCGGGGAGACACAGGTCAGAAATTCCACATGTAGAAACGTGACATAGAAAATGTTCTGCTGATATCTGTCTATGGATCTATAGCCCTTGTGGACTTTGGCCGGAGTTCAATTTTTAATCAATACACAGTCTATAGGACTCCTTGGACGGGGGATCAGCACGTCGCCAGGCCGCCACCTACACACAGGACAAAACAAACACAGAATAAACGCAAACAGACATCAATACTTTGAGTGGGATTCAAACCCACGAATCCAGCGTCCGAGCGAACGTAGACAGTTCGTGCCTAAGACCGCGCGGGCAATGTGATCGGTGCTGATATATATACGTCATCTAAAATCATTGTACTGCTTACGAGGACATGACTAAATTTCAAGTAATCACATTGTAAGGATTCTTGTAATGGTTAGTTCAACGTCCTGGAAGATGAATTAAGGCTGAAATATTCATGTCAGTTTGCTCACTTATTTACTAAACGCCTCATTGTGTTATATATTACATTGAACTGAGTAAGCACCACGCATCTAACTTCGAGCCGAACTAATAAGGTTGTACCACAAAATAATTTTTTTCATTAAATGGGATAGATTTACGCTTTATTTTGTTAGTTTAAATGTAAAGCTATCCCTGTAACAGGTCGTGAAGGCTCACAGGGTTGTGAGACGTCGAGGCTCACACATTTTCTGTAAAATATTGGTTCACAAATGGCGGTAAGGTTGTAAGCCTTACGCGCCGGCCGCCCTTTACCCCCAGGGCCATAGTGCGGCTGGAAGGATTAGGTCAGTGAACTAGTAAACTCATCGGGAATAGAAATCGAGACCTTCCGGCTTGTAGCTCAGTTTTTCAACCAACTACACTACCGCGTGCCCCTTTATTTTGTGAGGTAAATTTCAGTATTGCAAGTCAACTGGTAGCGTTAGGTTAATGAAACCGGAGCAACTACACTGAGCTGGGGGCTGAGCTTGCGTCTAAGATGCAGAATATAATAAATGCTTACAGAATTTTGTTGAAGACTACAGATAAGATTGATGTAACATCTGAGGATGAGTCTTAGGGAGCCAAGTTGCTAGAACAGGAGGTGGATTATGGTGGTTCAGAGTTGTGCCCAGTGGTTAAATTGTGGTATTGCCGGTCATGAAGATTCGGGCCATGCTTAAGAAATTTACTGAGGTTTAGTGTTTCCCCCACCCCTCCGAAAAAGTCTTAAATATAACAATGGCAAAATGAGCTTATAAAAATTCACGTGACAATGTTCATAGGATTAATCTGGCTCGGTGTATGGTGCAATGGCAGGTTCTTTTCCGTTTAATTTGGGTGTATACGTATGTAGGTATGTATGTAGACTCTATATTAATGTGTTTAGAAACATTCGCAGTTGAAGTAGCTCCGGTCCAGATCAAACTTCACGTTTCTACACGTAGCAGCTCTGCTGTCTACATAAGCCGTTCATTCCCTAACAGTGGTTGTTTCTAGGAGCCTTTGGCGCTGTCTCCTGCTCCCCCTTCAGGTACTTTCTGCGCTGTTCCAGTTCACTGCAACTTTCCTGAGGTGCTCTTCTTTGTGCATGCACCAGAGGGGAAGCAAAAAATCAATCATCGCGTTAAGGAAGAATTTAGTTCGGCAGCAGTTTGGGGGCACGCGGCAGCGCAGTTGCTTGAGGCACTATGCTGCAAGCCTGAAGGTCGCGGGTACGATTCCCGATGAGGTCACTGAAATTTTCAGTTGACCTAATACTTCCAGCCGAGCTATGACCCTGGGGCCGACTCAGCCTCTAACAGAAATGAGTACCAGGAATCTCCCTGGGGGTAAAGGGCGACCGGCGCGTAGAGGTGACCTCACCGCCATCTGTGAGCCGATTGTCTAGAGAAAATGTGGGATCCTCGACGTCTCACAACCCTGTGGGCCCCCACGGTCTGTTACAGGGATAGATTTACCTTACAGTAATTTATTGTAACATTAACTTTCAGGTCTTGCAACAGATTCTTGTCATACCGTCTTGTTGCCATGACAACAAAATACACTCAGCGGTCATAAAGGACTTTTGTGAAGGGTTGAAATGCATTCATTGTTATTGTGTCTGTTCTGAAACACAGGTTGTCCCAGAATTATGTTACCACATCGTGTCTTCTTCCTTTATTTATATTACGTTAATAGCAGAAGAAGTAGCAGGCTAGCGTAGCGGTAATGCTCTTGTCTCGTATTCGGGAGGTGGTCAGTTCGAACCTCAGCCGAGAAACTGGGTTTTCATGATTTTTCTTAGTCTCGTTAGGTAGGTGCCTAGCTTGTGCCTCGATTAGATCACAAACGGTTATCTCCAGACCCACTTCACTTCATCATGCATCTGTGGTCCTACCTGTGGGCGTTGTTTTGTCTAGACCGTGACAGCGTCGCGAAGCAACACTGTAGCCAGCAAAACTAGCAACATCAAGCTGTGACACTAGCGCGCAGGCGCGTTCTACAGTGCCAAAGGACTCAAGTGAGAAAGGGTAATTATGATTCACAATAACATGTACGTCAGTGATGGCTGTTCGGAATGTATCATGCGGTTGCATTTCCGAATGACCTCGCTTCGAGACCCGGAGTGACATCTGCTGAATAGAGAAGCAACGGGTTGCAAGAAGATGCAGTTGTATTCTGATAAACCGAAGGAGGATGAGATGGGCGCGTCATATAGAGCGCACGTGGGCGTAATCTCGAAGACAACGAAGCACCTAAAAGACCTGGGCATTGATGGAAGTTTGATATTGCAAGAAGTTATGGGAATAACTGATCTGCTTTTATTCAATATGACACGGACCACATAGAAAACAAAAAAATATGGAGCACACACACTGACAGCAAGGTGGTCTCATAAGCCTCATTGGTAGGACACAGACCGGATAGAAAACGAAGAATTAATGGGGGACACACAACAGACAGCAAGACAATATCATAAACCTCCTTGGTACGACACGAACCGGATAGAAAACGGAGAAATGAGCGACGTATCGTGTTTTGTAGCTGGTGTTGATACCTGTAGAGAAGCAAAGCTTCTGGCAGCCCAGACAGATGCCGCCCAAGCTGTCCATCTCATTGGAACCAATCCAAGTCCCCCTCCACGTGCGTGCACCTCGTTACAGGCCAGGAAATTGCCCTGTTCCCTCCGTGACACTCTCCTGACCGATGTAATTTCCTGTGTCGTTTCAACTCTGCAGTAACTGAAACTCCGGACGGGGGGGGCTGTGCAGGTGTCCATCAGGGTTACCCAACTTCGCTCATTTTGCTTTACCCGGAACCCAGCCTCATATTCAGTGGGTTCCGGGATTAAGGCTGCCGGAACGTGAAGCTGACCTATGCCCTCCATCTAGTGCGGAGGACAAGAATGATGGAGCTACATCTCCAATCCCCATACTTCTTCATGGCGTTGTGCTTAATTAATTAAGCAAACAAACAACTCTGTCTCTTCGTATTGCATTACAGTCTTTTGTTGGACCTTGGCCGAGTATTCAGTTTCTTAATCCTATACAGTCAGTAGGACTCTTTAGACAGGGTATCAGCCCACCAGAAGGCCTCTACCTACACACAGAATAAACGTACACAGACATCAATTCCTCTAGTAGGATTCGAACTCACGATCCCAGCGTTCGAGCGGGCGAAGACGATCCATGCCTTAGACAGCGCGGCCACTGTGATCGGCCACACAGGGACAATTACAAATCAACTGGACAGACCATGTCAGTATAATTACAGCGTTCCATTTCGTGTGAATTTTGTAGCATGTAGATTCTAAAGGGTTCTGGGTCCAGTGATTGAGGTTAGTTGTCTCTAAGGGACACAGCAGTGTATGTGCCTCACACCCTGTCACCCTGAGGACGGAAACAGATCCATTTTCCGAAACGTTGTGTTCTTAAGATTACCGGACGATGGACGAAGTCCAAAACCGCCAGTAATTCTGGATGTCAGAAGCGTTTAGAATCTACGGATTGTATTACGCGTAAGCCCAGAAGGAGAATACACCTTTTGCAGCGAAGTCAGAGAAACCGGTCGGTGGCCATCCAGCCGCCAAGTGGGCGCGCTGTTTTCCGGACACCTTACTTCCGGTGGGGTACACAACTAACACGATGGGAATGAAGCAACAAAACAACAGACCCACTTGAAGTTCAAGTATCAGTTTTTTTTTTATTGTCGTCTTTCGACGTTCCCTCAGACGATCAGGACGACAAACTTGTCGTGACGTCCTGTTTGAGTCTGACGGAGCTGCAATTCTCACATCGGTCAGAATGAAACTTCCTGTCTTACGGGATATAACGTCAAGCAACGATTCGGAGGAAAATATCGCCTATGTGTTCGAAGACGAGGGGCACGCGGTAGCGTTTTTGGTTGAGGCACTATGCTACAAGCAGAAAGGTCGTGGTTTAGAGTCCCGATTAATTAATTTATTCTATTTATATAAATCTTCCAGCCGCAATATGGCCCTGGGCTCGACTCAACCTCTAACAGGAATGACTACCAGGTACCTTTCTGGGGGTAAAAAGCGAATGGCGCTTAAGGCTGACAACCTCACCGCCATCTGTGAGTGGATTGTCTAGAAAATGTGGGAGCCTCGACGTCTCACAGCCCTGTGGGCCTTCACGGCCTGTTACAAGGATACCTTTACTTTTTACCTTTTACCGTCGAAGAAGAAGTCAAGCGGGAAACCAACCAGCAGGCTTTGCTCTGTCTCTGTCTGTCCTCCTTCCGTCTGTCTACCTACCCACTTTCATCTACGCCTATCTATTTACCTATCTGCACTTGTAGGCCATTTTTTCCCACCTTTGTCCTTTTTTTCTTTGTATAGATGAGCAGCACTTCACGGGCAATTAGTTCATTATTTCAGCACAAAAGCAGTGACTTGTTCGTATGGAAAATGCGTATATAAAAAACAGCATGTTCTGGGTTTAACTGATCTCGGGTAATTAACTGCTGGCCCTCAACAGCACATTCAATCTTGGTTTAGGGTCGCATGGAGACCAATGACAGTTTTTTTATACTTTCCAGGATTTTTCCATGTTTTTTAAACAACTGATCAGAGTCAGGGTTACTTTACGACAGGCGGTTTATCGTCAATCAGTTTGTCTTGGCGACAAACCCTTCGAGGCACAAGACCGGAGACTGTTTTTGCAACTGAATCCTTGCGGTCATGTAACATCATCTCTGACGGGAAGATGGGTTTGTCTCTTACGAATAGGCTTCGATTTTTTTCAACTGTACCTCTCGCACATATAGCATAGATTTGCATACTCATGGGGAATGCTATTTTTTCTGGAAGAACTGATCGCTTACTTTCCTTTCACTACGTACTAATTGATACGACACGGACCGCATAGAAAACACCGCGTCCAGTACTTATTTTATCATTGCGTTTGTATTCTTTGCCGCGAGAATGTGTTTACTAGAGCCGTTGCGTAGCAACTGAAGGGGAACCCACAGAGAGCAAGGTGATCTCGTAAGACTTTTTATTTTTTCAAAGGAAAGAAAATAGGCTAGAAATGGCGGTCTTTCTTTGAAACTGCAAAATTCTATGAATCTGCCCCTAACTTATAAGATGGCTGATGTCCTAGCCTGCATGCGGACACAGCTTGTCTGCTGCACGGCTGTGTAGAAGGAAGGCATTAGGTTTCATGGTGTAAGCACTAGACGCATGGCCGGGTGTTGCCGGCGTGCTGCCCGGTTCCATGTCCACATCACGTACGGACGACTCAGCAAGAAGACGCTCACAAACAACGTCTCAGAACAGAATATCAGCTTTATTTTGTCTTCTCTTCCTGAAGATGGCGGGGCCGGCTACCACAGTCAGTACTACCAATACGCAGCAGTCTGCAAGACCGAGTACTCGATATTCGGTTCCCGGCCGGGGCAGGAGGTCTTCGACGTCGTGTCCGAACCCTTTCTCTTGGAGTAAAGCGGCCGGGTCGTGAAGCTGAATACTCAGACCCGTTTAGTACCGAGGAACATCTTCATGACGTAATGCGTAATTAAGCTCAGGGACAATTGTCATGTTATGTTCCACAATCTCTTCTCTACAGTATGTTACATTCAGCCTACATTCACACTACGGTAGTTATGACTTCTGATTATCGTCATATGTAATGAGTTTATGTTTGTTTCTTGGGGTGGGGTGAGACTGAGTCCTCTTGGTACGTCGGCCACTAACTGGCCTACTGTACCAGCCCCGGATGCTAGATGATGATGAGTGTGGAGCAGTCGGTGGAATGTGAATTGGCAGGGGAAACCGACGTACTCGGAGAAAACATGCCCCAGTGTTACTTTGTTCACCACAAATCCCAGATGACGTGACCTGGGATCGAAGCCGGCGACTAACTACATGAGCTGTGTCACGGCCTGATGTAAAGGGGTTAGTACAGGTCTGTTGTTCCGTCTGGGTAATAGCCAATAACGTCATTTCACTGTCAGACGTGTCGGAGCGACAGGTGTTCTGTGCTGACTTCCGGTTTTCTCCGTCATCAACTGCTGATTTATTCTAGTTCAGTCAGTATAGCAGCTAGGCTACATGCTGGATGATCTAGGGATCGGGGTTCTATCCTCGGCAGATGAAAGAGTTTATTGCCTTGTCCACGGAGTCCAGACTGGCCCTGCCCCCCACAGTCTCGTATGCAGTGGGTATCCAGAAGGAGTGCGGGGGGGTTGGTCCCGGATATAGAGCTGAGGCTGGTCACTTACCTCCACGCAATAACTCAGTGGAGCTGAGCCCTCCCTGAGAAGCTGCCAGTCTCTCAGCTACTCAAGAACTTCACAGCATTTTATGGAACCCGAAGGTTCACCACCGTGTACACAATAGCCCGTCACGGGTCCCTATCCTGAGCCAGATCAATCCGATCCATACAATCGTATCCCCATTTTAATATTGTCCACCCATCTACGTCTTGGTCTTTCTAGTGGCCAAATTTCACGCACGTACAAAACGTGTTCAGACAGCAGACGAGAAGACAAAAGTTCTGGACTGAATGGTAGCAAGCATTAACTGGATTAATGTGCTCTTAATTTTTCATGAGGAAATTAAAAATGTGTGGAGCTATGCCTCCTTTCCACCATAAGTTTTCATGATGTTTCGCTTCACTTAGCACAGTGGCAGCTTTATGATGCGTTTCTGTACAGACACTGCGGACTGTATCATACATGTTGGGAATTGAGGTTCTCACAGATACAACGCCGCATAGACTGCTGAATGTCAACCGACGTTTCGGAGAAACATGTCGCCCCTGTCTTCGAGGTAGAAGAATTAGCCAAGCAGGAAACCTGTTTTCACGCTGGTTTCTTGCTTGGCTTCTTCTTCGACCCCGAAACGTTGGTTGACTTTTCAACGAACTACACGACATTATAGAACTCTTGGTAACTTCATAGTCTACGCACGGAGCACGCGCAGAGCGGCCAGAATGAGTTTGGCGTGTCTGTGCCGTGAATGACGTAACGAGGTATTTTTTAATCACTATTATTGGGTCTGCTGTACTTCCTGGGCTTCAGTTACTGGGACACGAAAGTAGCTGAGTGTGTCAGCATTGTGGAGCACGTCAGTTGATCCCGTGTAGTTTTGTATCACTGCCTGTTACTTCAGAGGGAAGACATTTACTGGCGGTATCAACGAACAGGGTAAAAGGTAAAAGTATCCCTGTAACAGACCGTGGAGGCCCACAGGGTTGTGAGACGTCGAGGCTCCCACATTCTCTAGACAGTCGGCTCACAGATGGCGGTGATGTTGTCAGACCTACGCGCCGGCCAGCCGTTCTTTACCCCCAGGAAGAT
>NW_019730108.1:1901239-2032380 GCF_002891405.2 Cryptotermes secundus
TAATTTCACGAAGTTAACTTTACATTCATACTTTAAATGCATCATGTATTATGCTGGTTTATTATTTTGTTCCGTTTACTGTCAGTAATCGTTACCTTCTCTTCTGAGTTTAAAACGGGCATAACTCCGTAACCGTTCAAAATCGGACACATGTTTATATGAACTTTTTTGATCACAAATACCTAGGAAATCACCTCCTGCAGTTATGCCATAAAGTCGTGAAACACCCTGTATACACACCACCAGTTGCTTACTTTTCGATACACACGTAGTCACGTTTTATATGCTATATACTTACGTTTTATGTGTACGCGCCGTATGATTTTGATATTTTTAACACAATCTTTGAAAAACTTTTAACTCTTTGACTAAAATTGATTGATTTTGATTACGTATTCAGCAATGCATCGCAATATATCTATATATATGTACACACGTGACCACGACCGAAATATGCAGTGTTCAGTATAATAAACAGATTGATATACAACTCACTCGCTTGTTATATACAGCAGAATCTGCGTGTTGTGTGACGTCATGAAAGCCTCTAAAGCTGGGGAGAATATTTGGACCTAAGGTTGATGAAATGGTAGGGCATGTAGAACGCATGGGAGAGAATGTTCATACAAAGCTTTTGTAGGAAACCCTGAAGGAAAGGGACCACTAGGAACATCTCGATGTAGATGGAAGAATAATAGTACTAAATAAGGTACAGGGTAAGTGGATTGCATTCGGAAAAGGAGGGCTGATTTGAAAATTGGGGGCCGTTGAAATAACCAAATAGTCAATTATAACATTGGAGAGTACTAACTTCTCGGATATAACGCCGTGTAGTCCGTTGTAAGTCAACTGACGTTTCGGAGGAACATGTCGCCTCCATGCCCCTATGCATCTTCATATCGTGACCCTTGGAACAGAGCCAGAATTGCCTTCCATTTCACACGTCTCCCCTCATTTGGCGACAGTCTCTTTGCTTCCCTCGAGATGTGAAACTACACTCATCCAGAAATGCTGTTTACGTGCTACAAGGTAAATCAGGGCTAATGTGCCCGTCAGGTACATCACGTCGTGTTAAGGAAGGGGCTGACCTGAGGTCACGCGGTTAATATTTGTTGGAAGGAGCTTTGGGCTGCACCCGGGGGTGGCTTGAAGGGCAGGTACTTCCGCTACATGCCGACTGCTTATTAAGGTTATGTGCAACTTCCCTCCTGGCTCAGGAAATGACACCGTTCGGTCGGCGTGTTACACATTTTGAGAAATTATTCCCAGAAGCTATTGCGCACGAGCCGTCTGGGATCGTACTAGAGCCAGTGACCCTGATTTATGAATGCAGGCGTGACCAAACACTTCAACCTTTCTGACCCACGGTAGCAGAAGGCATTCTCCCGTGTTACACATTTTGAGAAATTATTCCCAGAGGCTATTGCGCATGAGCCGTCTGGGATCGTACTAGAGCCAGTGACCCTGATTTATGAATGCAGGCGTGACCAAACACTTCAACCTTTCTGACCCACGGTAGCAGAAGGCATTCTCCGTCTGTATAGTTGCTGGTTTGCGAAAAATACACCTAGGAAGCAGTGACACTTTAGCGTCTAGTAGACGCTTACAGACGTTTCGGAGGAACGAGCTACCTCCATCTTCAGGGTCGAAGAGTAAACCGAGCCAGCAAGCAAGCAGCCAGCAGAGTAACTTTCCTTTGCTGGCTATTTGTTTTTTCTTCGCCCCTGATGATGGAAGCTGTTCGTTCTTCCGAAACACCGGTAAATTTCAACCAGATCTAACGGCATTACACACGGGACGGTGGCTCTCTTTTTAACTAACTTTTTATTTTTCTTACTTATTCATTCTGTTCTTTCCGATATTCTCTTCCTTCTCCATTTTTTCATTTTCCCTTTCTACCTTCCTGCCTTTGTTCCCTTTCCTCGTCATTTTCCCCATTCCTCTGCATTCCTCCTTCCGCTTTCCTTTCCCTCTTCTCGCTCGTGTTCTGGGGTCACGCAGCGCGCATTCAGGGTGAGGGGGCCAACGCGTAATGAATCGCCTCAAGTCTTGAACAAGGGGGGGTGCAGATCTCCACCTCCATGTATTCTTCCCTAAGCTACTCAGACACTTCCCTTTGGTTCGTTTCGATAGAACACAATTCCTACTTTACACCAAGCTCAACTGAAACTTGCCGGTTTTCTCAACAGATGTCAGTCCTGCATGATATGAAGGCCTGCGATCTCTCGTACCCCGCAGGTGTAGATAAACGTGCATAGAATGCAACCAACTGGCCTGCTATTGCACACTTTTCGGGCCAATATTCCTTGAGACTGAAAGGTGTTTCTCAAGTAAGTATCGCCCTGAGAAGTGCATAATCAAAGCGTAGTTGGTTGTAGTTTTGAGACATGTAAAGTTTGTAACTACTTGATGCTTCGGATATGTCTGTATTGCACTGGTAAAGGTACTGTTGTCCCTGTGCTTAACTAATTAAGCACTACGCCATGAAGGCGCGTGGGGGAGTGGATGTATACATCCACATTTTCTTGACCTCAGCACTAGTTGGAGGTCAGGGGTCAGCTTCATGCTCCGGCCGCTTTACTCCCGGGGAAAGGGCTCCCAAGAACACATTGGATAGGGGGCTAGAAGAAAATAATGATTGATATTAATGGGTAAAAGAAAGATTGTCACTGTGTTCGGTTAAGAGACGCTCCATCTAGACGTAGGGGAAAGTGGAGATATAGCTCCATTCTGTCTTGACCTACTGCATTAGATAAAGGGTGGATTGTTGTTGTCCTAATTATAGACAATTTTGTTGACATAAGCCTACTTCGTGTATTCTTTTATTGCTAGTGGGGTGGGACTAAGTCCCTTGTGCTGCGGCCACTTCTGGCCTATTGTACCAGCCCCAGATGATAGGTGATGGTGATTGTGGAGCAGTTGGTGGAATGAAGATTTGCAGGGGAAACCGAAGTACTAGGAAAAATACTGCCCTAGCGCCACTTTTCCCACCACAAATCCCACTTCACCAGACCCGGGATCGAACCCGGACCGCCGCGATGGCAAGCCAGCGACTAACCGCTTGAGCTATGGCGCGGCTCACTTTGTGTAAAAAGGTAAATTTTTCCCCTGTGCCTAACTATGTAAGCAGTGGGCCATGAAGACGTATGGGTGAGCATTCTTGACCTCGGCATTAGTTGGAGGGTGAATGGTGAGCTTCACGTCCCGAGCACTTTACCCCCGGGGAAAGTGTCCCTGTGACCCACTCGAATGGGTCTGGACAATGTGGAGAGGGCTATGAAGTAGTTCTCTTTGTGTCAGTGAGAGAATGTTACGGGATTGGCGTAGGCGAGACTACACGTTTAACGAAGTGAGAAAGAGAAAAATCTCAATTGCTCTCTCCCAGACATGCAGTTGCAGTAAGTGACCATTGCGGGGGAAGAGCTCTGTGAGATCTTAAGTAACCAGTTTGGAAAATGCGTGCACTCCAATTTTAAGTCCACTTCCCCCTTGTGTTATTATTTACTACCCCAGGAGATATGTTTCCTTAGGGCATTCAACAGGACGTGAGAACTATATATATTTAGGATTTTGTAACCTTTTATTATTTGTCTCGAGAGAAAAATGCAACTGCACTGTGATATTGACCATTATCTGGTGGTGGCAAAAGTTAGGGAGAGACTGACAGTTAGTAAACAAGCAACGCACGAATTTCAGTTAGAGAAGTTCAAGCTCATCTCCATGGAATTAGTTACTCAGATACAATAAAATGCAGGAAAGGCATGACTGCAATTTGTTCTTCCAAGAAATAAAGTGAAAAGCTACACAATGTACACGAGAAAGGAATAGAGACTAAATACTTTATTTCCCTCTGACCTGGAAACATGAATGCATTTTTCTGTGGAGAATGGTGCAGTTCATTTCGCTCGTGCATTGACATTGTAGCTACTGTTGGGGGCGTGGTCTGGCAGACAATGCAGAACGGCGATGAGTGTGTTCACACATTCTGCATGTTAAATTACTGGGGGCTGCCACATCTGCTTCTCGCTCTGTATTCCTCCACAATGATTAGGAACGGTAACTGTTGGCAAAAGCACTAATTAAAGGCATACGTAGGACAAGAACCGTGAAACATTGAAGCAAGCATGGAATAACAGATGAAAATAATATTAAGAATAAGCATAACACAGCTGGATTAAAATAAAAAAGTAAATATAAAACATGTGAAAATGCTGAGAATACGCGTAAGTGTAAAGTATTTTAATTAATCGAGGCAGTAAAGTAAGCATAAAACAACATGAGGCAAGCTGAAGCGTAGTTGATTCAGGTATTATGCTACAACCCGGAAGGTCGCGGGTTCGATTTCCGATGAGGTAATTGGATTTTTCAATTTACATAATCATCAGCATCCATAAGTTTTTAAGATCTCTGTGCTCACCAGATGTAAGGTCCGAGGTTCTCATGGCGATCCCTGTGAAGATTACTGCCTTGTTGCGTATGCATGTCTTGGATATTTATCGGCGCTTCGGAGAAACAAGCTGTTCCCATCATCAAGGCAGAAGAGTACTCTCTCTCTCTTTTCTACCTGAAAATGTAGGCACCACGTTCCTCCGAAACGTCGGTACACCTTTTTAGATGAATACCCTTTAGAGTCTCGATAATATTCATACTATTCAATACCATAAACTGTTGCTTATGCCTTAAAAATCATAAAAAGAATTCGTAGTTACTGAATTTTTTGGACTGATGAACTACTTTACGTTGGCACAAGGACCGCATAGAAAACGAAAAATTAAAGGGGACACAGAAGAACACAGACAGCAAAGTGATATCATAAGCCTCAGTAGTCTACAAATTATGGGGGTGGGATATAAAGAGAATGAAAGAGAAACCGGATACACCGACAGCAAGGTGATCACATAAGTTTATTTTTCCAAAATAAGGAAAATAGACTTAAAAGGATATGCACCGGAAATGATAAGAGATTAATTGTTAGAACAATTCCCGGCGCTACCAAATTTTCTGAGAAATAGTGGGACTGGAAGGGGTTCACTCAGCCTCGTGAGGATAGTTGAGGAGTTATTTGAAGGAAATAGCGGCTCCGGTCTGGAATACCGAAATTAACGGCTGTGAGGATCCGTTGCGCTGACCACGCGACACTCTCTATCCGCTAAATTTGTCATTAACTTCGCCGACAAGCGGCGTACGCTCGGTCGGTATAGTTCGCTTGCGGACTCAAGCGACGGGGCTTGTTTCTTTGGCTGATATCTCGCCAGTTGATGGAAGAAAAGCAATAAGGTCCAGATTATGGCGGCTTGAAGATGTGGAGAATGATTTACGAGAGATACAAGTGAAGAGATGGAGATAAAAGGCAGTTAATGGAGAATAATGGTCATGTGTTGTAAATAGGGCCTAGATCCTTAGAGGACGCTAGTACCAAGACAGAGGAAAGTGTCTGGGTTATTGACGTACATCTCATGACCATCACGTGACTTCGCGAACTGTTCCCTTCTGTGTTAAACCATAATTCAGCATATTGGACTGCCCTTGAATTGTCTTAAACCGGCTATAAAAACTTTTCGTTTTTTAATCTCCTCAGTTTGTTCACCCGCACGAGTACGCCGTGTCTGTTATCTTTTCACGTTTTCATGGCGTGTTCTTCCGTATTTTATCGCGAGTTCTAGATGTTGTGTGGAGCTCAATGTATTGTTACTTCTTGTGGGCGGCAGTGTTTCTGCGCGCGCACACGCGTACGTCACATATCACACAGAACACGAGCACACCTGCTGTTAAGTCACCGGTTCATTGCGCTTCATCGCCGTGGTGAACGGTCTGCCTCCTCTTGACCTGTGTCCAGCCCCCTCTCCCATTGCTTATAAAATCTATTCAAGAAACCTTTCGAAGTGCGAATTTCGGAGGAATTTTGTGTTTTGGGGCGACACCAACTACCTTTCCACCATTTTAAGTTCAATGTGAGATGCAGCCCACCACAGTAATTTGCATTTTTTTTTCATTTCCTTCCCGGATACTATTAGCCTCTTACTTTAACCTAACTAACTAACTAACTAACTAACTAACTACATGGATCTGAGTCTTACTTGAGAAGCCGCCAGTCGGTCAGCTACTCAAGAATTTCACATTTACGGAACCCGAAGTTTCATTACCGTGTTCACAAGAGCCATTGACTGATCCCTATCCTGAGCCACGTCAATCCAATCCATATCGTCCCATCCTATATCTCTAAGACCCATTTTAATATTATTTTCCGTCCTACGTCTAGGTCTTACTAATGGTCTAAATCGTTCTGGGGTTCCCACCACAATTCTACATGCAGAGTTCTTCTTCCAATGCGTGCTACATACCCTGTCCATCTCATCCTCTTTGACATAATCATTCTAATTATATTTGGCGGGGAGTACAAGTTATGAAGCTCCTCATTATGCTGTTTTCTCCAGTCTCTCATTATTCCACCTCTCTCCGGTCCAAATATTCTCCTCAGCGCAGTCTATGTTCCTCCCTTAATGTGAGAGACCACGTTTTTCACCCATACAGAACAACAGGCAAAATTTTGGAAGTGCTCTTTTCAAGTCTCGGCCGAATTTCCAGCAATTTTAAGTAAGGTATATCCATCTATTTCTCTCCGAGTCTCAAGACGAATGCTGGGATATTACTTCTATTGGGCCACGACCGTTCACTCCGAAATCCTCCCCTAATTAAACACTATAGGGTCTAGATGTTGACAGTGTCTTGAAGTAAGCCAAACAAGAAGTTATGGGGAGAAATCGGTCGGCCAGATACAAGTATATTGCTGCTGGCCCTCGCCAACACACTAAATCCTGATTGCAATTCCAGATTTTTGTTTTTTCCAAAACTGTTACGTGTTTTGAAATGAGGCCTCCTCTTCAACGACAGGGGAGGTCAGACTACCACTGGTCACTGCCGCTCTACTGGGGGCCACTCACTCCCTGACTGATCCTCTCCACACGCACACACAGACACACGCACGCACAGACATCAGAGTCAGAGTCAGATTTACTTTATGACTGGAGAAAAGTTCATCTTGGCGAAAAGCCCCTTGAGATTCACGACCAGAATTTTTATTTTCCAACTGAACACATGCGGTTATAGTCCTTAATGTACCATCTTCTCTGATGAGTGGATGCGTCTGTCGTTTGAAATTGCTTCTGGGCCTCGCCAGCGCAGTCATTCTCGGGTCCGAGTCCCGTGGAACTCATGACTACTATTTACTCTCTCAAATTCGAGACTCTCCCAGTCTGGAAGGCCAGGTCCCCGTATCCATATCCCCCAGGAACAGGGTGGCCCATTTATACCTCCAAGCACTGGGTTCCCTTTCGTCGCCTCCTACGACTCGCAGGGCTACGATGGAGGTATTCGAACCTGCATCCACGTGGGAGATCTGCTTGCTTACTGAATATTTGATACGACACGGACCGCATATGAAACACGGCGTTCAACAGTTCTTCTGTTGTTGCGTGTTTATTCATTAACACCGTAACGTGTTTACCGAGTCATTGCATAGCAACGATAGGGGGGAGATAGACACTTAGACAGCAAGGCAATTTCATAAAACTCCTTTTACTTCTCTGAAATTACGAAAGTAAGTTAAACACACACCAAGGTGAAATTGTAGTTTTGTATAGCTCAATCTTCACGCTTTTATATAGCAGATGTACACGAGATGTACAGAACCCATCTCAGTCGCACTGCATCTGTACGAGTGATTCAGCAGCAGAATTGTGTTGACCAACTCCGAACACGAGTTCCCACGCCTGGAGCCACTTTCATCTCGTTTCTCCGCAGCCCACAAGATGATTTGCATACATACACTTCAGGATATCAGTGTCGGGGGTAACGCGCTCTTCCCCGCGGCCCACAAGATGATTTGCATGCACACACTTCAGGATATCAGTGTCGGGGCTAACGCGCTATTCTCCGCGGCCCACAAGATGATTTGCATGCACACACTTCAGGATATCAGTGTCGGGGCTAACGCGCTATTCTCCGCGGCCCACAAGATGATTTGCATGCACACACTTCAGGATATCAATGTCGGGGGTAACGCGCTCTTCTCCGCGGACCGAGAGAAACATTCTCTTAAGAGGATAATAACGTAAATGAGCCTTTGTTTAAACAAGTTTCAGTTGCCCTTGTCAGCAGATAGCATGTTCAGATAAGCTGGAATTAGCAGTCGCATTGTTGTCCCGTGACCTGCCTGCACACAGGCAGATGTGTAGCAGCAGATGTCAACAGATGACTTTCTGACAGCGTTGTCAGTAGGCAGCGGGAAACAGCGTGGAGGAATGCGATTGTGTCCTAAATTAAGGTACTATGCTGGCATTTCGCTAAACGGACTGAAGGAACTCATTGCGCCGTCCGAGATCTGAATCAGGCACCTCTCAAATACAAATCACAGGAGTTACTGAATTTTCAGACATTCCATATTACTTATGGCCTAATGTCAAATAAACTACAAAACAGAAAGAAACACTTATTCGTTTCGAATTTTCTGGTGGTCCCGGAAGGTCGTGAGTTCAATTCCCGATTAGATTGTAGGATGGCCCTGGGGTCTACTCAGCCTCTATAGAGGCCCATACACGTACGAGTCTGGCTCGCGAATCCGGCTCGGCGAGCTTGACTCGGGAGCCGGGCTCGAATTAATTTCACCACAAATGCATGAGCTGACTCCCAACTTTGCGACCCACACACGGACGAGTTTGGCTCATTGGAAACCGAGCCGAGTCGGACTCGCGAGCCAGACTCGCATGTGTATGGACCCCTTAACTGAAATGAGTATCAGGAAATATTCTTGGGGGTAAAGGGTGGTCGGTGCGTAAGGCTGACAAACTTATCGCCATCTGTGAGCCGATTTTCTAGAAAATGTGAGAACCTCAACATCTCACAAACGTACTGGCTTCCATGACCCGTTAGAGGGACAGCTAGTGGTCAGTATTCGTTTACCCCTCATTGACAATGAATAAGCCGAAGGTCTCAGCATCTTCCTGCATCTCGGTCGCATTCCTGCTAAATATTCCGGGCGCCCCGGAGTCCGACTGTACTAACTGTGAGATTTCTCTTGGACTGTATCAGCCTCTCCACGTAAATGCCCGGGTAGAACCTAACCCTGTACCCCGTCTTCCTTCCACTTTCTATTTAGCCTACTTTCCTTATTTTGAAAAAATGAAAGTTTACTTCTGCTGTCACCTTGCTGTCTGTGTGTCCCCCCTATCCACTTCTGAATACCTGAACCAATCGTTACGAAACTCGGTATGTACGTATATCCTGACATCTGAGCCCATCTCAACGGCATACTCCATAAATCCCTCCCATCGGTCCGTGTGTCTGTATGTGTATCCCTCCTATCGTTGCTAGGCAACGGCTCTGTAGCTCTGTAAAGAGTTTACCTCGGCAACGAATACAATAGCGACGTCGTTTTCTGTGCGGTCCGTGTGGTATCAAATTAAAGTAGGAGATTAGTTCTTTTCAGAACTTCCTATTAATACACTGCTCATTAATCGCCCTGTCATTTGACGTTATAAACTGAGCTACAGTCAGTGTCGTAACGTAAACCACAAATAAATAAATACAATTATCGGCTGAGCCAGCGAATTTGCGATGCATTTATCGATCGGAGAGTATTGTCTTCTGGGATATAACGCCGTGTTTTCCGTTGAAAGTCAACCGAATTTTCGGAGGAACGTTTTGTCTCCGTCTTCAGGTTCGAAGAAAAAGGCCAACAAGAAACCAGAGAGAAAGCAGTGACTCTGCTTGTCACCTTTTTTCACGCTGTTTTCTTGCTCGTCTTGTTCTTCGACCCTGCAGATGGAGGCGAAACGTCTGTTGACTTCCAACGCATACACTACACGGCGTTATATCCCAGAAGATAGTACTGTTAATAACCAACTCTGTGAGATCCTCAAACCCACCGTTCACGCATGCTCAAGAGCCCCCTGTTTACACGGCAGCGGGGTTCGTGTGTGAGCAGTGACGTAACAATTGAATCCTGTTGGGGAAGGGCTCGTAATGAAATTGCTGAGCAAGGAGACCTTCTGCGCATGGCCTGGAGGCTGCACTACACGGGAACCGCATGGAACACGAGCAGGTTTCTCGTCCAATTAAGAAATGGAAAGCAGATACCGTCACCACGCGTTTCCATGTTTGTATGACTTCAGCTCAATTCATTGAAACCTAATTTCATCTGACGTATCGATCAGAGTAGTAGTTCCTAACTGCTGGACCGTGGACCGGGGTAGGTTCGCTTCTTGTCACGACCGCTACAGGAGATAATTAAAAGGGGAAGACATTTAATGTTGCATCATTGTGGGAAGTGGAGGTTAAGCTCCACGGATTCATAATATCGGCAGTAGTTGGAGTGACTGGTGAGCTTTGCGCTCCGGCCCCTTTAATCTCAGAGAAAATATGTTTCAGTGTCCTAGGATATGAATTGGTATATACAGGGAGTCCCAGGAGGAAAGGTCAGTATTCTGGGAGGTCATAGCATCGGCCATTTAGACAAGAAAGTGTATATGTACAGGTGTCCTATTCCGAGCGGTTTCCGAGATACAGCTGTATGGTGGTACATGGTGGCATTTAGGAAGGCAGATGAGTCACTTGTCTGTTCAGACAAACTTGACAGTTTCTTCAGACCTGCATCATTACGTTCAGAAACAAGTCCAGCTTCTGGGTCTTCTATCCATGAATAAATCTATTGTCTCTCCAGAAATAAATGTTCTGCAGCGATATTTTGCTATTTCATTTCATCAGCACTACTTATCACACTAAGTTATTGTTACTGTGTGCAGCAAGCAAAGATAGCGTTCCATAATTACCTCGGCGTCATTTACGTGGAGTTTGCTCACGTCAGGCTCGACTGCAGTATGGAACACTTCGTAAGAGGGACAAGGCTGCAAGTAACAGCGCACCGGCGCGAAGCAATGCAACTGCTTTCCAATTAGCTTTTCTTTCTTCGTGTTTTGGTCTGCTTTGGTTCAGGATTCTGATGACAGCACCGCGTACAGATGCACCGATTGCGTTGCTGTTACAGAACTGACAGAACTTGAATTTGCAAAAACTTAAGGCTCTTTAGGCCCCAACTTAAGGCTCTTTAGTCCCCAACTCAAGGCTCTTTAGGCCCCAACTGAAGGCTCTTTAGTCCCCAACTCAAGGCTCTTTAGGCCCAAACTTAAGGCTCTTTAGGCCCCAACTTAAGGCTCTTTAGTCCCCAACTCAAGGCTCTTTAGGCCGCAACTGAAGGCTCTTTAGGCCCCAAAGGAATAACAACTGGAATTCTCTACAATGTAGCTGCATTTGTCAGGGCAGCTGCCATGAGGAATTGATACTGGGTCCAATATGACAGCTTCCCTGTTTTTTGCCAGTCAGAAGATGGTAATATTGTTATTTAGTTATTTGCATCACTGCAATATTGTCTTTTGTCGCTTCACGGATGTTAACTTAGCTTTGCCGCGTTTTTCTGCTAGTTTCTTGTTTGCCTTATTCTTCGACCCTGAAGATGGAGGCGGTATGTTTCTCCTGAACGTCGGACTGCCTCCGAACTGCTCCCCGCTACAACACAGAACACCTCACTCTTTAAATTTTAAAGAATTCTTGTGAATTCGACATGTCGCTACCCGCTGTGGGTGCAATTTTTGGAAACCGTGTCCTGTAATATGTAAAGTTGTCATTAAGCACTAAACCATGAAGACGTTTTGGGGAGTGCACCATTCTTGACCTCGGTGCTAGATAGAAGTTACTGGTCAGCTTCACACCCTGGCAGCTTTACACCAAGGGCAAGAGCCCCCTGAGCTGGTATGGACGCTGTGGACAGGAGGAAAACCTCTTACTCCTGCCGGGGATCGAACCCCGGCTGTCCACCTTGTAGCCTGTCGCTTTACCGACTGAGCTATCTCAGCCTATGTCCTAGTAGGATATCTAAATGCATACTGCAACCTTTCTGATCGCGTGTGAACACAGGCTATCAGATCGTATCACGTGGAATGCGAAGTTAATGGCTGTTACTTGTAACGGCGGTTATCAGAGAGATTATTGGAGGCGTTCGTGTTACACGTTGCGAAGTAGCCAACTGACAGTGGGCTTCGTCCGGCGTTCCCGCAGAAATACATCTTCTTTAAGGAATTTCAATAAATTTCAAACAAAACAGACCCAAGTCGCAACATCAGCAGATCCGAATTCTGAACTGGGTTACCGAGAATATCCTGGAGACGGTCTGTTCGAACCTGGGCCGCGGTATCGGTTATCCTTACTGAGGTTATCGTGGTTTTCCCCAGTGTATCCAAAAGCCGCGAAAGTACTCTTTATTTGAGCGAGGACCGCTTCCTTGCGAATCCTTTCCGTTTCATGATTCATCCATCATCTTCTGATTGGGCGCTGTGTAGTCTAGTTACCAGCAGCGTCTTTAAATAACCCGCACCGCCCCCCTCCCCCCCAAAAAGTCAACTGGTTTGTGCTGCCAGCAGATAAGCCAGGTAACACTTTGCTAGCAGAAACCAAAGCTTCAATAATGTTAACAGTAAAGGTCGCCATTGTTCGCGATCCTGGGGCAGTTCTGGTCTCTCACCCACCTCCTATCCAATGGGTACGGGGGCGAAGCGGCAGGGGCGTGATACTAACAACTTACCTCCTTCCAGTGCCGAGCTAAAGAAAATGTGGATCTATACATCCACACCCCTTACGTCTTCATGGCGTAACTGCTTAATTAGTTAAGTACAGCGTTAACCTTGTTTCTTTTAATGGGAAGCACAAACTTCACATTGGATTCCGTTCAACTCGAGACAGGAAACGTTTCGGAGGTTTGACTGTGCAGGGCCATTTTGATGGAACCCGCCTATATGAAGGATTGGCAGCCACAATCCTGCCACCACGTCTCAAGCTCAACGTGGGAGACACGTGTCAACGTATCGTCAGAGTGTCGCCCGGTTCCGTCTCGAAATGTTAATTGGCACCAGCGGCGAGGTCATGACGCTCTTTCATTCTTTATTCACCCATTGTACCTTCAGATCTAATGGTCATTTCGGAGATTTCCGCCTTTTGGGATGTGGCGCCGTGTAGATATTCTGTTAACCGACGTTTCGGAGGAACGTACCGCCTACATCTTCAGGGTATAAGAAATACGCGAGTGAAGAACCAGAGTGGCTGCGGCCACCTTCTCACGCTTGTTCCTCGCTTGCTGATTTCTTATACCCTGAAGATTGAGGAGGTACGTTCCTCCGAAACGTCGGTTAACAGAATATCTACACAGCGTCACATCCCAGAATACGGCATTCTTCAGTCACCGCCGTGCAAACCTTGAATCTTATTTAATGGTAATTTTATTTGACGAAAGCCGGTAACAGAAGATGCTTCAGGTAAAGCTGCGCAGTGGATCACATCCTGAGCGAGGTCCGTGCGGTTGTCATGGAATGAAGGCTGCTTCGACTGTTAGGCATGTGAATATGGATCTGTGGGCAAGAGTTCCGCAGACTGTCTCAGGCTCCAGAGACTTCAGGCAGCTGTCTTCTTAAGAACCCATTTTTCTATCTGTCATTTTACCTATTTACTCGTATTTACCTCATATCCAAAGGGTACCCGGGGCTCTTTATCCCTTGGGCAAAGCGACAGGAGCTTGAAGCTGACCACTCACCTCCTTCTAGTTCCGAGGTCAAGAATAGTGGAGCTATACCTCCACTCTCTCATATGTCTTCATGGCGTAGTGTTTAATGAATTAAGCACAGGGACAACTTTACCTTCCTCACGCTTTCCTCCCATTCCTCTTCGTTATCCGTTTCTCATCCGCGGCTCTGTCTTATGCTTCACGTTCCACAGGCTCGGTGTTTCAGTCTTAGCGAGAAAATTGACCGTTATGTCTGACATCTTTAGACTTTTCTCACTCGTTCCAAGTAAAATGCTTTTATCTTAACTTAAACGGACAATCCAACCAGTGCCGAGGTCAAGAAAACGTGGATATATACATCCATTCCCCATACGCCTTCATGGCGTTGTGCTTAATTAGTTAAGCACAGGGACAACTTTACCTTGAAACGAGGAATGTCTTCTTCCTTCTAATCTTTCGTGCTTATCACTTATCTTCGTGAACTGTAGCTTATGTAATATAAATTATATTAAATAAAGCAGAAATCAATCTTATCTTTGCCATCCCATTTGCTTATGTAACCATGAGGCCGTGCTAGCTGAGGCCATTAGTCACTGGCTTCCCACCGCGGTGGCCACGGTTCCATCCCGAGTACTTCGGTTTCCCCTGCCAGTTCTCATTCCACCGACTGTTCCACACTCACCCTCACCTACCATCCGGGGTTGGTACAGTAGGCCAAATTGTGGCCAAGTGGACTCAGTCTCTCCCCACCAAACGAGCATTAAAAAGAAACTATATCTATATAAGCATACATCCATCTATAATATTGTATTTGAGCATCCTGTTGCATTGAAGTGTTTCTTTACACCCTTTTTTTTATTGCTAGTGGGGTGGGACTAAGTTCCTTGTACTGCGGCCACTTCTGGCCTATTGTACCAGCCCCAGATGATAGGTGAAGGTGATTGTGGAGCAATTGGTGGAATGAAGATTGGCAGGGGAAACCGAAGTACTCGGAGAAAACCTGCCCCAGCGCCACTTTGTCCACGACAAATGCCACTTGACCAGACCCGGGATCGAACCCGGGCCGCCGCGGTGGGAAGCGAGCGACTAACCGCTTGAACTATGGCGCGGCCTACTTTACACTCCTACTTCAATCTTCAGTGCAACTTTGTTTACATATTCTCCTTAATTTAAAATTACATTAAAATTAAACTGTTACATGCTTCGGCCATGCTTGATCTTCTTCAGGCAACTGTTCACTTGTTGAAAGTACTACACTGAAATGGAATGGCATTGGAATATTTTAACTTAAGAACTAATGCAGTGTAGCAATTTCAACTAGTGAACATTTGCCTGAGGATGACGGAAGTTAGCGGATAAAGTGATATATCAGTTATCTATACATAATATAAACCATCAATCCTTGCATCATTACTGAACGTCGAGTTCCATCAGTTGGTACACCTGATGCATCCATCCCTGCATCATTACTGAACGTCGAGTTCGAGTAGTTGGTACATCTGATGCATCCATCCCTACATCATTACTGAACGTCGAGTTCCAGCAGTTGGTACACCTGTTTCGTAAGCGGAAAGTCCCTTGTTCGAATCTCGTTCCGGAGACTGGTCATCTTGACTGAGACTTTTCGTGTCTTCTTCAATGCTTCAGGTGAACACTGGGATAATATTGTGACACTACAGCCTCCTTCCAGATCCTTCCCAATTCATTATTCACTCAGGATCATCGCATGACAGGGTCGTTTGATGAACTGTAAACAAATAAGCAAAAAGAGGCAAATTTGTCTCTGTACTTAATTAAGTACACACCATGAAGACGTATGGGGGAGTGGAGATATAGTTCCGCCATTCTTGATCTCGGCAATAGCTGGAGGTGAGTGGTCAGCTGCACGCCCCAGTCGCCTTACCCCCGGGGAAAGATCCCCAGTTCTGCATTGGATAGGAGGCTGGGTGGGTCCCACAGCCGGTCTGGACGACGTGGATAAGAGATAAATCTTAACCCCTGCCGAGAATAGAACCCAGGGCTTCGATCCCATAGCCCGTCCTTGTACCGACTGAGCTATCGAGGCTCGTGCACTGCGTCAGTAGGTCTCTCAATTATTCTCACTCTCACAATGTTATAATCTGTGTGACGTCATTATCTTCGGAGGAAAATCGGTGTGAAGTGGAAGAAATAGAAAGCGACAAGTTGAGCGGTCCGCGGGAGAGTTGAATGCACGGCAGGAGACCCTTTGGTGCAGAACGAATTGCTTGTGACGGTTTTGATGTTATACCGGCGGCAACTGTTATTAACTTTCTTTGTGTCCATTCGCCTGTAATGACAGAAACTCGTAAAGCTACTTACGTCTTTTTATGTAAATCGCATTCCATTTTCGAAGGCAACAGCTTCACATATGAACCTATGCATGCGTCCATCTCTCTTCCTCAGTAACTCCCGAACAAACTGACGGAATTTCACGCAACTTGAGATCGATGTCATGAAAGTCTTCCCTCTTGTTTTTTTTATTGTGGTTTCATAATTAAAAAAAATATTTTCAAAAGTCTTAATTTTAGAGGCTACTTGGGAAAACTAGTTTTTGAAAATAAGAATTCAAATTTAAAAATAATTGTAGCTTTTTCATAATTTTTGTTAAATTTATGTCCCGAAATTTAAAATTATAAACTTTAAAAGATTGTATATTCCGAAAAAATCGATTCATTAAAAGTAGGAAAAGCATTTTGATAATATAATAATAACTGATCAGAAGCCTTAATATTTCTCAGAAGCCTAAGAATTTGGAAATATGAGGAAATTAAGAATATGTAGGTGTTCTGAAACATTCCTGAGGTGTATGTGCAGTGGTTTCATGCGTTAACCTAACCTAACCTAACGTAACATAACCAAGCACAATGTGATAATCACCACAAATGTGGAGGCAGATGCGCAGTAATTTCTTGCGCAAACTTAGATTAATTCGTTTCATTCCAGTCTGCACAAGCTCGGCTCCGACTCGCAGATATCTGCGCAGTTGTCTTTGCACAAGCCTATCTCAACCCAACCCATTCCGCTCAAGATCGGACCTAGTGCGCAGATATATGCGCAGTTGTCTTTGTACAAGCCTTACTCAACCCAACCCATTCCGCTCAAGATCGGACCTAGTGCGCAGATATATGCGCAGTTGTCTTTGCACAAGCCTAACTCAACTCAACCCATTCCGCCCAAGATCGGACCCAGTACGCAGAAGTATGGGGAGTAGTCTAGTGCGCTAACCTGACCTAACCTAACCCATTCCGCCCAAGATCGGACCCAGTGCGCAAATGTACGCGCAGTGGGCTCATGCGTGGATCTAACGCCACTCAGAAGAAGCGGTACTGGCAATGCCCCCACAGTAAGAATTCGCGCATCTACCGCGCTCCTGTTACTGATTGTGGGTAATAAGGAATTACGACATTTAACTGGCCTTCAATGGCATGATGTTATCAAATTTCATGAAAATCGGATCAGTCATTGACTAATTGGGCGTGCCTACATAACATTACGATGTCACAAGTTCATCCCCCCTCGGTTGGCTTTAAGGAGCGAAAGTAATGCATAATGCATACCCACAAAATGTAAATAGAACTTAGCCACACAGAAAATATGCAGTATTCGATATCTCAATGGATTCTCGTTAAGCACGTGTGTATAATGAAGTTGACACGCATGGAATACAGGATTAAGGCGAGCTGTGACGAAGGTCGTGACAAATACAGCTAAATAAAAGTGTTTGAACATTATTTAAATGTACGTATATAAGCAGTACATGTGTATATTGAAGGACATGCTCGTATTACTGTTGTTTTCGCGCAGTGCGTGTTGAATTTGTGCGGAATAGTTACAGTAACGTGTAAAGTGTGTGCTGTATTGGGTACGAGGTGGGCGAATGGGTTTTGTGTTTAAATACGTGTTATGTTTGTGATGATCTAACGAACCGGTACAGTGAAGGCCTGTACACGTGTGTACGTGTTTTATACCGGAAAGTTATTAAGTTTGCAAAGGACATGTAAGCACTTCACATGAATCGACTTCAAGCAAGATGGCGGTAAACATCCAGAAGTAAAATAATTCTTCATGATGGAAGTAAACACAGAGAAACTAAGTATATGTTACTGTGTCGTCACCAAAATGCAGGGCAAAATCATGACATAAAGATAGGAAACAGATGTTTTGAAAATGTGGCACAGTTCAGATATTTTAGAAAAACGCTAACAGATCGAAACCTGATTCAGGAGGAAATTAAGAGGCGATTGAACTCGGGCAATGCTTGCTACCTTCAGTCCAGAACCTTCTGTCTACTCGTCTGCTGCCCAGACACATAAAAATTAGAATATACAAAACTATAATTTTGCCTGTGGTTCTGTATGGATGTGAAACTTGGTGTGTGACATTAAGGGAGGAACATAGATTGAGAATGTTTGAGAACAGGGTGTTGAGCAGAATATTTGGACCGAAGGGGGATGAAGTGACAGGAACCTGGAGAAAACTGCATAATGAGGAGCTTCACAGCNCTTGTGAACACGGTGATGAACCTTCGGGTTCCATAAAACGCTGGGAAATTCTTGAGTATCTGCAGAATTGGCGGCACCTCAAGAAGGGCTCGGCTCCATGAGTAAGTAAGTAAGGAACCAGATCTACCCGGACAAAAGTAATCGAGTGAACAGTCACGAAGCGGTACACAGTGACTGTTAGTTAGCAGAAATTGTATTGAATTAAAGAAACACGAAACATTGGGAATTCAAGCAACTATGTAAGGTGTTTGTGTTCGAACGTTTTCATAAATTTAAAGGTTTCGGAAATCTGCCATTTTTAGAAACTTGTAAACTGTGGAGAACTTCACGAAATTTGGATGTTCTCTTTCTCACATTTAGGAACTTGAAAGTATCGGCGTGTTCTTTGTTGTTCTTTTTAATATTCTTTTATGTTTTGAAGGCATGAAACCGCAGACGCAAATGCAGTGTTCTGGTAAGCCAAGTGATTGAATGTGACATCAGTCAACCCAATCCAATCCGATCAAGGTCTGTCCCCACGCGGAAGCGGATGTGCAGTGGTGTAAGGCGCAAACAAACCCCGACGCATTATGCCTAGTTTTCTAATCTTATAAAATTTAAGCTGATTACTTTCAAATCTGCTGATCGCAGCCTCCGCGCGGTCTAAGGCATGAACTGTCTTCTTTCGCTCGAACGCTGGGATCGTTTGTTCGAATCCCGCTCAAGGAATGATGTCTTTGTCTGTATATTCTGTGTTTATGTTGTTCTGCGTGTAGGTAGCGGCCTTGCGACTGGCAGACCCCTCGTCAAAGGAGTCCTACCGACTATGTATAGGATTTAGAAACTGAAAAAGAGGCCAAGGTCCAACAAAGAGTACAGTAGAGTCACAGATAGACAGATTTTTCAAATCTACTAATATTTGTAAATAAAAATATATAAAACAATGTCAATACAGTTTTAAAAAACAGAAAGGAACCAAGATGTGATACATTCAGATGCTTGTAGATGGTTTGAAACCAACAGAAGATTAAATATAAATTATTAAAGAAACTTTCATAAACCCGAAATTATACAGAATTAAGAAAGAATATGAAATTATTGAAAAATATAAAAGATTTGTTGTTTTGATGTATCCAATGTTAGAATATGCCTTAGAGTATAATTGTCTTTGAATCTTATTTTGTCAAACTAAAATATTATAATTAATTGTCTCAATTAATAGAAAGGACATGTGCATAATATTCCGGGAGGGCATCTGTTCAGAGCAGCAGTGGCATATAGACCCTGAGGACACAGATGCTTTAGAAGGCTCACGAAATTTTGGAAGGAACAAAAATATGCTTTGCTTCGGGCCAGAGAACTTTGTGAGAGGAAAGAAGAAACATTACGTTACAATTTAACATTTATATCTCAGTTGCACACGGCTACCTACTTGGCCCACACTAGTAAAACATTATATTGTGACATATGGCCTGAAAGAATAAGGAACCAAAGAAAAAACCATTGCTAGGCAACAGCTTTGTAAATACGCAACAGTACCAGACCCATTGCTAAATAATATACCCACGAGACAATGGAAGAACTGTTGGAAGCGGTGTTTTCTACGCGGTCCTTGCCGAGATATTATGAACAGGACAGTTTAGTGGTGTCAGTCAGTCAGTTTAGTGAGTCAGTGAAGAGTTGCTGAACCGCTGCTGTTCAGGTCATGGGACCTGTTGTGAGAAGCTGGTAGCTGAGGCCGGGGACAGTTCGGGAACCCATACGAAGCATTCGCCGTTGGAAGACGTTACCGAGCAACGGTTAGGAAAGACAGAAGATCTTATGTGTGATGTCGTTAGTGATCTTCGGAGCTTGTAACTCAGTGAGACTGTCGTTGTTATTTGTAATTACAATTTGCAAGTGTTCGATAAATCCGATTACCAATCTAAACCCCGTCTATAGTCACACTCAGACCATGACCGTATTTGCAAATTTGAAGACAGAGCTGCAGAATTGGCAGAATTCTTCTGTCTCTACTCGTTTTTCTGCTCCTTGGAATCTGTATTGTATGTTTTTACTGCCCTTGGATGAAAGTTGTGTGCTAATCCTCAACAGCGCGACGTTGGGTTTCACACAGAGGATTATGTGGCCGGCAAGTAACCTTGACCCCGTCCTGCCTTGTCCTCTTGACCTCATTAATATCGTCTACTGTCTTCGTCTCGTGAACAAACACGCGTCACGCGTCTGAGAGAGCTGTGTTATTGTACACGACACCGCCTCGGTCGCGTCGCAAATGGGAGCAGAGTTCTGCACGAGCACGTGACAGCGGAGTCTCTACTCGTACTTGCAGGGAACATGGCGCTGCAGCGCAACAGTCTGCGATGTAGTCCGAGGAGGAACGTAACACAGTCTTCAGGTTTCTTGAAGATTACGCCGAGCATGGAGAGAAGTGATATGGATATAGACCCAGTCAGGAGCCCTGACTTGTCTTATTCTTCGACCTTGAAGCTGGAGGCAGTATGCTTATCCGAAGCATCCGTAAACTTCTACCAATCTACAAGTTTTTACAACCAAGAAAATAGTAGAATTATTATTGATGATTTATGCTCATTCAATTGTTTGCACTCTCCTATCGTCGTCCCACCAGTGATGTTGTTCGGTAGTGCTATTGTTTATTGACTGATCGGAGAGTTATTGTTATTCCACTGTTTTCCTCCACCGAACACCAGAAGCAAACACGAAGCTACAAGAGAAAAACAAACACAAAGAAACTAAATAAGAAGAACAGGAAGGACACCAGCGAAATGAAAATGTCAGGTATCACAGCGCTGAACTCAACACTTGTCATAATAAGAACATTATTTCAAATTCTGATATTAACATTAATTTTAACGAAATTTGAATTATATTTGTAATTTTAAAGTAATTTCCCCCTCTTATCCCCACTAACTATACAACTGACGGTGAATTAGCGCACTGAATAGAATATTGTGAATGAAAGCCGGAAGAGGCAGCAATTACTAGGCAACGGCTGCCTCTTTCCGCTTTCATGTCACATTATATAACACATATAACCACTTGATGATGACCATATGCTTGTCGAAACATGTGCTATGAACTAACAATTTAGGTTTTTATAAATAATAACTATTTTTTATTATTTAAGAAATAATTACATAATTAAACGCCACTGAAGGCTGAGGAATGCAACCAAGTGCTCAACCAATTACTCCTCTTAGGCACGCTAATGGTAACGTCAGATCTTCCTAGAATTAGTTTTAGAAACCCCGGTATTAACTCGCATAGAAAGACGTTATTAAAATTTGTTCCGCCAGGTACACTTCGCCCTGATGAATAGCACGGAAGGCGGTTATGAACATTTCATTCTTTATTTCTACAGCTTACCTAACGCAGAACTTCCTAGCAATGTTAGAGATCGCTATCCGAGGGCTTACATCACAGAGATCAGCTCTTTAGCTTTCTCCACAAACATTGTCAGAATCATAATTGTAAAAATACTGTACGTTGTCTGGAAAGGTTGACCCATGCTGAAGAAATGTGTCTCGCTGCATGGAACGGATTTCAGAGGCATTGTTAAGGACGAAACAATTCATGCAGAGTGAGGGGTGTCCAATTAGGGCATTACAACTTTTTTTATAAAGAAACTACTAACCTGTAACCGGGGATATAATTTTACTTTTGTATTCTCGTAACTTAAATTTTAATTGTGAGTACAACGAATGTAAATTTTACGATCTTGCTCTTAATTCGCGAATCCAACCAATTTAAAATCCGGAAGCGGAGTATTGACTGAGACTCCTCGTGGTTTTCCTCATTCCCTATAATTCATAATTCACTAGCCATAATTCCGTGCTGTATAATTTTAATTAACTAATTAATAACTCGACGTGTTTCCACTGACATTTTTTCCCCCATCCTCATGTATGTTATCTTGGCAAGTATAGCATAATCCATCAAATCTTCACAACTTGTAATATCTCAGCATATTGAATAACCCTGAGGATAGGCAAACTTGAACCTAGTCATATGAGGTAATTAGATATTTAATTAAAATGAATCTTGCGTGTTGTATGATGTGGTCTTATTGAAATAAAATTGCCTGCGACTTCTGAAGATATGGTCAGGCCTCTCATTATGCTTTCCTATGAAGACGTCAGCCACATCTTGCAACAAACATAACTCGGCCTTTTCATCTTAATTGCCAGTAACAACATGAGCGCTTCTATGGCAATGCTGTTAGTAGCAGGATAATGAATGATGTCAGTACCACAAATCCTGCAGATACAGGTATCTGTAAAGTCCTTATTATCTACGCTCACCATGAAGACACCCACGCATCTGCGCAGGTTCCTCTCAGCTTGCGGGAACTCCTTGATGACTTCTGTAGCCACACATGGACATGCCTCATTTTTGCTGTTTGATTTTCATTTACCAACAGGAAAACACCACGAAATAAATATTTTAGTGTAACTAAGTAAACATTTCGTAGTAAAAAATGTTGCGAGACGTTGAGATTCCTAAATTTTCTAGAAAATCGGCTCACAGATGGCGGTGAGGTCAGCCTTACGCGCAGACTCCTGGTACTCATTTCTATTAAAGGCTGAGTCGACACCAGGGTCATAGTGCGGCTAGAAGAATTAGGTCAAGTGAAAATTTTAATGACCTCAACGGGAATCAAACCCACGACCTACTGGTTTGCAGCATAGAGCCTCAACCAGCTACGCTACCGCTTGCTCTCATGTGTTTCACAGTAAAGTAAGGCTATCCCTGTACCGGGCCTTGAAGGCCCATAGGATTGTGAGACATTGTAGGTCCCACATTACCTAGACAATCGGCTCAAAGATGGCGGTAAGGTGCAGTATTAAAATTATATCTCATATGTTTTGTATATTTATTTAAGCGATAATATGAATGGAAGTTATGTACACAAAACCCACTTAAAGATAAAGTGGCGTCTGTATTGAACAGCAGAACCATACAGAAGTAAAGGTTAGTGGCGTTAAACAGCAACGTAAGGTAGCTTACGCTTTCAGATGCATGACCCCCGGGGAAAAGACCTTCGTTACTAATTTGTACTGCTTGGCATAATCTTCAATAGTAGAACACTTTATTTTTGAAGGATTGCAAAATTTCTGATTCTCAAGCTGCAGCCACAAAGGTTAGCGCCTGGTAGATCGTTATCAGACTTCACAGCGCCATCAGAAGGCACTGTTCTCGTGTCACGAGTTGTGAATAGAAGAATAACTGACTCCATGGAGCTGAGCCCTTCTTGAGAAGCCTCCAATTGTGCAGCCGCATCGCTGTAGTCATTTTCGTAGCTCTAACACTCCCTTTGAATATTATCCTCCTGTCGACATATAGTTCTCCCAAGTAATCTCTTCTTTTAGGCACCGGGATAGCTCAGTACAGCGATGGGCTAGAGGGTTTGACGGCTACGGGTCGATTCCCGGCAGAGTCAATATGTTTTTCTCTAATCCACAGCGACCAGACCGGCTCTGAGGCCCAACCAGCCAGTCCAATAGGTAACGAGGACTCTTTCTCCGGGGTAGAGCTGCCGGAGCGTGAAGCTGACCACTTGCTTCCGACTATTTCCGGGGTCAGAAATGCTGGGTCCATAACTGCACTCCCCCCATATGTCTTTAAGGACAGATTTGCCTTTACTTTTTACCTTAGTCTCGTCTTTTAGGCTTCTCAGCTAAAATTTTGTATGCAATTTTTATGTTCCTCATGCTTATTACTAAAAGCCACTACTCTCTCCTTGATTGTAATTTCTTGACTGGGTAAGCGACTAGCAGTTTCTCAAGAAGAACTTTGTTCTGTGGAGTCCATGCGTTTTCAGTCTACTTATCTCTTCATGCTTTAGCCTGTCCTCTAATGTGACCCCCCCCCCCAGTAATTTGTCAAGAAACCTAATGTCTGCTGTTTTTGTAACTCTTTCCTCACGCGTTTTCACGACGCACGATTCTTTTCTTATCTGATGTTTAATTAATAAAATGTGATTAACCACGAAATTTCCAGGAATAACAGGGTCAGGTAAGGCCAAGGTGAACCTGTTTAATTTGAGTCGTGCTTGGCATTGAAGGCCAGACTGTAGGTGACTGCGTTTCGCACCTGTCAGTTTGTAAGACGGCAGCGGGGAAGCTGTACCCCTCCCTCAGGGACAGGATGCAGTCATGTAGCTTTGCATACAGAAAGAAGATTCAGCGTTGTCAAACTGTAACAAATTACACGTACATTAGCCTTTTGAGCATGGCAGGTAAACTGATCGTACAGATTAAGGGGTTTGACCCACGGCCGGAAAGTTATTAGCAAATTCATGCTTACACTTATACTGAAAATATAAAAGTCTGTTTTCCAGGGTCGGAATACGCAACGCACCAGCGGGTATGCGACAAGTGAACTGTGAAAAGTTTCCCGGCTTCTGCCGGTATCCGCACGGGCTGAAAGTAGGACTTTGCTTGTAGATTCTAAACGGTTCTTTGGACTTTGTGCATCATCCGGTATTCTAAAGAACACACCGTTTCGGCAACTGAATCTGTTTCTGTCATCAGGTCAGGGGGTAGTAGAGACCACTGTTTGGTTCGTTAGAAATCTGTAACCTCAGTCACCTCGCGCTCGCCAGGCTTGTGCTCGTCGGGGGACTCGTGTTCGTAAATCTTCGTCCACACTACTTCAGTTGCTCGCCAGGCTTCGGCGCGTGAGGATCCGTATATCTACTCGTAGTGTGTATAGGCCGTAGTCGTATTTGAATTTATTGGCTGTAGTTTTTAAATTAAAAAATTTAAATTTACTTGTCTCGTGACTTGTCATATCGTCCACATTACTCGCGAGCATAGCGAGTCAGACGAGTACGAGTAATGTGGACGCGCCTTTACGTACAAACTCCCTGCCCTGAGGACAGAAACAGATCCAGTTGCCGAAACGTTCTGTTCTATAGAATATCAGATGATGGGCAAAGTCCAAAACACAGCATGAAGTAAAGCTATCTCTATAACAGATTCCTTCCGGATCCCTTTCAGTTCACTTGTCCCTGCGCTTAATTAATTTTAACACCGCACCGTTACATTGCAAGGGGAGAGGAGGTATAGCTCCACCATTCTTGACCTTGACACTACATGGGGGTGAGCAGTCAGCTTCGTGTTCCGACCGCTCTACCCCTGGTACCTATTGGATTGAAGGCCGAATGAGCCCCAGAACTGGTCTGGACGGTGTGGAATAGAAATAAATCTCTTGCTTCTGCTGGGAATCGAACCCTGGTCGTCTGACCCGTAGCTTCCTCGCTATGCCAACTGGGCTAGAGAATTTATGTAAACCAAGAAACACTAAGTCTTCCATCGTTTTCTAGCTTTCCCCTCCCAGTTTTCTTATTTCTGTATATCTTCCTTAACGTTTCATCTCTAGCTACATGCTCAGCCCATCACACACATATATATGTTGTGACCTTAGGCACATAATTCGGTGATATATACATCTGTCGAAGGTTGGGCCATTTTATAACTGACTTATTTACTTGCTTATGGAGCTGAGCCCTTCTTGAGGAGAAGCCAAATCTGCAGCTACTCAAGAATTTCCCAGCATTTTATGGAACCCGAAGGTTCATCACCGTGTTCACAAGAGCCCTCCACTGGTCCCCATCCTGAGCCAGATCAATCCAATCCATACCATCTCATCCTATGTCCCTAAGATCCATTTTAATATTGTCCACCCACCTACGCCTTGGTCTTCCCAGTAGTCTCTTTTCGTCTGGCTTTCCCACCAATATCCTATACGCATTCCTCTTCTCCATTCGTGCTACATGCCCTGCCGACCTCATCCTCCTTAACTTGATCATTCTAATTATACTTGGAGAAGAGATAAATAACTGCCTACATAGGAAAATAAAAGGCACGAGTCTTTGTGTCTGTTGCACTTGCGCAGTG
Source organism: Cryptotermes secundus (assembly GCF_002891405.2). Lineage (NCBI taxonomy): Eukaryota > Metazoa > Arthropoda > Insecta > Blattodea > Kalotermitidae > Cryptotermes > Cryptotermes secundus. Next base: position 1,927,264 of record NW_019730108.1, read on the forward strand.
CAGAGCCATGCCACACGTGTGTACGGACTGATAACTGTGTGATGCTCTTGGAAACTGAAATGCATGGCTTGGCCATGGGCCCATTACTCATCATCCCACGAAGTTAATTTCAATAGTGCACACCTGAATCCATGTATCTCTCTCAGCACAGCAAATCGCAACGCCACATCTAGTCGCCTCAAGGTCATATTTCTCTGTGGTTTCCTGTAAAGGTAAAGAGGCGCTTACTGATGGAACTATCCGCTCCAAATGGTCATGCAGAATGTCTGGTAGGATTTCGAAACCCAGCTCGGCTCCAAACAGGAGAAAAATTAATGGAAAGGAGTTCTGGGAAGAACTAATCGCCTACTTCCCTTTGATAAGACGTGGACCGCACAGAAAATGACACGTCCAACAGTTCTTCTAGTGTGTGTGTGTTCGTTGCCGCGGTTAATTTTTCACCGAGCCGTTGCCTAACAGTAACATAGAATTACACATACAAACACACAGACCGTTGGGAGGGATTTATAAAGTACGCAGCTGAGATGGGCTCAGGTGCCACGATATACATACCGAGTTTCATAAAGATTAGTTTAGGCATTCAGAAGTTAATAGGTGGGATACCCAGACAGCATGGTGATCACATAAGCCCACTTTTATTTTTTCAAGATAAGGAAAGTGGGCTAATAAACCGTTTTGAGATCCTGTGTGGGGATGTGGTGATGTGGTTGACACTATAAAGAACTGTGGTTACTGTACATACCACCTCCACGGGAGACCGTGTTCGATATCATGTCAGTTCTCGTGGAATATTGGAACTGTGGCAGGTTTTCTCCAAGCACTTCGGTTTGCCCTGCCAATTATCGATCCACCAAATGCTTCATTTCTCTCGTCTTTCATCCGAGAATATCAATTTCTCACTCTCACTGCACCTTCTACCAATAAAAATGACATATGTAGCCTCTGTTTTATTATTAACAACAAGTTGTGGGAAGAAATATTCTCCTACTTTCCTTTGATACGACACGGACTGCATAGAAAACGAAAAGAATTAGCGGCGGACAGCAAGGTGATCTCACAAGTCCCTTTTTTTTTTTCAACGTAAGGGAAGTGGCCTAAACCCCCCTATTATTCCCTTAAACAGCATTAACCGGTTGGAGTGAGTTCTCTGTGAGGTACGACCTGAACTGACATATATTACCTACATGAACATTATGCTTCAGATGGTCAGAGGAAAGTTCTAGTGGTGAGGTTTGCTGACGACCGTATTGAATTAGAAGTACTTGATGGAACAGCTGAATAACTATGGACTTCTCTACCGGGGGGATGGGGTCTGTCCATGCAGATGCAAATACTGTATTATAGGATATGATGCCGTGTAGTCTGGTAGCAGTTTAAAGACGTTTCTGAATCGAAGAATAAGCCAAGTAAGAAACATTAAGCAGAGTGAGAGTCGGTAAATTTGTTCCAAACTGTACGGTATCATATGCCGCCATGATAACTTGAAATTCAACCCCGACGTGTGTTTCAAGCCGTGGTCTTCCCCGGTCTCTCTCTCTCTGTCACTGTTTGTGGTTTCTGATGTTGCTAGAAATACTGACACAGTCCGCAAAATTGTTTGGGACATGTGCCACTTTTTCCTGTAACGTCTTTAAGTGGGTTAACGAACCGGTTAATGCGTCCGAGCTGTGTTAAGCAAGGTTTATGTCTCACTCTATCTCGTGTTACGGCTTGGTAAAAATCTGGCAACTCACTTTCCCTGCATAGAGAGAGACAGAGGTTTTGTCTGCGAGTGGCCAAAATAAAGCTTGCCGTAGCATGTCAGTTCTGAACCTTGCCCGCTCAGTAACTCGGCTTAGTTCGCAGTCTTCTGTAGATGCGAACTGCGGAGGTGAAGTCGTTTTCATTGCATAAAGATTTCTGACGACAGTCAATTGTTTTATTTTGGGTAATGTTCATTGTCAGAGGTATGTTCAGTGTGGGCGATATGATGTTTCGGAGTTAGCTACTAAGTTTTCAATAACGTCAATAATAGCAAGGAGTTCTGCACATAATTTTTACTCCTTCATATTATCACAGGTGTAAGTGGCTACAGACGGGGTTTGGATTGGTAACTGGATTTATTGGTCACTTACAGATCGTAACTACAAGTAACTATAGCTCTAACGTTAATTCAGACACACTCTACATTTCACTGCAACACGTATGAATTCTTCTGAGACTGCTGTGCCTTCACGAGTCGTTGCCTGGTGATGGATCCCAACAATGTCCTCTGCTTCCTTGCTCACGTTCTTACCGGCTACCAACTGTCCCATAACTAATCCATTACTCCAGTTGTCCTGCTTATAACATCGGCACGGACCGCACAGGAAATACCTTTCCTCTGTTGTTGTTTGCGGGCCACGTCTTAGCAATGGTTTTACATGCTGTCAGTATCTTAGATTATAACGTTCCCACCTCGTGACTCAAGGTACGCGGGTTCAAACCCGGCGGAGGTCGTGGACTTTTTAAGGGCGGAAAAATTCAGGGAACAAGTCCTCCTGGAGGGACTTTAAGCCGTGGGTCCCGTGTCGTAGCTTTACGGCACGTAAAAGAACCTCATGTCCCAAGGGGACCACTGAGCCAAATTCAGGACATTTCCCGCCCAACAGTAGTCTCTAACGCCTCTGGTAGATGGGGGAAGCATCGAGATACCGAGGGCCGACCTCGTTGGCTCAACGGGGCTGATAGCACGCACCGTTAGCGGTAGGGTATGGCGACAGTAGAAATTAAAGGGGGACGCACAATGGACCAATAACTGGTCTAAGTGCATGGGGAAACCCACCCTCTCCAATACAATACAAATGTTAGATTATATGGCGTCGAATGATGGTATGATAGACTTATAACGAATTGGAAATAATTTGGAAGGAAGTTCCCGTGGCCTAATTGATATCCTGTTGCAGAATTTCCTAGGGGACTGAGGAAGACCTCGGGATAATTGGTGTGCCTTCCGAAATTCGAAGAGATACACACCCAAGGAACTACCGTCTCAGCGAAATTTTCGGTGGCAAAGTTACAATTTAGTGTATTGTGAGGTATTGCAGTGGGAGCTGGTCACATGTTCAGAGGCAGATTGTGACGTAACGCGTGCAGTATCATGGCGCTCCTGTTACGCTGTGTCACATGCCTGTCGATACGATTGGCTGCATTTGTTTACCGGCCGTGACTTTTGTGCTCGAAAGTATCACATGTCTTCTGAGGTCGACTGGCTCCGTTGTACAAAGATTTCCTAGGAGAATTTAGACCGCAGTTCGTCTGCACAGGAAACTCCCATGTTGCTGCGGAAAACGTGGGTTCACAGTCGTCTTAATCCTATACATTGACACTCTATTTCTGTAGGATCCTTTTTCAGGATTCTGCAGAATATATTTTGGCCTTAGAGGTAGGAAGTGACAGGAGGCTTAGAGAAAACTCTGTAATCATGAATCACTCAGAATAAGTAAGAGCGGCGGGCTCTTGTACACGTGTCAATAAGCCTATGGGATAGAGTGAACTAGAGGAATATTTTGATCAGTTTGTAGCTGCTTAATCCCATTGCTGTTATATTCAACTGAAGTCGAACAAGCATCTGTTACCGCACAGTGCGACATTCGAGTTCAGTCAACGTTAGGAATTAATCATCTCCTTTAGCTGCGGTATTCGACTTCATTTAGTGGGCTATGAGAAGGACATTTTTGTTAATTTTGTTCGTATTTTTGTCTTAATATTTAATTATTTTAGGAAAATGTCGAGGAAATAATGGACAAAGAAAGGACAGAGTGGGACTTTGGCACAATGAAATTAGTCTGCTTGTCCATATCTGAGACTGTGAGCTCGGAATGACTGGTGATTATGAACTGTAAAAGGGATCCAAAGGAAGCAGAGTGGGGAAGTGAGGCTATTTCACGAACCTACCCGGTGTTTCGAAAATAATCAGATAAGCAGGGAAAAATCCCAGGTTGATCTAAAGGGGTTTAGTAATGAGAATTCCGAGAGGAGTTAGGAACAACTGAGTTCGCCCTTGACACGCGCGACTTGTGCTGCAGTTCCGCTCTGCAGGGTAGAATGACACCCGGTGCACAGCCCTGTGTAGCGGCGCGTGGTTCTGCAAGGGGCGTAACGCGACACCTCAGTGACGAGGCTGTCCCATAGCCACTTCCGGAACAAAAGCGAGGGGTTGCTGCCGGGCCACTTAGCGCGAAGAGCAAAGTAACTGGTAACAGACATGAGGCACTCCACCCTTTGTACAAATTTTCATACACACGCGCACACAAAAAAGCGTTTAAAGTTTCTAAGAATCTGTCACGTTTCGGGGAAAAATTAATTAGCGTTAACAAGCGTTTCTAGCAAAAACTCTTCTGTAACGAGAGTGTGTACACGTACGCCATGAAGAGGAGTGGGGGGAATGGAGGTATAGCTAAAAACTTCTTGACCTCGGCACTAGATATAGGTACACGGTCAGCTTCACGCCCCATCCTCTTTACCCCAGATACCCACTGGAGATGAATCTGCGTGGGCCCCAGACCCGGTCTAGACGCTATGGAGGACGTAGGAGTCCCTTATCCCTGCTAAGAACCGAACCCTGATCATCCAGCTCGTAGCCCGTCGCTATACCGACTGAGCTATCCCGGCTTTTCGTGGTGTACGTGTCACTCTTACAGTTTTAATTAACTCATTGGCAATGAAAAAATATCTCGGAAACTAATTGTTGTACCTGTATGCAATTTATGTCATCGGAAAGGAAAACTCTACGCGCATGCGCCAGCTAGTGATTTTCGGCGAGCTCAGTGACGATATCGACACCGCAGGAAGAAGTTCAATGCGTGTTATGGCTAGCAGAGTTGCAATCTCATACAAGTGTACAACTCGAGTGCAATATGGACGTCAACCTCCTACACGGAAAACAACAAACTGAGGAATACAGGCAGTCTGTTGAGTGTAAAATCTCCTGGAAAACACGGACCTCTGAAGAAAATGTCAATCTCATGAGAGAGGCATTCCAGCGGAGCCCATGCAATCAATTCGTGTTGCTAGCTTGCAGTTGCAAATCCACGTTCAACAGTGCACGATGTGCACTGTTCGTAGGTGTTGGGTTTGAATCTCGGCTGTGACATAGACTACTCTGAGTTTTTTCGGGGTCTCTACAGTCACTTCACACGTAGACACCCCCACTTCACTTTGAAAAGCTGTGAAGTAACAAGTGTTGATAAGCAGACGTATTTTTTTATTGCTAGTGGGGTGAGACTAAGTCCCTTGTACTGCGGCCACTTCTGGTCTATTGTACCAGCGTTAGATGATAGGTGAGGGTGATTGTGGAGAAATTGGTGGAATGAAGATTGGCAGGGGAAATCAAAGTACTCGAAGAAAACCACTTTGTCCACCACAAATCCCAGTTGACAAGACCCGGGATCGAACCCGGGCCGCCGCGGTGTGAAGCCAGCTACCAACCGCTTGAGCTATGGCGCGGCCTTAAGCAGATGTAAGATCAAATTTCCTGTTTGTACCACGATTCATGTTCAGTATTATGGTTCTACTGTTGAACGTCTGAAAACATTCACTGAGCCTGCTGCAACAGGAGGACAGAGAGACGAGACAACTTTCAACGTGTGAGAGGAAAACTTTCGATAGAATTTTACTTCTGAATGTTCTAAATTAGTCAGCAGGTTTCTGCTCCAGCGATTCTTCATGCCGTTTCGTAAAGTACTTAGAATATAGCACTTTAATAATATCATGTCGGGTGAAAGGGGCTTGTTGTGTCACTGTCATGTACACAAGGAAAGTTCCTCTTGATGACTGCTGCCGATCATTACCGGGGTCTCTTTCAGCTGGACGTCTCTTCTGAAACTTAAAGCGAAGCACATTCTCTTGGGTCTGAGGCCAGTTCTGACAAGGGACCGAACAAGTTTCCTCAAGCCCTACAGAAGTCTTGTGTTCGGGAATTGCCTGATTCGAATCTCAGCCGGACTGATATTTCCCCTGGGTGTACTCGATCGGTCTGTTATAAATTAATTCTTGAAAGCTTATCAGACCTGGACCGGTTCCTTCAACATTCTCTAAAATGTAGCATGTACAGCCGTTGCTATGCAAAAGGCGAATAAACAACGGTGTTGTGCAACGCGTTTCTAGGAAGTGGATGGAGAGTAAACGCCGAAGGTAAACAGCCTATCCACGGGAAGGAAGGCGAGATAAGCTCAGACGTCATAAGCACAGCCCTCGGAAAGGAAGAAATGGCGGTATGCCTGTAGGCCATTCGGGACGAATATCCTTAAGGAGGGAGCAAAGTGACATTACGTCACCGCTACAAAGCGCAACCGGTTAATAATGTTTTGGGAAACAGTCGCTGGTTACTGTGAGAACCATACGGAACACAGATACATTCTGTGGGCAGAATGCTGAGTTTCAGTGTGTTAAAGCAGGTGGTAAATATAGTAACCACTGGCTTTAAAGGATCAAATAAACCATATTTCTTTCTCGTGGCTGCCACCTCCAGCTAACACACACGCCGCTTGATTCCGTTGCTGTCAGTCCTACAGACTGTCCTATGATTCATGGCTGGGGCTGATTGTCCCTGAGCTGTCCAGCGAAGTGGACGAGTGCCGAATAAGGGCGCGGTTGTGTGGGAGGGCTGCATCGCCTACTGGGGCCCTGTCACTTGCTTCCACTCCGTGCAAAAGTGACCCAACATTTTCGGCCCTGCTAATTTTATAGTCAAGTTCTGAAGAAAAATTTCAGATAAGTGTCATGAATATGTGTCTATAAGGCACTTGGGAGTTCAGTTGTCAGTAATATTCTCCCATCGCTGCTCTAGAGCAGTAGACAATATTTCTCGATCCCTGGTCATATATTAGCCATTTTGCAAGAAAAATTGCATTAACTAACTAACTATCCTTCTTGATAAGCCGCCAGTTGTTCAGCTACTCAAGAACTCCCCAAAATCTTATGGTCGTATCCTGAGATAGATGGATCCAGTTTATGTTCATTCATAATATTTTTCTAAGATCTATTTTAATGAAGAAAGCAGTCTTCTGGGATTTGGCACTGTGTATATGTGGTGTTAACCGACGTTTCGGAGGAACGTATCGCCTCCATCTTCAGGGTAGAAGAAAAAATATATAAGAAATCTGCAAGCAAAGAGACCGTGAGAACCGGTAAAGCAGTCTGCTTTTACCGGTTCTCACGGTCTCAGAGCTTGCAGATTTCTTATATTTTTTTCTTCTACCCTGAAGATGGAGGCGATACGTTCCTCCGAAACGTCGGTTAACACCACATATACACAGTGCCAAATCCCAGAAGACTGCTTTCTTCATAGTCACCGCCGTGAAAGCCTCAAATCTTACATCTATTTTAATGTTATCCTCCCACATACGTCTAGGTATTACTAGTTTTTCTTTCCTTCTGGCTTTCCCCCAAGACCCTGTATGCAATCTTCTCCTCCCTTTATGTGTGCTGCATGTCCTGCTCATTTCTTCCCCATTCACTTGATCATTCTGATTATAGTTGGAGAAGAGTACAAGTTATGAAGCTCCTCATTATGCAGTTTTCTCCAACCTCCTGTCACTTCATCTCTCTTCGGTCCAAATATTCTGCTCAGCACCCTGTTCTCAAACACCCTCAGGCCATATCAGAGACCAAGTTTCACACCCGGCAGATACAGAGGTGCATCTATAAGACGCTCGGAAAACTAGCCGCAAGTGTGAAAACCCAATCTCCTATAATTTTCTTTTAGAACCGCAACTGCGTCTCCATCCCTTTGGCAAGACGCCTGCGAAATTAGTCGCCGAACACAAATTTCTGTTGCCAGGAGACCTGCTTTTCTTCTTCACCCCTGCTCAGATGTACGTCACTTTGGCAAGACAGATCGCAGACAAACGCCATGTACGCGTAGGTGCAGTCGAGCGGTGCTTACGTTGGTGGTGAGTGACGGCCATGTGTGTGCATGGTAACGAGTAGTCAGCCCGCCGGACTAATTCGTCAGCAGCGGTGAAAGGAAATAGGGTTTCACTTTATAAACATTTCATAGAGACACTCATGTTTGTCTTTATGTTTACAGTGAGACAGCAAACACATGATTGATAGAACCGAAAGTGATGGTCCGGCGCACGTTCATCTCTTGCCTGCTTTGAAGGCTATACTCTATTCGGAATGTCCGCGGAGAATATGTAAGCAAGCGATATCTTCTTATTGACTTGCAGGCAGATGATTCCCTTCTTCAATGCAAACAGTGCTACATTGCAATAGCTGGCGTGTTGTGGACCGCGCTTTAAACTGCCCCTCCTATGTTTACTTGCACGGCATGAACATTCCGAATGAAGTATAGCGCCTCATCAGCATCTGCTTCAGTGAATGCTTAAGTCCTCCGGGAGGGACTTTAAGCCGTGGGTCCCGTGTCGTAGCTTTACGGCACGTAAAAGAACCTCATACCTCCAAAGGAGGTCACCGAGCCAAAATTGCGGACGTTTCCCGCCCAACAGCAGTCACTAATACCTCCGGTAGATGGGGGAAGCATTATAGATACCTCGCAGCCAGTAGAGCAGGTCTCGCTGGCTGGGCGGGACTGATGGTAAGCACCAATACCGGTAGGATATAGAGACTGGTAGAAATCATAGAGGGAAGCACAATGGACCAATACAGGTCTCAGTGCATGGGGAAACCCACCCTCTCTAATAACTAACTAACTAACTAACTAATTAGTTTTATATATGTGTGTTTTTTATTTGTTACGAAGATGTCACTGCTTAGTTTATGCAGCGTGGAATGGAAGGATTTGGAAGAAACCAGCATTTTACTCAAGGAGGTACTATTTCAGCATTTGCCAGGAGGAACTGAAGAAAGCCACAAAAGGCTTTTATCAGGATACTCAGTGATCCGACAGAGATTCAAACCGAGTACCTCCCGAATGAATGCTAAGAACCATGCCAGTATACCGACGTGCCCGATATTTAAATGCGTTGAACCCTCTAAAGGGTGAACAGCTCCAACAACCCCCCCCCCCGGACGGATTCACTTCAAAATGATGTTAGAAGTTCTCGCGAACAGTACTTCTTTTGAGATGTGGAAGTGTGTACACCGGTAGGTGAGTGCCAGAGTACAGGGAGGGCCCTAAATATGGAGGCAAAAAATTCCTCCTAAACACTGGTAACTTTCTACTAGACTATACGGCGTCGCATCAAAGAATACGTCATTTCTCTCCTTTGTTTTTGGTCTTCTTCAGTGTTCTTTTATAGATATTGTGACATGTAGACCCATTGCTAAGTAACAGCTGTGTAAACAGGCGGCAGTACAGCAGCCGTTTCTAGGGAACAGCTCTGTGGACACTTTATTTCTCCCCAGCAACGAGCCAATAATGAAAGACACGTTTCCGGTGTGGTCCGTGCTGGAGCTATGTAACGAGGTATAGTAGTTCAGAAGTGAGAAAACCTGTGTGGAGGCGGGGTCGAATACCTCCACCGTGACCCTGCGAGTCGTAGGAGGCGACGAAAAGGGAAGTCTCAAATCTGAGACAGTAAAATATGGTCGCGAGTCCCAAGGGACTCGGACCCGAGAAAGACTGTTCTGGCAAGGGCCAGCTGCATGTGCAAAAGACAGATCCGTCCTCTCGTAAGAGAAGGCGCCCCACAAAAACAAGACCGTAACTGTCAAACAGTAATAAATATCTGGTAGTTAGCCCCAGATAGAGCTCGACTCCAAGACTTACCAACTGACTGACCGTCAGTCGCAGTGTGATTTTGACTTCGATTTTGAGAAGTGAGAAGCGATACAAAGAAATATGCATGTCCTGCTCTGTAAAGCCTGTACTGACAGAGTGCAAAAGGAAGGATTTTCAGTAACACGCTATAATTGCGATACGTACACTTGACGAAAGGCCAAGCATATTCATATGAGACAAAGTCATTTTTTTTCGTCACATAAGGACTATGACAGCAAGGATTCAGTTGAAAAAATCTTTGGTCGTGAGTCTCAAGGGGCTTGACGCCAAGACGAACTGATTGACGGCCAGCCCTACAGTGATTTTGATTTTGATTTTGAGATGTGAGAAGCTGGTAGCTGAGTCCGGGTACAGCTCTGGAACCCAGAGGAAGGAAAACGTCCGCCGTTGAAAACCGATGCCAAGCAACGGCTAGTGAAGACTGAAAAGACTTTATGTTTACTCTAGTTACAGTGATGTTTGGAGTGTGTAACTCACTGAGATAGACTCAGTTAATTATAACTACGAGTTGTTTAAGAGTTCAATTAATTCCGTTACAAATTCAGACGTCGTGTATAGTCAATCACGTGACACTATGATTTGTTGGCGAATAATATGATGCAGTAAGCGTCACTGTGTTTTGAAACATCCATTTATTATGAAGGCGGTAGGATAGCGATTGAGATGTTTAGGCGGCGTTGTGCAGCTGCGCACAAACATTGATGCTGGCACCTCTCTTCCAGCTGCAGCTTGTAATGAGGCTGTCTGTTGGCATATGAACAAGTATATTGTCTTGACACTTGCATAATGCAAGGTTCAGCGTGACTAGTGGATCTACCGCCGCTACTAAAACTTGTTATTATTAGCTTTTACTGAAGAACCAGCACGTAACACAAGCGGATTTCGCAGTGACCGATAAAGTGAAATCTTCGAAACTTAAATGAAAATTACGGCAGAGGCATCAACCCCTCGCCAATCCGGATTAATTGGGGGGGGGGGTAACAGGATTAATGAAGCAAGAGGTAGCCCCAAAAGACAAAAATCTTAGAACACAAATAAATGGAAATTTAATGATATAAGTAGTGCTAATGAAGATAAATAACAAAATATCACTGTAGAGCCTTTATTTTAAAACTGTAAAAAGACAATACATTTATTCATTGATGGAAGACTCAGAAGTTTTATACTTGTTTCTGAACGTAATGATGCAGGTCTGAAGAAACTGTCAAGTTTTGGCTCATCTGCCTTCTTAAATGCCGCCCTGTGTCGTTATAAGGCATGTACGTGTACGTACTCAACTGTGAACAGCAATTTTCATATTTCTTGTTTCGATCCGGATTAACTGTAACCGGATTAGCGAGAGTTTACTGTGCTAAAATTGTGATTAGTAATTGGCTACTCCAAATGACATCTTAAAAGTTTGTTATAAGACTGGAAACATCTTCGCCAATTTTGACAGTGGGATCATGGGTTCGAATTCCACTCGACGTATTCATGGATGTTTGCGTTTTTTCTGTCTTTGCTGTCCTGTTGTGTAAGTAGAGGCCTTGCGTCGGCCTGATCTCCCATGCAAGGAATCCTACCGATCCAATCCAAAACCCCGTCTAATAGTCACTAATACACGGAAGTAACGTCTTGAATGATCATTGACATTAAAATTCATGAAGAGTGTAGAGGTTACGTTGGAACTGACGTCTTCTGTATACAATTTGCTGAAATAGTTCCTTTGCGTTAATTTGCTATGTTTACTGACGGCGTATTCCTCGTGTTCTGGGCGTCTTGTATCAGTGGTGCCAATTGACAGAGCCGACAGCCGCTGATAGTGTCAGTTCTGTTGAGATGCAGCTCACTTTAGTTTCACGTATAATTAATTTTGGTGGTGCATGTTCCCTATAGAAAGTTTCAACGTGTATACTACTCATTAATGAAACATATGGTTCAGTAACAGAGAGGGAGGGGGAAGGGAAGGCGGGGGGGAAGTCCACAGCAAATTATGCTTTTCGACCTAGTTCTTAAAACACTGTTACGTATAGACCAGCAAGTTATTACATTCACTTACATTTGAAGTGTAGACTGAATGGAAAAGCAACATATGGAAAAGTTTGCTTCTGAATGACATAATCGAAGTAAACTTTCAGATAATTGTAACACGATACATGTACACCCGTTGCCAAGTAACAGCTGTGTAAAGAAGTGACAGCACAACAGCCGTTACTAGGGAACAGCTCTTTGGAAAAGTTGTTTCCCCGGCAACTGGAAAATAACCGAAGAGACGTTTACTGGGCGATCCGTGCCGGGGCAATATGAGGAGGAAACCTCGAGTGGCGGCGGATTCTAATGCCTCCACCGTACCCCTGCGAGTCGTAGGAGGCGACAAAAAGGGAACTCAGTGTTTGGGGGTATAACTGGGCCACCCTGTTCCCGGGGTATATAAATACGGGGACCTGGTTCTCCAGACTGGGGAAGTCTCGAATCTAAGACAGTAAAATATGGTCATGAGTCCCGTGGGACTCGGACCCGAGAATGACTGCGCTGGCGAGGAACAGCAGTAGTTGTAAATGAAAGACCCGTCCTCTGGTTAGGGAGGGCGCCGTGCATCAACAAACTCGCAACTCTCTGGAACTAATAAAGCTCTGGTCTTAAGCCGCAGATGGGCGTTTTATTCCAAGACAGACTGGCCAACTGACCACCGGTCGTAAAAAGACTTAGTTTTGTCATTGAGTTGTTGCTGAGTCAGTTGAGAGCTGCAGTTGTGAGAAGCGAGAAGCTAGTAGCTGAGGCCGAGGACAGTTCAGGAACCCAGAGAAAAGGAAACGTCAGCCGCTGGGGAATACCCATTGTTAGAGCCGCTACCAAGAAACTTCTAGTAACAGACTGAGAACATTAGACTTTGTGCTCTAGTGAACTGTAAAGTGTAGAAATAGCGATAATGCTGTAGTTACGACCTGTAAGTGGTCAATAAATCTATTCACCAATCCAAACCCCGTTTATAGACACTCATACACGTGACAGTATTATCCTCGCACCTGCATCTAGCTCTTCGTAATGTTTATTTCCTTCTGGCATTTCCACCAAAATCCTATAACCACCCCTCTTCTTCTGCCCATCACACCCTCCTTGACTTGATTATTCTAATTATACTTCGCGAAGACCTGGATTGGCAGAACAGACGGATATTGGCTTCCGTAATAAGTAGCTCTCCGCAACGTAAGAGATAATTGTGACGACCCTTCCCTCTATGAGCTGCAGTACTTTCTATAAACACAGCCGCCTCGTTCGAAACAGGACGACTAGTGACGTGTCGGCAAGAAGGACAAGAGCGGAGACTTCAACGCAAGGATAAGTTACGAACCGCGAGATGTGAAACAAAAACAAAATGATGCAATGGAGGAGATGTCACCTCAGACGTGACCATGTGTAGAAGCGCTACATGATTTCCCGCCCCCTCCCCTTATGAGCGCTTTCTTTTATTTGGAAATAATATTTACCTCTTTTTTACTTTAATATTCAAGTTGTGATTTCACGTCCGTCCTGAAATATAAACAAAGAAACGTAACTGGCCACTTACATGCTATCTTCACTTGTCATCACTTTCCATAAGGCACATATATACACGGCCACTGTGATCAGTGGCGTGTGGCACTAACCCTCCTGTATTTTGTCATTAAAAGAAAGTTACTTCTAGGCCTATTGGTCTTTTCGGATACAGCGCCATATGGTTTGGTGGATATGTAAAACGTTTCGGAACATCTTTCAGCTCCATTTCAGGGTAGAATTGATTCAGCACGTTCCTCCGAAACGTCATTACATATGTGCCAAACTACATGGCATCGAATCGTAATAATCAGTAATTTTAACATTCACCGCCATGAGCAGTCCCTTGTCCAGTACCTACCCAGAACTCTTTCTTGGGGGGTAAAGCGTCCGAGACTTGAAGCTTATCACTCACTTCCACCTACTCTGGAGATTAAGATTGCACGGAAGTGTACCTTCATTCCTCATGTGTCTATATAGTTCGGTGTTTAATTAAGCACAATGAAAGCTTTACATTTACACTCATCATGTAAAAAGAATTAAGACAGTACTATTTCAGTTTTAGCCACTAATTACATCATATAGAGTCGTCCTTGAGGAGCTGTTAATCGCTCATCAGATCCCGTAGCCCCTTGTTATTGAAAGCGAAGTTTGATCTCGATCATGTCAGATGTTTACCATTTTGCCTTGAGACAATTCAATCCAATTATTGAATAGCGTACTTCACTTTCGTGTGAGGAGGCAGATGTAGGCACGCCACTGATCACCATCTCGTCACGGCGGCTTAATGCCTCAGAAATATCAAGAAGATGAATCTGTTTCGCTTGATGATTGTCTTTCCCAATCTCTTGCAGTGTGTTTGGTGTCACACAGCAGAAGCGAGAGTGCTGGCCGCATATGGCTCTTTCCACGTCTCAGCACCGAAAACACCAACAAGGGGTGTCCAGAATCGTAACGGAAATGTCGCTTGAACTGCAAAATATATGTGAGAAGCTTGTGAAAGAGCTTGGGTTACTTCCGCATGGCGTAGCTAACGTTAGCGGCGGAGTCCTCAGTTGATCAAGAAATTTGCTATTTTTGTATCTGACACGCATTTTCGGAATAGTGTTCATAACATGCCGCCTCCGGAACATATCATGTGCCAGTTGAATCCATTCCATATCCTCACACGCAATTCATTTAGCATAATAGTATACATCTAAGCATGCCGATGTATGATAAGCGGTCTATTCAGATTTTCCAATTAAAATGTATTCCTTTATCATAATCCTCGTTCGTGCTAAATTCCCCGCCCATATCGTTTCCCTACATTTGAGCATCCTAATATTTAGCAGGCTCTGACTACATGAATTCCCACAAATTTGTGTCTTAATTAGCTCTGCATTCCACCAACCTCAGGTAACATTTCTGGAAAACAGACATTACAGTCTCGTCCCCAGTGTATTCGGGTCTCTTGATTCAAAAGCCAGAGATTTCTTGAAATTTGCGGTCGGAAAAATTGAGGTTGATATTGGATTGCATTATTTTGTTGCTGTTTACGCTATTTCAACAATTATTCGTACATTAATTTTGCAGAAACAGTCGCCCATGAGACCAGAGGAAGAGGAGAGCAACAGTGGCGCCAGTAGTGGCGGTGGAGAAGACATGAACTTGCAGGACAGCTCAGAAAATGGACACACAGTGGACAAACCACGTGACCCAGAGCGATCCAGAGATTTGTTCGGCGTCCAGCTCGAGGTAGGTTACCGAGTCATATTCACAAGCAGGTGTTTGACTACTCACAAATCCCTTTCCTGATCCTGATGGGCGCTCATTCACTCAAGAAGTTTCCCGCCTTCTATGTAACTGGAACAATTATTACCATGTTCACATTAGTCAAGCATTAATCCCTATCCTGGAACAAACTAATTCACTTACCACCCTCTAGTCAAGATCCATTTCAATATTATCATTTCTCATATTCCCATGTCTTCAAAGTGACATCTTTCCTTCAGATCTTCCGACCAACTATTTCTATGCATATTAATATTATCTATTCAAGCTGCATGCCCTGCCCATCTAATATTAGTAATATTTAGTGAGGATGACTTGATACTTCCTAGATAGTTGCGGAGCAATTCGTCGAATTTCACACCTCATAATTCTGCTGACACAGTGGCTTTCGTGTCTTCTAAGAAAGTCATAACTCACGTAGCAAGGTTGATAGTTGTCTGCTGTGACTATACCAGCAAGTGGAACAGGCTAACATGAACCCACACTGCAAAATTTGTACTAGATCAACAAAGTGTTTCTCGCCTGTCGGCGCCGCTCCTGGGTGCGACTCACAAAACACATAAATCAAACGTGAGCCCTGGGCAGCTGTGTATCTGATCTTCTCTTCACCGCCAAGAGCGTACAGCCTCTGGGGCCCGCCCATCCTCTTACTCGATGTATACTGGGGGCGCTATCTAAGGGGACAGATCTGCTGGAACGTGAAGCTTGCCAATCACATCTGCATTCATAGTTTCTAACTACCTTCATGCAGCCGAGCCCTTCTTGAGAAGCCGCCAGTTGTGCAGCTACTCAAGAACTTTCCAACATTTTATTAAACTCGAAGGTTCATTACCGTCTTCACAAGAGCCCTCCACTGGTCCTATCCGGAGCCAGATATATCCAGTCCCTGCCACCTCATCCTATTTCTCTAGGATCCATTTTAATATGAATTATCCACCTTCATCTTGAACTTCCTAGTGGTCTCATTCTTTTTAGCTGTCCCACCAATATCCTATATGCATTCATCTTCTCCCCATTCATGTTACATGCCCTGTCCACTTCATTCTCATTCTCCTTGACTTGTTCATTCTAATTATACTTGGCGAAGAGTACAAGTTATGAAGCTCCTCATTAGGAAGTTTGCTCTAACCTCCTGTCACTTCATCTCTCTTCTCCAAATATTCTCCTCAGCACACCCCCATTAATTGACGAGAATATTTACCCACACCTCAGAAGTACGCCTGTTGGGTTGTACAGCCATCCCTTTGAAGGTGGCTTTTCTTGAACTGTGGCCCCAGGATCACTGTGGGTCTAAAATTACTTTGGCGGGTGGGGGAGGAACTGGGAGCCCTCACTTTGAGCAGCCGTCATTGAACCGACCAAGACTAAACGTTGTACTACGGCAGAAATGAGAATGATTATTATACGAACTTATGTTTCCAACCATTTCACGGCAACAAATATCTGTCTGAGTGTTTCAGGGGGTCCAAAACGCAAAATGTAGGACAACTGTTCTCATAAGAGGCTCTCTCTTAGCGTGACCACAACCGATTAGGATTAAGTCAGCGGTTCTCAGACCTGTAACTTAAAAATGCCTATCTGCAAACTATATTTTCACTGCCTTAAAAGTTAAAAAAAGGTAAAGTTGTCCTTGTGCTTAATTACTTAGGCATTACCTCATGAAAACGCATGGGGAAGTTGAGGTATATTTTCACCATTCTTGACCTTGGCACTAGGTGGAGGCTAGTGGTTAACTTGACGCCCCGGCCGCTTTAACCTCGAGAAAGAGCCCCCAGTATCCATTGGACAGGAACCCATAATCTTTAATTGAACGTATTTTGGGCTCTTGGTAAGAAGGGCTGAAGTCAAAGCTCATTATGAGGGACATAATTTGAGGGGTTATTTATAACTTACAGTCTAAGCAGTACCTTTTTTCTTCCATTCCAATTTGAATCAAATTATTCGCGAGGGGATGCAACTGGCGTAGGCAGAGGAGGCTAGAGCAGCGGTAACGCGGTTGTAGTTTCTACACGACAGATATGGGGAACGGCGTACCTAGGGTTCATCTTCCGGTGTGGGGGGGCGTTGCTTTGGAAAATAATACAGATCCATAATCGCCACACACAGCCCCTACTTCGAGGCAAATGTTCCAAACGAAGGGTCCAGTGCCCCAGAGAGGCGGAAGGTGAAGCAAGCAGCACAGCGCCCTCACCGCTTCCGTGCCTCTCCCACTCTCTTTCATCCAGTTCTCTTCCTCTTCCTTCTTCATTTCATCTCCTTTTTGTCTTTCTTCCCTTCTTTGTGTCTCTCCGTATGGCTTTAATCTCTTCCTTATTTCAACCTTTATTTTTCTGAATTTCTCTTTATTCTTAATTATTTCTCCTTTTCTTCCTACATTCCCCCCCCCCCTTCTCTCTCGTTATATCTGTATTTATTTTGTTCTATATCTTTCTCATTTCCCACCTGTTACCGCCCTCTGTCTCCCCATTTCTCTCTCTTTTACCTCTTCCCTCTCCGTTTCTAACTTTGTGCTCTTTCTTCCTGCCATGCCGTAGCTCGCAGTTAGCCGTTGTTGCCCAGGTTCGATCCCGGGTCGCGTGGGGTAGGTTTTCTCCTAGCGGTTCGGTTTTTCCAGACAATTCTCATTCCACCGCACATCATGCAATTAAGTAAATGAACTGTGTCAGCGTGGGATGTGTTCATAATGTTTTCCTGTATTGCACTGACATCTGGAGGCAGGAGATGAAGTCTGAGCACTGCATAAGGCAACGGTCCGGGCGTGTCGTATCCATGGCAACTGCACAAGGCTCTGACCTGGCCTGCCCGTTGTTACTTGCTGTTTTTATTGCCTTTCTTTAAAATAGCCAGCAGTAATTCTCATATGAGACGGAAGGAGCGATATAAAGATATCGCCTTTTGAAACAAGGCTTCTCAACTACTTCGTATAGTGATCCAGAACTCGTTCCCGTTGTTTTCCGTAAGTACTTAATGCCGGGAAAACACTGCGAAATAGGCCACGACAGCTTCTTAAGTACATGTTTACCGACCCGGCCGTTTGTTTCATCCGCCGATATTTTATCTCCTTAGTAGCTGGCCCATGTTAGGAGAGTCTCTTGTCTCCACGGCATGGCGCATCCTCAGGTTGCGGATAGCGGAGACGCCCCCCCCCAGGTATGGAGAGCAGCTGCGATTAGAGTAAATGAGCAGTCGCGGATAGGTGATCCTCCAGCTTGGGGGTAGGGGGCGGGGCTAACAAATCCTCGCCGAAAGAAATAATCGTGTTACGAAAATGTTCACAAAACCTCGGACCTGGCCGGATCCTCTGAATAAACGACCTAGGCTAAAGAAAATGGATATGATACGATGGAATGGAATGGATTGGATTGATCTAGCTCAGGATAGGGACCTGTGGAGGGCTCTTGTGAACATGGTAATGAGCCTTCGGCTTCCATAAAATGCTGGGAAATTCTTGAGTAGCTGCAGAATTGACGGCTCCTCAAGAAGGGCTCAGCTCCATCAGTAAGTAAGTAAGTAGTGTGGCGAATGACGTTGTGTCACCTGCGGAAATGGTTTGACGACACAGAGAGCAGCTGCTGGTCATGATGAGCGAATTACTTTGAAATGAGAAGGACGGGCAGTAGGTTTAGAAATGTTATACTGTAGCGTTACGTTGTGTGTAAGACAATGCTCATTACTATTATTCGGTTTGCACTGTTCCGGTACGGGCACACCCTGCGTTTGCTTGTGCTACATGTGTCAACCTATCACGGCCATCGTCACGTACACAACTTTCCTGGAATTGGTCTGCAGGTAACGTTAATTCCGCTGGATGGTTTAAATTGTGATATTCTTGATTTTGACCCCATGAAGTCTTGTATGTGGTTTAGGAGGGAGTGACTGCCAGTAGGCTCCTTAATAAGTCTGGCACACACGTGCAAGAGGACACGGTGTCGCAACCCAGAACAGTCTAAATATTCATAGGAATGAAAACCTCAGATGTTGCAAGGACGGTTGGTGTTAGTCCGTTAGTTTGTTAAGTAGTTTCCTGTCTTTTCTTCAGACGCTCGTGTGTAACGTTTCAGCAGTTGGAGTCTTTCATAATTCCCAGCGTGACTCGAATGTAATCTAGGCTTATGTATGCCCTTCTCCAAATATTATGTTGGTATAGCC
Organism: Cryptotermes secundus; assembly: GCF_002891405.2. Taxonomy (NCBI): domain Eukaryota; kingdom Metazoa; phylum Arthropoda; class Insecta; order Blattodea; family Kalotermitidae; genus Cryptotermes; species Cryptotermes secundus. Next base: position 1,946,405 of record NW_019730108.1, read on the forward strand.
TTGGGACGTTTCACAAGTCCAGACTTAACCACGATGAATGTGCGAACTTATTCATTTCTGTGGCCTCCATGCGCTAACAGTAATGGCGGCTGATTTATATTCGTAGCGTGAAGCAGCCAGATCCTGTTTCAACGAACTCTCAGAAGCCTGAGGAAGCGACTCTTTGTCTTTTCTTTCTCCCCTCACTCCTGATGACGGAAACATACAGTTTTCGAAACGTCTGATATGTTAAATACAGCATTACTTCGGATATTAGACGCCCTTGAATTTAAGACGCACCTCAATTTTTCAACGGGGGGAAAATATGAAAATTGTGCTTCTTATATTTGAAATAATAAGACATATCCCAGAAACTGGACATTGCTAGAATCTTAACCCGGCCACTAACTACGAAGGAGAGACAGTAAATAGGCCGTAAATGGACATAAAATACAAAATATGTGATATTCGAACCTGGAAAAACGTTTATTTCTCGACATATCCTCCACCTACACTGATACACTTGTCCCATCGCTTTACCAGTGCGCCGAAACCCGCAGCACAGAAGTCTCAGCCACTTCCGCACCTCTGTTTCAACCTCTTCGTCATCAGCGAAACGTTTGCCACAAAAATGGAACCGCTTTACGTGACAAACACTTCCCACCAGAAACAGGAAACACTTCTTTATGAATATCCTTTGCATTGAGTCATTTTTCCCACAAAAATATACGCACAACAGAATGTTGCTCATCGGTAGTATAGCCCTCAAGCACGGTCGCCATTTTGACTACTGAAATTTGCCTCTAAACATGCGTGTCTACTGCCTAGACTGTTGTGAAGTTGGACTGTGCTGCTACCTAGTGATACACCTAGAAATCCTGCTACTTCCATTACATCTGTTTTACTTACATTTGTAACCTATTTACCGACTCTTCCTCCTACATGCATTGATATTTTTCGTGGTCTTCCTCAGCCTTCCTAGAGAGATAATAGTACCTTGACGTAGGCCACCTTTACCTTTCTCGCTCCAGGCTAACAACGGGAGAGGAAGCCACCTCGATGAGGCCAGGACAGCTTCCTTACAAATCCTTTCCTATTCATCTTTCGTCATTTATGCCACCGTTCGACGCTATGCAGACCACGTGCTTTCTCCGTTCCTTTCGTTTACCACAGTTATTTTATCCTTTTGTTCCTAGCTACTTTCATTTGTCTCTCCAATTATTTTTCTTCATCGCTCGCTTTCCATTTTTCCCCCATTTTCTTTTGTATTTTCTATCTTCTCCCTTTCCTTTCCTTTTCCAATTTCCCCTTTCATTTTATTTCTATTCATTACGTTAATTCTCTTTCCCCTTTTCTTCTCTTCTTTATTTCTCTTTGTTCTCGTCGTATATTTTCTTTCGCTCTATATTAATTCCTTCTTTATATTCCCTATCTATTCGTTCCTGCCGGTCACGGTAGCCGAGCGGTCTAAGGCATGCACTGTCTTCGCTCGCTCGGAATCCGGGATCGTGGGTTCGAATCCCACTCAGGGCATGGATGTTTGTTTGCGTTTTTCTGTGTTTGTGTACAGGTAGAGGCCTTGCGACGAGCTGATCACCCGCCCAAGGAGTCCTACCGTATGTCTAAGATCTAGTAAACCGAAGTGAACGGAGAGTTTCATGGAGGTAGGCCTGTAGAGCCGATGGACAAGAAATCTATTCGTTCCTAATTTTGTTATTCTGCCATCGCATACTTTTTCATCCTTACTCAGTTCCATTGCTATACTTCGTACGGACTCTCTAGAGAGTGCCTGTAGACAAACTAGAGACCAGTAACAGGAAGAGTTAGAAAGAAGCGCAGTTCACAACTTGATGATGTTCCACAACGTCAATTCTCTCTTAACGTATACAGTTGCGATAAAGAGAGACATCGTGTGAACGCCGCGAAGAGTGTTTCTCCGGTATGTGACCCAGCATGAAACAGGGAACGCTGTTTTGTTCAGACGCACTCCGCAGACATTCCGAATAGACTGTAGCTCATTTGTGCACTCTTCCTACAGACGCCTCGCAATGTCCGTAATTATTTCTACAATTTTCTCTATTTCTCTTTTTACCAATTCTATTATCTGCCTGTGGCTGTTGTCTGACATGTTAATTCCTCATCCTCTCTTCGGTTGTGGCTCCTAGCACTGGCCACTTTCTGTGTAGTCCCTTCCTAGCTTCACTTCCTGCAACACGGTCGCCACCAATTCGTATGGCGTCAGGTCTGTTTCGTCTCTTCGGTGTCGACTGACAACTTAATTACCGATCCTGAACACATTTTCTGCTTTATTTATCTGTATTAATGGAAAAGAATGAATTGCCGGGGAGATGCAAGCGGGTCAGAGAACAATACGCACATCAGAGAGCAGAACAGTTTTCGCAAAATCGAATTTCCACTTGGACAAACCTGCAAGAACGATATTTTTCCCCGCCATCACTTCTATTCTTCTGATGGTGCTTTCCTTTTAAGGATTCCTCTCGCCAACGTTCTATCTCTCGTTATTTTCTGCATCTTCCTCAGGCAGTTCCCTCTCTGTCTTTAGTTCCATTATGTGCTTAGTCCAGACTCAGAGTCCTCCACCTGCTTGTCCAGCATTCTGCTGGGTCCAAATATGGTTTTTGGACGTTATCCATCTTCTTGTCTTTATTTAAAGAATTTCTTGCTTATTTTTCAAAACACATCGTTTCGGAGACTGGATCCGTCTCCTTCTTCAGGTAAAACCTACTCAGTTGGGCCCAATAGATAGAGCTAGCCCCTATCTCCCAATCTTCATCGAATTTGAAACTTCAAACCTCAACAGGTTAAGCCCGATTTATGACGTCAAAGATTTTTCCATCTCTTTTTTGTAGTTCATATAGCATTGCTTTCGGCAGCTCACAGAATGTAGCGTAGAATGGTTGGATTGTCAATTCGAAAGGGTTTGGGAGCAAGCGGTCGAGGCCTATTTCAAGGTACTATTTATTTATTACTCTACAGCTCTTTGTTGGGCCTTGGCCGCTTTTTCAGTTTCTAGATATTTTTACACGGTCGGTAGGACTCCTTTGACGGGGGATCAGCCAGTCGCAAGGCCGCTATCTGCACACAAGGCAGCACAAACAGAATAAATGCATTCCTCAAGTCGGATTCGAACCCACTATCCCAGAGTTTGAGCGGGCGAAGGTAGTTCAGACTGTGCGGACATTGTGATCGCCATGTCAAGGAACTATCCCGAAATTCAGTTAAAGGGGCTGAAGATAACCGCGAAAAATCCCAATCATTGCAGTTAGTATCGTGAACGGGATTCGAGCGGTGTACCTCCTAAATATACGTCAGGGAGTCTTGCCGCTTGAACCGATCTGCACGGTGTAAAACGTTCTTAGGTTTTTCTCTTTTTGTTTGCCGAAAATGATAAACGTGTTTGGTGCCACGACTGGTTAGCGCCTCTAAGATAAATGAAAGGAATTTGCTTTCCTGGGGTGAACGGTGAGTTTTTAATGAGGAAACGGAGAATTCTATTCACGACCGTGGCGAACCCGTGTCAAATTGACCCCCTCCCCCCACCAAAAAAAATTACGTTTCAGTAATTTGCCTCATCATCCTAGTTTGCCTCTGGAAACACAACTTGTAATTACAAGCATCGTCAGTAACGCAGGGCCAGCACAGCAGTAAGTTCAGTTACTGCAAACAGTAACCACCCTACTGCTTGCCCCCGTACATTTTGATGTGCTGGATCATTCATGAATCACCGTCATTCGACACCACAAGCCATGCAGGTTAATCTCCCGAAAGTGTAATTAAAATATCATAAATTAATATAAGATAAATAAATGTTCTGCCCTTTATGTATGAATTTTATTGCATGATTTCTAGGGCCGTAGTGACACAGTTTAAAACCGAATTTCTTCTAAATAATATATAATAATTCAGTCCGTTCCTCACAGGGAACATGTTACGTTACTACTACTAACGCCAAAGGCTTGAAGTAAAAGTCAGAGTCACTTTATGACTGGAGGATTACCGCCAATCAGTTCGTCTTGGCGTCAAACCTCTTGAGACTCACGACTAAAAATTTTTTTTTCAACTGAGCCCGTACAGTAATAGTCCTTATGTAACATTCTCTCTGACGAGAAGGTGAGTTTTTCTCTTATGAATATGCTTGGCCTTTCGTCAAGTGTACGTATCCCACATATAGCGTGTTACTGAAAATTCTTCCTTGTGCAATATACACAATATACACAATATAATGTCCTCTGTCAGTACAGGCTTTGCAGAGCAGATCATGCCTATGTTACGTATCTTAAGCTACAACGGCAGCTTAATCACTTGAAGGGTCGTAAGCTTGGCCACCGCTAAGTTTAAGTCTCTTATATTTTTTAGAGTCAACCGGTTAATGCAGTTTAGGGAAACAGTCGCTGTTTATTGTGAGAACCATAAAGGCCACACTGCATTGACAGAATGCAGAGTTTTAGTTAAAGCGGGTGGTGCACGTAGTTACCACTGGACTTTAAAGGGTTAACTTACCTGGTATACAAATCATGATAGGCCCACTGTAGGATTGTGAATAGCAAATTGAAAACTATTAAAATTGCTGCTGTATCGACTCTTGCAGTACAAACAATGGAACAAAATAATAATCTCTTGCTTCCTAGAAACAAGTTTGTTAACCTTTGACTATCGGCGATCTAACCGAAGGCTGATCATGTGAGGGACAGTAGTAAAGGACTGCGACCATGTAGAGTTCGGTCAGTGGCCACTGTGGCTATGTCAGACCTCGACTGTTCTCTGGCATGTAGGTCGAACCGACACAGTGGTCTGTTCCGTTCCATTTCACATCCTCAGAGAGAGCGCGCAGATGAATTCGACATGACCTGTGTAACAAAAACTAACATCGGTCAGAGCTTAGGCGTTTCTCTCTCTCAGAAACAGTTCTTCTGTAATTAAACATTACTTTCATTTTTTTTCGTGACGTAAAGGTAAAGGTAAATGTATCCTTGTAACAGGCCGTGAAGGCCCATAGGGTTGTGAGACATCGAAGCTCCCACATTTTCTAGACAACCGGCTCATAGATGGAGGTGAAGTTGTCAGCCTTACGCGCCGGCCTCCCTTTACCCACAAGAAAATTCCTAGTACTCATTTACGTTAGAGGCTGAGTCGACCCCAGGTCCATAGTGCGGCTGGGAGGATTAGGCAAATTTAAAAATCTAATGACCTCATCAGGAATCGAACCCGCGACCTTCCGACTTGTAACATAATTATTTACTTCATTACCTCCTTTGCCGTTTTATTTAAAACACTTTTAGAACGTTTCCAGTAAACTAGTGGATAGTGAGAAGTAAAAGGAAGATGTTCCCATGCTTAACTAATTAAGCACTACGCCATGAAGGCGTAAGGGGGAGTGGATGTATGGAGCCACGTTTTATTCACCTCGACATTAGTTGGAGGCGAGTGGTCAGCTTTACACCCTGGCCGCTTTAGTCTCAAGGGAAGAGCCCCCGGGTAGGAGGCTGAGTGGGCCTGAGAGCCGGTCTGGACGTTGCCCTGCCTGGAATCGAACCCGGACCGTCCTGCCCGTAGCCTGTCGCTATACCGACGGAGCGTGCTTTATGTAACCTGTGGAGTAACTGGTAGGTACGTAAATGGAACAGAGTGAGAGATGAAATGATGCAATTATCGTGTTTCATTAACATTTTCATCTGAACTCTGAAACAAAGTGGCCGATATATAGTATGTACTGCCCGCCCTAACAATAAAGAGAACCTCCGAGTTTCGCCAACAAACTGTATGCTTGTGTTTCGTAAGATTTCCAAATCACCGATTAGTTTTCTAACTGCATTGACCAACTTGGTTACGCAGTGTATTTCTTGTGAAGAAGGAACCAGACCTTCCCAAAGTAATGGGGAGCCGGGATAGCTCAGTCGGTACGGTATAGTGACTGGCCAGGGGCTGGACGGCCGAGGGGTCGGAGTTCTAGTACTAGTAGGGGCAAGGGTTAGCCTCTTATCCAGTGGGCACCGAGGGTCCTTTTCCCGGGGGTACAGCTGTTGGGGAGTTACGATGACCACTCACCAACTAGTGCCGAGGTCAAGGATGCGTGGGTCTATACCTCCACTCCCCCATACGTCTTATAGTTAAGCACAAGGATAGCTTCACCTTCCCAAAGTAAACTCTTTGTCTACTCCCCTCCATTTTCTCTTCTCTGACATTGTTTCGGAGGGTTGCCTCCACTTGCATTTGGATGTGGGGTGGGTGTGGGTGATTCAGTTCTTGTTGATCACGTGTCTCTCCCCGCCCGCAGGTGACAAGCCTGCTCCTGGAGGCAGAACGGCGCAAGCTCAGTGTGCTACAAAGAGAGCTTCAGGTGGCTTTGGCAGAGGGCGGCTCCATCAAAGCCAAGGAACATCAGAAGCAGGAGCTCATCATTGCCATCTCGTGAGTACTGCTGTAACTACTAGGCAATGCCACAGACGCTGCGTGCAAGAGTGACTTAAATACCGCGTGAATCTTTGCGGCTGGAGTTTTGTGTATGACTTGGAGAACACACCGCTTACAATCTTGTGGGATTGCTAATGTTTCGACAAATACTACGGTTGCCGTGTAAAAGGTGATTGTTTTGTGGGAGGTTATGAATTCCTTTACAGGTCTGTGTATTATATAAAATAATTCAGAACGCCCCCAAAAAGAAAAAAAAAAAACATGCTAATCCGAAGATTTCTATTGCAATATTTTCCAAAACTTCGTAACAGCTTCTACAATCTGTGAGACTTATCACCGAAAGCAGAAATCATACAGCCTCGTCTGTAAAGTAAAACTGACACTAAATGGAAAGTTATATCTTTATAACGCCGTGCGGTACGTTGAAAAACAATCGACGTTTCGTAGGAACATGTCGCCTCCATCTTCAGGATCGAATCCAAGCCAAAAACCAGCTTCAAGCAGTTGGCAACGATATGCGTGCTTGCTACCTCCTTCACGCTGCTCCTGCGTGAGATTATGATAACACAGTACGCCAGTAGATCCCTGCACGGCCTTGTTGTAGGTAGTAGATACTGGTTCTACCAGTATGCGTATCTACCTGCAATAGACTCTGTGCCGCCGATTGTTGTAACTTTTATGAATTATAATTATTTATAAGAGGGATTTGAGGACGGTAGTCGGTAAATAAAGCAAAACTAAAGATATCCCTGTAACAGCCATAAAGGCCCATAGGTTGTGAGACGTTGAGGGTCCCACATTATCTGGACATTTTTTAAATTGGATGTTCATGATGTGAGTGAGTTTGAGAGTACGCGAAGCCCTTATACATATGTGTCTGTCGCTTTGCAGACGTATCCAGGCGCAACATGACCACCTGGAGAAGGAGTATCGGCAGCACGCGATTGGTGTACTGCGCTGCTCCAAGAACCGCGGGTCCGGCAAGGTGAGTGCCCAATCGTTGTTCTTGTTGTTTCCTCTGCTACTGTTGCAATACAGGGTGATCCTGAATTATTGTCTGTGTTTCCGTTTATAGGACTCGGAAACCCCGACAATTATTTAGAATCAACCTGTATAATTAACAATAGCGGTTCAGATTGAGTTTCGTCTCCGGGTGGTTAGTACCCTTGCTTTGCAATCCGGAGGTATGGGTTCGAATCTCGATTTGGAGACCGACTGTTCTGAGTTCGGAAACGCCTGACCTGAGCAAGGAAATTTTCAGACGTAAAACACACAAATATTTACAGTTGAATTGGTTCTTCTGGAAGCTTACTAATTCATGTACTCCGTAAAAATTTGTTCAAATTCAATCAATTGATTTGCGGTTTTCGTGGCGATGAAAATTTGAAATGTGATCTTCTTTATTTTGACATCATGTATTCTGGCTGGTGGTTACCAGCGTTTCGGAGTAATATATTACCTCCTTTTTCGAATATGGTGGAATCATGTTCTGGAGAAACGTTGTTAATCCCCTAAAAGACTACGTCACAGCAACGACCACAACCTAAATGCATAGAACACTCTTGCTTTCAACTGTGTTTAATTTTCTAACTTACTGACTGAACCGTCGAAGTTTGTTCAACATGATTCGCTGATTGAAACAGAGATCGCAGTCAAATATGGGAAGGGGTGATCAGTTTTTCCATTCTGTTGCGGGAAGTTATTCATTTCATGCATGATCTCGCTTTCTGATCCCGTGCCCATGCACGGAACATCACGACACCACGAAAACACCCTTCCACGAGACAGCTGATCTTTTGTCCTGGAATATAAGGTCATTCACTTCATGCAAAGGTTGGGGGGGGGAGATAACCACGTCCTGTTTTAATGTCAGAATTGAATGAATTTAGCTAAAACCCTGTCGGTTCTAGGGGTGAACTAGTATTGTAGAGAGGGAGAGAGGTCATATGTGAGGGGATGTTCTATAGGGGTAGATATTTTGGGAGGGGTAAGGTATTGGCAATGACGGGTGGGGAAGAGGGCATGTGAGGTGGTTGCCTAACTGGGAGGGGAATGAAACGACGCCCAAGCACCGCTGGATCTTCGATCGGACGCCGCTAACACCACCTAGCGACAGAACGTGTAAAACAATATATATTCGAAAGGGGAGTGTGTGTTTGTGACGAGGTTTTGTTTGCGAAAATCTAGACATTGTCGCGTTATTTGTTTCTCTGTGAGTGGTGAGTCGGCAGGTGAAAGAAGCTGGTTTCTGTATCCTGCGTTTGTCTGTGGCTGCCACACGCTGTCCACCTGCCAGGAACTACTGACCGTCGGAAGGGATAATCCCACGAACAGTGGACGTGAACTTAACACTGCATCGCCTGTGCACAGTGAACAGTTTTAAGTCTTTTTTGGCTTATTATTTGGGACGGGGGAAATTTAATCTCATCTCTGAAGTGAATAAGACGGAACGTGTGACCATGGTCGTTCACGACACATTTATGAAACGTGATGAGGCCTGCGATACATAAGGGTGGGGAATGGGGTTGTAGTGTGACAGTGGCAGTGGTATGGTAGATTGCACAAATAGAAGGGGGTAAGCAGAGGGGTTGGTGGTTGAAATGTGAACCGTCATTGGGTAGTGGGGCGAATTCCATCCCTCAAGCCTCAAATCACATCAGTTAAGTTTGAAACCGCGTTACGTCACAGCAACACACGGAACTGGTGGTCAGGTGCAGAATAGGAACACAAATTAACGTTTACTTTGAGGGCGAAGCTGTGTTTGTTTGTCACGTGTCATTCTAAAAACCAATCATAAGTTTCAATTTATCCAACGTGTGGTTCCACGGAGTTGGCGCTTTGCCCCTTCGGCCGGACAGCCGTTCCGACGGCAAGTCCGGGGGGCTACGTCCCCGTCCGGATACTCAGCTAGCAAGACTAGCCGAGTCAGCACCGCATGTACCCGAAATGCTAACTGGTGCTCACGCAGGTATTCAGCGCAGTGTAGAAATAGGCCAAGCAGTTCGAGGCACTGGTCTCTTACTAAGCAGAAAGAAACAGGATAACATTAAGAGTAACGGCGCAGTGTTCCACGTATCGGACTCCAATTGTATCGCCAGACTCCCGGTAGGTGTTCATAAAACTGGTGCTCACAGAAGCCATCCGATTCCCGTGAGACCTCCAGTAGTTCCAAGTCTGAAACCGAAACCTCCCGAAAGAACAACTAGCGAAAGCTCTCTACCCGTTAGCAAGGAGGTTGCGGTACCTTCTCTGACGCCGGAATCGAAACCAGAACCCCCTGAGACAATCCCATCCGAACCCACTAAGACCAGCAAGAATAATCCGTGTCCAGGATTTGCAGACTCGAATCCGAAGGTTACTGAAGAAAGCACAACTGCCTCTGCTGACCCAGCTTCATCGTCTGAAGTTGCAGATGTTAACCCAGGCGCTGAGGCACCAAAAGCAAAGGAAGGTCCACTGAGAACATTGGCTTCGTCATCACCGAGAAGCTCGCAGTTGAGTTTATTTCTAGCCCCTATAAACGAAAGAGAGACTGGAAGAACAGCATCTCCAGCTCCTCCAAACAGAACATCTCTCTCGAATTTAATTCCACCAGAAGAAAGAGATTACAGAAGGTCTCCATCTCCACTGCACCCGGCACAGGCGTCTGAATACTTCTTACCCATTCAAAAATCGCCTTTAAAGGAGACCACTGGAAAGAAATCTCCACTGCCGGATCAGTTCTCAACTGGAAAGAAATCTCCATTGCCGGAGTACGTGCCCAGTGGATATAGATCTCCATTACCAGAGTGCATAGTCAAGAACCTCGTCCGGCAATCGTCCAGTAGAACCAGTATCCCAGAGGTACACGAACCCAGTCCTACTCCATCAAAACCAGTTAAGAAAGAGTGTGCATGCGGAGACCCCCGGAGACCTCCAACACCGGTGCGGCCCAAAAGCGTTGCCTTTGCCATTGACGACGAAGATATCCGTATACCTCCACCACCGCCACCTCCAAAAATTGTTACAAAAACTTTAGGCGTTCCTGCAGGCATCTCCAAGGCAACCAGCTGCCCAGGAATCATATATTCTCCACGGAAGGACATACTGATTGTTAAGCAGCCTCTTGCCATCATCAAACCTTCAGTTTCTCCTATTCAAACCATTGGAATTAAAAGTACAGCATCCGGGAAGATTATCATCACAGGAGCAGGGGACATCGAAGCAGAGGTTGTCAGCGTTGTTACGGCGGGGGGCGAGGTTCTCAGCGTGGTCTGTGAGAAGCAGGGTGGCGACGGCGAGCTCAGAACTGCTAGTGACAATTCGTGTGCAGTCGAGGGTAACGCCGCTAGAACTGGACTCAGATCAGATTTCAACTCCTCCTTGGCATCTCTGGTGGGCGCGTCTGTGCGAAGGTCTTCAGTTACGTCACTGGTTGTTGGGGGTTGTTGTGGAGGGTCTGAATTTGGAGGGCTAATTATTGGTGACGATATTGTTGTGATGGGAGCGAGTGGGGGCGCTGGGGCGGGTGCTAAGGGTGCGTCTGGAGGCAGTGAACCGGAAAGTTGTGGAGGTGGAGCGTGCAGAAAGATATTATCTGGAAGACATCAGCAGCAGCAGGTGACATCTACCGGACCGGCGTCGAAACAACAGCCCCAACAGTTTCAGCAGCCGAAGGGTGGAGGAGGTCCTGGGCCTGGACCGGGGGGAGAAGGAGGCACACAGGTAAGGGGTGAGACATCCTCGATGCCCTCAAAGTCTCATTTACCATCTGAGCTTCTAAAGTAGTTTTTCTGTGCGTAAATAAGTACCACGCCATGAAGACAAATGGGTGAGTGGGGGTATAGCTCCACCATTCTTGACCTCAGCATCAGATGGAGCTTCACGTCCTGGCCGCTTTACAGTCAAGGAATCCCCCCCCCCGCCAGAGCCGGTCTGGACGCTGTGGAGCACAGGAAAATCTTGCCCCTGTCAGGTATCCAACTCGGGCCATCCAGCGAGTAGCCAGTCTGAACCACTCTCAGAGTAACCACTGCTGAAACACAGGAGGATATGAAAATTGTTTGTCACTGATATACTCTTTCAGATGCTTGCATTCCTACAGTTTATGTCACGGCGCTGTCGGTAGCCGAGTTATGTACGTAGCATCACGGTCTGGATGAGGCGGTTGTACGCCAGCTTCCCCCGCAGAGGCCCGAGTTAGAGTTCGGGTCTGGTCATGTGGGATTTGTAGTGGACAAAGTGGCGGTGAAGCAGGTTTTCTCCGAGTACTTCGGTTTCCCTTCCCAATCTTCATTCCACCAATTGCTCCACAGTCACCACCATCTGTCATCTGGGACTGGCCAGTAGTGGCCGCAGCACCAAGTGGACTCAGTCTCACCCCACTAAGAATAATAATAAAAAGTCATATGGTATGGTAATTGATGAATTTGAAAGGATTTTCCTGTAAAGACTGAGGAAAACAAGGAAATGCCTCGGTCAGGGCAGCCGGTGTCCCGATCGAGATTTGAGAGCAGTACCTCTTACATAAAATTCTAAAGAGTTACTGCCGCACTAACATTCCCCGACGTTCACTTTATTTCTGTTACGTCACTTGACAACTTTCTCCATTACGGGAACTGTAGTTAGCAAATTATAACTGATTTTATGACCAGAAACCTTTAAAAATATCATGAATTATAATAATTGGCCAACATGTTTTGTATTTTTGAGCTAAAGAGAAAAGGTGTAAAATTTTACCCCATTTCATAACACTCTACTCTCTTCTTCTTGCAATTTTAGGGTGAAAAGGTAAGAGCTATCCCTATAACAGGCCGTGGAAGCCCACAGGTTTGTTAGACGTCAAGGCTCCCACATTTTCTAGACAATCGACTCAGAGTTTGGCAACCTTGCGCGCCGGCCACCCAAGATTCCTCGTACTCATTTCCGTTAGAGGCTGAGTCGACCCCAGGACCATAGTGCGGCTGGAAGGATTAGGTCAATTAAACAATCCAGTGACCTCATCGGGAATCGAACCAACAACCTTCCGGCTTGTAGCATAGTGCATATTAATTTGAGGGTAATTTTGCGAATTCTCAAGTGGGAGGTGTCTTAACGAAGTAAAAGATGGTGGAGGAGTCGTCATCAAGAAAGCATAATTTTTAGAACTACAATAGTCGAAGTGTTTCTAGAAGAATTTGTAGGATTCGCGGAGGTAAAGCTCCACGTATTCGAAATCTCGGCACAGACAAGTAACGTAAAGTTCGTGTCTATCGAGACGTCGACATCCATCCTTTCCGTTTTGCCCTGCTGAAGTTCTTGCGACTCGCGATGAAAGCGAAACTTCTAGAAGCCGCGGTACATCCGTAACATTGCGTGCTCCGTGTACCCCGCCCCCATCCCCCTTTCATCGTCCACAATGGGTAGTCATATTGTTCAAGTCCAATATATTTTATCCCCCACCATAACTACAGGAGAACAAGGGGGAGATTGAGGTGGAATACTAATTTTGTTACCAGCTGCAGTGTTCGTCATACCCGACAGCCGTTTGTTTCGCTCCATCTGGGGGCAGCACCAGACAAAATATGTACAGTGAGCATTGTCTGATAAAAATTATCCCGATTAATGTGAGCACTGCAGATGTCTGACGTCGCCTTTGTTATCAGGCAGTATGCTAATAGCATTTTCCATGACAAGAACGAGATATATCGGTCTGAATGTGGTCCCATTTCACATTCCCTGTCGTCTTTAGACACTGGACGCTAATGTTTTGTAGCATCTCGGGAAGCATATGCAATGCGGTCGCATTTCATGCGAGGGTGTAGTCCTCAGGGCTAGCATAATTCAAAACAAAGGTTTTCATAGAAATAAATTCGCATTATTTCGAACTCTGCACATAAAGTGAGACTTTATTCTGTCCCTGTAACAGGACGTGGAGGCTCATAGGGTTATGAGGCGTCGAGGCTCCCACATTTTCTAGACAATCGGCTCACAGATTGCGGTAAGGTTGTCAGCCTTACGCGGCGCCGCCCAAGATCCCTGGTACTCATTTCTGTTAGAGGCTGAATCGACCCCAGGACCACAGTGCGGCTGGAAGGATTAGGTCAACTGAAAATATCTAAAGACTTCATCGGTATTCGAAACCTCGACCTTCCTGCTTGTAGCACAGTGCCTCAACCAACTACGCTACCGCGTGCCCCGAGGTTTTATTAATGTTGTTTTAAACCGCACTATTTCGGATTCGTATGAAATTCGACCGCTCTGTATACGTGCTGCATTTACCGCGACACGGGGAATGAAACAAACGTTTCTTTTTTAATTTGCCCGTTCGCCGGAGGGAACAGGCAGAGGAGGTGACTGTTATGCTAGTCCTATTCACCTGCTTTCACCTCTGACCCTCTATTCAAGATCGTCCCAGTGAAAGGAACAATACAAATTAATTAATTAATGCAGCCACAATGGAACCCGATGTGTGCTGTACTCCATCTGCTGCAGTTACGAGGGAGTCTCACTCTTACTACTGTGAAATGACGGCTGAAGGCCGGAATATTGTAACTATTAAGGGCAGCCATTCCTAGGCAACGGCGCGGCAACGAATAAACAAGCAAGAATAGAGGAACTGCTGGAAACGATGTCTTCTATCCGGCCCTTTCCGAGGCCAAGCAGGAAAACTCGGAGGTCGTAGTCGGCGTTTACCAATTTAGAGTCTTCAATTGCTCTGTTAGAAGCCGCTACCAAGCAACGACTACTAAGGACACAGAAGACTTAATGTTTGCGGTATAGTTTTGTAGAGTGTGTAGATTAGAGAAAGCTTTGTAGTTACGAGTTATAAGCACTCAATAAATCCAATTATCAGTCCAAACCCCGCAATTAGATCTTCATTAGAAACTTGGTAGATTCTGTTTTCAAAGTACTTCCTATTTTCATATTCCGATGAGAAATTCAGGCGTAGATACAAAGGGCCTTCCTTTCGTAAGATGGCCTACACAAGGTGTGACGTGTCGTGGTTCGTTAGATGGACTTTAGGAAGGAAAAGTGGAGTAAAGGGAGTAGAGGAGAGCTGTAGTTACAACAGTATTGATTATACTCATATGTAATTGGGAACAGACAGTCGGTGTAGTGACTGGCTATGGGCTGGACGACAGAGGGGTCAGAGTTCGAGTCCCAGTAGAGTCAAGAATTTTCTCTTTTCCATGTCGTCGAGACTGGCTCTGGAGTCCACCCAACCTCCTATCCAATAGGTACCGGGGTCTCTTTCTCTGGTGGTAAAGCGGCCGGGGCGTGAAGCTGACCATTCACCTCCAACTAGTGTAGAGGTCAAGTAAATGTGGATCTATACATCCAGTCCCCCATACGTCTCCAGTTAAGCACAGGGAGATCTGGTGAATGCGTGCAGTCATTCGATGGAAACAGTCGAAAGTGAAGTTCAAAGTGGATCACGAAGCGTTGCCACAGTAATTTTAGTGAAGGAATCGCTGGAGTCAGGACGCAACCGGAACCGGAACAGAACACAGGGGCCGCGTGGTCTAAAGCTTGAAATGTCTTCACCCGCTCAAACAATGGAAGAGCGAGTTCGAATCCCACTCGAGGCGTGGATGTCTGTCAATGTTTCTTCTGTTTATGTTGTCTTGTGTATGTAGCGGTCTTGCGTCAGAGCTGATCCCCCGTCCAAGGAGTCTTACCAACACAATATAAGCCCCGTAAGCCTAATACGAACCCAGTGAATAACGGTATATGTAGTATTGCAGGACAATTATCATTCTTGATGCATTTTAATGCATAGGCGAATGAAGGTAAGAGCATGTACTAGCCACTGTCTGTATTCTAAACAGCAGGATATGAATGTTCTCAGGGTTTTCCGGAACTGTGCCAAGTTCGTGTGTTCCCCTGGTTTTTTCTTTCGCTTAGTGGGGGGTGGAGTCAAACTGGGTCCACTCGGCACGGCGGCCACTGAGTGGCCTATTGTAGCCTGCCCCGGGTGAATAGGATGATGGAGAATTTGGTGGAATGAAGATTGGCAGGAGAAACTGAACTACTCCGAGAAAACCCGCCCCAGCGCCACTTTGTCCACCACAAATTCCAAGTGACCAGACACGGGATCGAACCCGGGCCGCCGCAGTGGGAAGCGAACGACTAACCGCTTTCCCCTGCGCGTGGCTCCACAGTCGGTGTGTGCTTATACTCGTACTGATTTGTATTGTGCAGTCCTAGCTTCTCAGATGTTTACTGGGATTTCGGAGGAAGCTACTGCCTCCATCTTCAGCTTAGAAGGGTAAGCGCAGCGAGCGCAATTGAATAATTAGGGAGCGGATTTGAGACCGGAAAGTTATAAACACTGATCAGGTCTCGAACCACGGAGTCGCCAGTGGGAGGCCTTTGAACTAGCCGGCAGACCATCACAAAAACCCAGAGAATGACGGCTTCGGGTTTCAAACCGCAGTTTTCCAATATCGAGTGACTTGTTCGTGTGGTGAGTGACTATTAATTTTGGTTCCATGTTTGGGCTTAATAACGAGAGATCAGAGCACGCCCGCCGCGTCGGGGGAGGGGGGGTTACATTGCTTGAAACCGATATATTTGTGCTCTCATGTGTGTGTGTGTGTGTGGGGGGGGGTGGAACACGTTGGATTTATTAGCTCTGCCAACAGAAAGTGGAATTAATGGACAGGCCGTGAGGCTGTCAAGAGCCGCAATAGAAAGGCATCATATCACGCAACATTTGCAACGTACTGCATAGGGGAGGTCCACATTGTCCCTGTGCCTCACTAATTAAGCACTATACCATGAAGACGTATGGGGCAGGGGATGTATAGATCCACGTTTTCTTGAACTCGACACTAGTTGCAGGTGAGTGGTCAGCTTCTCTCTCCGGCCGTTTTACCCCTGGACGACGTGGAGAAGAGAAAATTCTTGACCCTACCGGGACTTGAATTCCGGCCTGCAGCAAGTCGCTATACCGACTGAGCTCCTACATTGCGCCAGTAACTTAGTCAGTATATTGACTGAGCTATGCTCTAAACGATCCATGGATCGGGTTTTGATTGCCGTTATCGATTTCTTCTTCACATAATCTTTGTCCTCCTGAGCCTCCTGTGCAGTGCAAATCGGAAACCTCTCTCCCGAAGCGATAGCGACCGGAGCGTGAAACTAACAACTCACTTTCATTTAGTAATCGACGTTTAAGATTGCGTGGTGCTATACCTCCACTACCCTCTCGGTTGATATCTCGAGGTGTTTGGTTCGAATCTTGGGATGCGGAATATCTTGATACGCTTTTTGATGTCTCTTCTCAGTCCCGCAATGAATATTTCAGCACATTATCTTAAAATTGGCCACGACCGCTTCCTTCCACGCCATTTGCAATTCAGCATTTATTGTTGTCCAGTCGCTTTACGCTGTATGATGTTACTGGTAGCATCGGTACATATTTGGTTGAGGCCGGAAGGTTGCGGGTTCGATTCCCGATAAGGTCGTTGGATTTTTCAATCGACCTATCCTTCCAGCCGCACTATGGCCCTGGGGTCAACTCAGCCTCTAACAGAAACGAGTACCAGGAATCTTCATGGTGTCCGACGCGTAAGGCTGGCAACCTCACCGCCATCTGTGAGCCGACTGTCTAGAGAAAATATGGGAGCTTCGACGTCTGACAACCCTATGGGCCTCCACGGCCTGCTACAGGAATACCTTTACGTTATTTTACCCCTTTCTGTTCTGTGCTGGATAACCTCTGTATCTGATAATGAATTGTTAAATAAGCTTTCGTACAGTTCTTGAAATCTTGCTGTGAAGTATGTGTAATTACGCGTATGTCGTATTGGGCAGTTGAGTAGACCGTCGTTACGGGATTAGGCAGTTCAGTAGAGCTGAGGTCACTGGCACATGACCCCGGCCAGCGAGTAGTATCACATGAAAATGATCAATGTCTGGTCTCCTTCATTACGGGATGTTGGCTTCGCGTCGCCATGGTTACTGCGCACAGAGCGCTGTTTTCCCTATATCGAACCCAGGACCCTTGGTGGGTTGTGCAAACCGCTATTCTGAAGAATGCCTTTTATACGGTAGGACAGAGGGAACAGGGGATGAGTTCATGGAAGCACTGCTCTAGACTTCTATTCGAATCCTGGCTGGGGCACCAACTAACCTAAAAAGTTTTTCGTGGTTTTCCTCAATTTCTCCAGAGAAATATATGGATGATACCTGCTTCCTTTCCACATCTTTTCCAATTCATTATTCACTTATTATTTTATCACATGACGCCGTACATTTTGATTTACTGGCTTCGCCGTTAAATGCACTATAAAGAAGCAACTCCTCTCCACAGCGTCCAGACAGGTTCTGGGGCCCACCCAGCCTCCTATTCAATGGGTGCCGGGGGGATCTTTCTCCGGGGTAAAGCGGCCGAGGCTTGAAGCTGACTACTCTCGACTAGTGCCGAGGTCAAGAATAATAGCGTCTCTACTCCCACTCCCTCCATACATCTTTATGGCGTAGTGCTTGATTCGTTAAACACAGGGACGCTACTTTTACTGTATTTATATGGAGATAAGCGGTCTGCTTCACGCTTCTAGCCCCTTTACTTTCAGGGAAACCGGCCCCGGCACCCACCGAATACGAGGCAGGGCGAATCTTGTTCTCCTGAAGAGTTCGAACGCACCTACCAAACTACACCATGTCATGACCTGGAAAACCGTAACATGAAGTTTATAAACCGTTCTTACTTTGCTATTGTACTGCCTTCGCTCGCTCGGAAGCCGGATCTTTGGTCCAAATCCTACAAAAGGCATGGATGTTTGGTGTGTGTTTGTGTTTATTCTGTGTATATGTTGTCCTGTGTTTAGGTGGAGGCCTTGCGACGAGCTGATCACCCGTCCAAAGAGTCCTACCGTCTGTAAAAAGACCATGAAACTGAGAAATCAGCCCTGTGCTCCGAAGTGGGAGCGAGAGGACAGGAAAAGTACTTTGCTGCACTCGCAACGCAACACGCTGAGCTTCCGAGCGCTTCGCTTCACGCCCGACGCATGATGGGAAATAATTAAAAATACGTCACACGTTCCCATAATCACTCTTGACTGCCCATCCAGGCCCACTTGCTTAATTACATTATGTAGGGAACAGAATTTTTTCCCAAATTTATTTGCATCCACAACCCCTCGCCTCCCTGCCTTCATCAGGAAAATATTCGTGTCCTCATGCAGCAGCTGGCTCACACTAGTTCTGGGGCCCACCCAGACTCCTATACAAAGGATACGGAGGACTCTTTCCCCTAGGATAAAATAATCAGGGCATGAATGGTGGAGCTATACCTCCGCTTCACTCCATGCCTTCATGGGATACTGCTTAACTAAGCACAGGGACAAATCTACCTTTACGTGTTTGACAAGCTAATAGTTACTCGGCGAGTCAGGAACTCCACCGCCTTCTATGGGCACCGGAATTTTGTTACCGTGGCGTCTGGGGTTCTGGCCACGGTAAGTAAGTAAAGCTATCCCTGTAACAGGCCGTGGAGGTCCATAGGGTTGTGAGACGTCGAGGTTCCCACAGTTTCTAGACAATCGGCTCACAGATGGCCGTAAGTTTGTCAGCCTTACGCGCCGGCCGCCCTTTACCCCCCTCCGCCGACGAGAGATTCCTGGTGCTCATTTCTGTTACGAGGCTGAGTCGACCCCAGGGCCATAGTGCGGCTGGAAGGATTAGGTAAATTGAAAAAATCCAATGACCTCATCGGGATTTGAACCCGCGAGCTTCCGGTTTGTAACATATTGTCTCAACTAACTACGCTAAATTGCTGTCTTATGGAATTTGACGCCGTGTAGTCTGGTAGATGTTTTCCGAATGTTTGGAGGAACGTGCTGCTTCCTTCTTCAGGTTAAAGAGCTCTTTCTTCGATACATCGATAAAAGTCTACTAGACTACACGGCGTCACATCCCCAGACGGCCGTAATACTCGTAGTCGCCGCTGTGAACACGTCAGACACAATGAGTTCATCCTGTAATGGCGAGGCTACCGCAGTAACGTCCACAGATTTGGAAGCCTTCGAAAGGCAGGTTCCTCCGAAACGTCGGTGCCTTCCATATCCACAAAGACATTAATCTTTCTTTTCTTCCGTGTAAGAACCTCAGTCCCACATATCTGTGTATGTCCGTGAGGCTTATGAGATCTCCTTGCTCGCTGTCTGTGTATCTTTCGTAATTTTTGTTAGGATGGTTATGAGATCAGCTTGCTCTTTTTCTGTCTGTGTGCTCCCCTCCATTTTTTTTTGTTTTATATGCGGTCCGTGTCGTATCTAGGAAAAGTAGACAATTAGTTCTTTCTAGAACCTCCTGTTATTTTGTATGCCAGTTTCTTAGATGTAGCCCTCAGCAGTTCCGTATTTACTGGACAATACGCTCGAACTTGCAAGTAAATTGAAACTTAAGAGTGATTTTGTTTTCAATTTTGTTTCAGAGCAACAGAAGTCAACCAGCCATCGGACTCAAACAGACGCCGAAGGCGAGGGTAAGTACAGATCACAACTTAAGTAACCTGGGTTCATTTCCTCTCTGTTTACAGCTCTTCATATTTGATTCTCCTGCGTAAAGAGAATGGCATTTGGCGACAGTCCATCCAGCAATCGGCCTTGACAAATTCTGAGCATGTCGGAACCGCAGAAGGGCTACCCTTCCCAAGATCAGACAACACTGGATTTTGCCTCGAACTATGGACATTGCTTTGTGTGTAAGGCATTCGTAGTCCGCGTGTTTTGCCCATGTACGTACTTCTTAACACCTGCTCACCGTTTCACATTCAGCGTTACGGACTTCCATGGTAGTTCAGTTGCTTCCTGCCTCGGTGTGTTTCCAAGGAGACGTTGACAACATCCGTCTATTTCCTCGATCATTCGTATAAGTGAAACAGGCAAAGCTATCCCTGTAACACGCCGTGGAAGCCCATATGGTTGTGAGACGTCGAGGCTCCCACATTTTCTATAGACAGTCGGCTCACAGATGGTGGTGAGGATGTCAGCCTACCCGCCGGCCGCCCTTTACCCCCAGGAAGATTCGTAGTACTCATTTGTGTTAGAGGCTGAGTCGACCCCAGGGCCATATCGCGGCTGGAAGGATTAGGTAAATTGAAAAATCCAGTGACCTCATCGGGAATCTATCCCGAGACCTACCGACTTGTAGCATAGTGCCTCAACCGACTACGCTACCGCGTGCCCCGAAGTCTGTCTCTACACTTGTAATAACTAGAGCACAATTGAATAGATTTCACTGAAATTCGGTATTGAAGAGTTTCATTAAAATTTCTAGGTAAATTAAAGTTTTGGCTAAAATCGTTGAATAATGAGACCTACTGTCATTTCTCAGGCGTAAAGTTAGCCGGCACGTGCTTGTCGGAGCGTGGCTCAGGGCACTGTCCAACGGCGCGATCTGCTGGACACGGCAGAGAGCAATAGCTTGAACAGCTGAGCAGTCTAGTCACCGTTAGTGTCATTAAAGAAACAAATAGCATAATGGCATTTGTGTCGTATTCGTGTGAGCTGGCAGACGTTTTCCTGCAATTCTGCGAAACAGCACTGTTAAATAAGCCCCTGAGCTGAGTAATGGTCCTTATGACCCCCTCCGTAAGGGCGATTTGAAGAGGAGACCACCAGAAGAGTCGGAGGGGGCACGTTGTCATGGTTACATGCTGTATAAACAACGCAATGCTTTCTGAGTCTGTTTCTCTGGTTCTGTGCATGTGACTAACAGGGAGGGAGAGAGGGGGATCCTGCAAGGACTCCATTTTCCTTCCGTTTGTCATTCTTAAAGACGAGACGGATGGAGATACCCGTAGATGTAGACATGCATAATGTAGAGTTTATGGGCTGTAGGCACGCAGTGGAAGAAGGGATTATATACCAGAATTCTGCTTACTTGCTTCGCCCAGTCCGAATGCCGACTAAGATACGGGATGGACGACCGAAGAACCGTCATTATTTCATGATTACTTCAGTCCAAATCCTGTTGCAATTAATCGTGCGTCAGTGATCTACCGTTCAACGCTACGTAGTCTGAGATATAGACGGTACATTGATATTGTAATGTGTATATCCATTGCTAGGCAACGGTTCGCTAAACGCATTCCCGCAACACAAGTGAACGCAACAATAGGACTTCTACTGCTAGACAACGGCGCGTTAAACATGCCTTCGCAACTGTAGACGAAGCGATGTTTTCTATGTGGTCCGCGCCGCGAATCCACACTTGACATGGGTACTCCAGAATTGTGTGAATGTATAACTATCAGTAAATCCAATTATCATGCAATCCAGAACCCATTATTATTCGTCACGGAACCCCAGACACGTGGTGATATGTAAATAACTGTATCGCAAAATGGGATGATTCTGCAGTGATATGTGCGCTTCAATAAACGTCCAGTTTTCCATGCAGTTTTCTTATATCCCTGGCGGAAAAATGTTTAGAGAACTTTTGTCTGACGTGTTGCCACTGAAAACAGAAGAAGTATCCCCTTGTCAGTTGTTCGCAATAAATTTATATAATCTTAGCGATGCTATCTACTTAGGCAGGATCTGTAGCGTTTACAGAGCTCAGTTATGTGTATAAGCAACACTCCATGCGCGCCTGTGTGGAGGGCTGCAGCAGACGTACACGTATGCATGAATAATGAAGAGGGTGCAAGGGGCTCACGAACATTACCCTTTGCTTCTGTGTGCCACTGTTCAGAGTCGTTCGCTGGCTAAACTGTCATGCGTACGAGGCAGTAGCACTAGTTTACTCTAATTGCTGTGATGCCTGTGTTTACATCATCGGTTAACTGCAGGGTGTTTCAGAAACCTGAACTCAGTTCATTATATATGCATATAAGCTAGACCTTGAAAGGTAAAGCTATCCGTGTAACAGGCCGTGAAGCCCATATGGTTGTGAGACGTCGAGGCTTCCACATTTTCTAGACAATCGGCTCACAGATGGCGGTGAGGTTGTCAGTCATACCCGTCGGCCGCCGTTTATTCCCAGGAAGATTCCTGGTACTCATTTCCCTTAGAGGCTGAGTCAACCTCAGTACCATAGTGCGGCTGGAAGGATTAGATAAACCGAAAAATCCAGTAACGTCATCGGGACTCGAACCCGCGACCTTCCGGCTTGTAGCTTGCTGCCTCAACCAACTACGCTACCGCGTGCCCCCAAGTTCCACCGAGAGAGTTCGCTAGCAGCTAGCATGCTCCTAAAATCTCGTTGCTATGGAGATGAAGCCTGCTTCCAGCAACATTGGAATATGTGTTACACGACAGATATTTCGAACACGTGACCCGATTGTCAGATCCATGGGCCGGTAAAACAGCCGTGACTACCAACACAGCATACAAAATTGCGAATAAATATTCCTAACTTGCATTTATTTGCGCAATGGATCAAATATAAGGAGTCGGCAGAACTCCGCGCTGGATGGCCTGGGTTCTGTTCCCGGCAGCGCCAAGATTTCTCTTCTTCGCAGCGCACACCCAGCCTCCTATGCAATGGGTATCTGGGGCTATTTCTCCGAAGACAAAGCGGCTGGGGCGTAAAGCTGACCACTCACCACCATAGTGCTGAGGTCAGGAGTGGTGGAGCTATACTTCCATTCCCCCACACGTGTTCATGGCGTGGTGCTTAATTAGTTAAGTTTATCTATAACTTATTGTACCAAATATATGACGTTATACAAAGTTATTCTGAAATGACCTAAACAGATTTATGTCTGTGACTGATTGGTTTAAGTGCCTAGTCAGCCGATCAGCGCGGTCTGAGGCATGAACTGTCTTCGTCCAGTCAAACACCGGGATCGTGGGTAGAGTTCTTGCGACGGGCTGATCCCTCGTCCAAGGAGTCCTGCCAACTGTGTCTGGATTAAGAAACTGAAAAAGCAGCCAAGGTCCACAAGGGCTGTAACATAGATACTGCTCAGTCAATTCTAGCCCTCTGTTCTATTACAGATCCCCTAAATGTGGCGAAACAAAGAGGATGATTGGCAGTGCTATTAGCATAAAAATAAGGAAGACCCTAACTCCAGGATTTAGAGTTCTTCTTGAGAAACTGACAGTCGCTCATCTGTCAAGGTATTCAAGAGTCCACTACTTTCTCCCTATCATAAGACAGCTGTATCCATCCACCCACCCTGTTTCTTCCGTTGAATTTTCAACGGACTACAGGGCGTTCCGAGATGAAACACGCGGACGGACAGATGGACGAAAGTGCTTTGTTTTCCCCATCTCAGTGAAATCTTGTGCGTGCAGTCTTGAAAGCAGAGTAAAGTATTTATAATACAGAAAAGTGTAGTCCTAGCACGTGAGCTGCTCTTGCGCTGAGGTCTGGCGGGTTGTTCACTGGTGTAAGCGGGTAGTGTCGAGGTCAGGACAGGCAGGTGTGTCCTCCCTCACGTGACAACCCCTAACCCGTTCTCTTCTTCGATGTCTGCCCTCGTGAGATGTTGTCCCTGGGAGATCCACACACGGCACCATCGCACAACACTTGTGCTCCGAAGGTACAGAGTCGAATCTCGACTAGGTCATCGGCTCTTTTAACTGATAACTTTCGTGTTATCGTCGGTATCTTCATTTCTATTCGTCCAGTCTCCCAGGGTGCTGCAATCCATGTGGGATTTGTTTGTAACGCGTCGTTAAACAACTTAAACATCAGTTGAAGAATGCCTTGTAGATCTTGTGTGAACCGGCGCTTCGGAGGAACGTATCGCCTCCATCTTCAGGGTAGAAAAATCTGCGAGTTAGGGACCAGTGTGAACAGATGGCTGCAGACTGAGCCACTAGTCAAAAACACCCAGGTATATAAGAACAAACTCAGATGTGTACACCATCTTACATTCTACATGCTACAACTTCAGATCTCTCCTCGAAGTTTCGGTTGATCATTCCTTGGCCTTTTTAAAGCCGCTTCTGGAACTTCATTTGTTATGTAAGGTAAAAAAAGTAAAGCTATCCCTGTAACAGGCCGTGGAGGCCCACAGGGTTGTGATACGCCGAGACTTCCACATTTTATCTAGACAATCGGTTCACAGATGGCGGTGAGTTTGTCAGCCTTACGCGCCGGCTGCCCTTTACCCCCAGGAAGATTCCTGGTACTCATTTCTGTTAGAGGCTGAGTCGACCCCAGGGCCATAGTGCGGCTAGAAAGATCAGGTCAATTGAAAGTCCAGTGACCTAATCGGGACTCGAACCCGCGACCGTTCAGCTTAACATAGTGCTTCAACCAACTACACTACCGCGTGCCCCCAGTTGTTACGTAGTGTTGTGTACTGTAGGGTGACTGCGAATGATGAACTGAGAACCATTTTTACAAGAAATATGTTTACAACACAAACCCATCTCCTGGATATGGTGACAGTAAAGTTGTCCTCGTGTTTAAGTAAGCACTGCGCCACTAATTAATGCAGAGGGAACTGACGTATGGTTTCGCGTCTGCGGGGATAGCTTCAAACTACGCATTCATCTCCATCTAGTGCCGAGGTAAATAATAGTGGAGCTATACCTCCACTCCCCCTTATTTCATCACGGCCTGGTACTTAATGAAGCCCAAGGGTAACCTTAGTCTGTACTTAGAACTGGCTGCACACATCTTCAAAGATTCAATACTTTGCCAAATTTTTAATTTTGAACATATAAGTAAAACTACCGTGGGAATTTCCTCCGGATGTAAAGCGGCAGGAGCGTGAAGCTGACCACTCATTTTCAAACTACTGCCGAAGTAACGAATATGTGAATCTGTACATCAACTTTCCTGTACGTCTTCATGTCGTAGTGCTTAATTAGCTAAGCACAGCGACAACTTTACTTTTTACATATGAAAAGACGATAATCTATAGGTAATGTACAGCTTGTGGTCTATAGCGATACGAAATGGCCCACCATTTATTTCTTCTGTAACTGATGACGAAATATAAAATTCACGGTAACGGAACGTCATTTTATTACATTTTACTCACAAATTACATCGACATCAGACGAATTCTTAACGTAAATCTGTCAGCACACCGACTTTTCACGTTTCTATTGCATATAACCCTGCTTCACTCCCTCTGCAGAAAGTCGCGCGGCTGTCACGTTGGTAATATTGCTGTGGTGGCGGAGGTGGTGGGGGCGGGGGCTAAGCTTAAACAACGAACCTTACACCACAGTAGCAAAGTGGGGAATGCCTGTACGTGGATGCAGTTAAATCGGTCAGTTGGCTGGAAAGACTTAGGAAGTGGGGCACTTATGAACACACGCAAAACATGGAATTCCAACGCACTGAAGCTCGAAGGGACAATGGAAATTGCATGCAGAGCAGCTCCAGTTGTCACTGCAAGTACCTTGAAGCATCATTAATGCGAGGCACGAATATTTTCCCACTAATATTTAAGAATTCAGTTCGTACCTCACAGAAAACACGATCAGCCTCTATTGTAAAGAGCATTTTTAATATTGTTGAGGAAAATAATCCTTCTTTATCTTAGAGTCATATGAAGCGCACACAGTGTGGGTGCAATGCAGAGTTTCGTAATGTTAAAATAGGTGTTACATATATTAACCACTGTGCTTGATAGGTTTTCAAGTAGTTTCAGATGCATAAGTGCGTTACCCGCACTGTATGAGGAATGCCACTAATAATGAAAATAATGCAGCAAATAAATCTAGAATTTTACGAAGTGACAAAAGTACCTGTGATGACTTTTGGCCTTGAAATCCGGCCAGTCATTCGGTCGAGAGAAAGAGAAATCGGCTCAGGAGAGAAGTCCCTGTGACTAAGGAAAGTAAGAAATATGGAAGCAGTCCAATATGTGGAGTGTGCATGAGGAAACAGAAATATAAAAGAGGAATTGTAGGATTTGAGGTTCTCACAGCCGTGGTTAAGCCACCTACCTTCACGCTGGTATCTTGCTCGGGTTATTCGACCCTGAAGATGTCGGCGGTATGTTCTCCCGAAACGTCAATTGACATTCAGCGGACTGCACGGCGATATATCTCAGAAGATAGAACTCTTCAAAAGAAGAACTGGTATGAATATATTTTTAGAGTGGCTGAAAATGGCCTCTCTGGAATATTACAAACCAGAAGAACACAGAGGTACAGGGAGACCAAACACAAGGTGTGAAAATGAATTTAGTTAAAGACGGAAAAAGCCAAGGCCCCTAAACTCGCCGTCATAATCATCGTCTTCGTGGATTAGGCGATGTTTGGTCTACTCGTTCCTGGAGAGTATGTTAGTCACTCCAGCGCCTTTTGTTTCGTCATCCAATTGGGTTTAATGTTAAAATTATCTTTGGAATTCGTCTGCCTTCCGCTTCTAGAACGTGATATGATATAGCGTTTAGGACAATCTAAAGTATTCAGTTCTTCCAAAATTTTTGTATTTTTTTGTGTTTCTTCATTGTACAGCCAGAGATATACCCTTAAAAAATTTGTATCTACATTTTACATTTTTTTTGTAGTCCGAATTTTGGATCCATATGTAAGTACAGATACCGCCATGGGATCTTGTATTGTGTCCCAACCTTAGACACATATAAAAAGAGTAAAGCCACATATAATATTATTGCATGTAAGAATAATGGAGTAGATCACAGTGGCCGCGCGATCTAAGGCCCTCTGTGAGACCACGGCCCGGTAAATTCTCTTTTCATAAGACGAGGATCCGGTACTGCCCGACGGTTGAGAAACACTGGTCTAAGGCACGAAATGACTTCGAACTCTCGAACACTGGGATAGTGGGTTCAAGCCCCACTCGAGACATGTCTGTCTGCATTTATTCTGTGTATGTGTTGTCCTGTGTGTAGGTAGCGGCCTTGCGACAGTGCTGATCTCCCTCCCGATGAGTCCTACCGACTGTGAATTCCAGATTAATTCTGTTGGGGAAACGGGCCATAGGGGCTAATCCGTCAAGGTAGAAGAAGAAGAATAAGAAGAAGAGCTTAATCAACACACCCGTTTTAGTCCTGCAAATAGACCTATAGTTCCAAATTAATATCGTCAAATTTCCCGCTGTAGAGAAATTATCTCGTGTACCTTCGGCGAGGCTATGTGATATACAGTAGGACTAACATTACGAGAACTCATGTTTGGACATAGCAGAAGTTTAGTATGTAGTCTGTATACTACAGGTGCCATGCTAATGAGAGTATATAAATGGAATTTGTATGCAGATATTTAGATCTCGACGTTAAAGAAATTATAGTTGTGGTCATGGGTATACCTATCAACTTGCGTCATGTTGGTGGAATTCATGCGTCAGATGTTGGCAGCACTGAGTCAAGGCAGTCTGCAAAGTGGAGCGTGCAGTTGCTCCGAGAGCGAGTCGTGTGGTAGTTGGATATTCGTGGTGCTAGTGTTCTGAGTTCCAACTCTCGTCTCGAACCGTACTTTATCGCACAAAATCAATAACATTCGCCCTAATTCCTCCGCCTTTACGAAGGAAAAGGTTACAGGGTTGTAAGCATTCTCGAAAACCGCGTCACCGGCATCTGTTAATCTAACAACCAACTGTATCGCTTGTCACATGGACGAAGCTCCGAGTCACAGACACCATCTTGTCAGTAATGCCGCGAAACTACTTCGAGAATTGAAATGTAGTCAAAATATAAGTTGTGTTTATATTGTCTGGCATTCCATGAAAGTGACAGCTGATGTGAAGAAGTTGTGTTAAATGTGTTAGTGTTCGTGTGTTATTATTACTATCATGTGTCAGTGCTTAATTTTTTGAATCGGTGGTGATTTGTGCTGAGAAGGGCTACTAGTTTCTGATTGATTATTTTTTGCGAATGTTTTGTTTCTGACCTAAACACAAGAACATGGCGACCGGTCTGATTGCTATTAGTGGAATGCTGTGAAGGTCATCAGGCACGTTTGCAAGGTACAAAATATTTTCCATTACTGCTGAAATAAAGTTTTGAAAGTGTTCTGTTAATAAAACGTAGTGTCACTGTTCACACTGCCACAAATCAGTGGAGGTTAAATTGGGCAAGTGTCGCCTCTTTATCAGAAAGAATTAAACATGTCGTTTGTTTTGTAATTATTTTATTACGGATTAAAAACGTGAAGATAACGAGATGCTTATCATATGTATTATTTGCGTATTGCTAGCAGTTACCGCTAGTGCCATGCTGAAGCATGCTCATTCATTTTTCCAGTGCATGAATGGAGCAAGTAATATGTATGCTTACTAGCCTTGCCCTTAGTTTATTGGATCCAACCAGTACTTGGCCGTTATTACGTAAACGTCACTTACTGTAGATACGGGATGTGATAGGTCACTTCATTAATTAAAGTGATTGACAGTAGAAAATTGATAAATGTTTATTAAACCTTATTGACGTTATTTTAAGTGGAAGTAACCAGTTAATTTGCGTGATTTCCGGTTCCCACAGCAGTGAGTTTGGAGAATAGTACTGTTATGTTCTGAGGTGTGACGTCGTGCAGTCCGGTACAAGTGTTTCGAATGAACATAATGCCTCCATGTTCAGGATCGAAATATGAGTTTCAGCCTACTTCTCTCCGGTTGCTTGCTTAGTTTACCGTTGAATCCGGAGATGGTGGCTGTACGTTTCTCCGAAACGTCGGTGAACCACCTGACTACACGTCGTCACATATTTGAGCTGTAAATGTATTTTAATCGTTTGTGAATTGTATGTCAGTAGCGTAACCAAGCAGTCATGTCTCCTACTGGGCAGACACCAGTGACCACGTAGCTTGAGGTGCAGTTTAACAGTGTAATTACTTGACAGTGTGAAAAAAAAGAAGGAACTGAGAAACGGATGTCGTTTTATTTATTTGGCTCTGTCGCACTGGAACAGGATGAGAAATGTAAAAATTGTAGTATAGAATGTTCGGTTTGTTTTGATTCAGTGAATAGACCGAACCACAGTATTCAACTTTGCGTATGCTACTGTTAGGAACTTTCTATCTTAAATCATGAAAACTCGGGCTGTATTGATATGTATCTCTTATTATCACCACTATAAATCTCGTGAGCGTGACATGGCGTCACATGTCGAACTCTGGGCCTCACAGTTCCAAGTTTCCAATTTCTACTGGGCAAGATTTCGGTTAACCGTAAAGCAATATCCGTTTCAGAATTCGTAATACCATTCTCACGTGATAATATAACATTTGCTTTAGTGTCTAAGCACTGTGAACGGTGACACTTCTGAACTGAGGGGATCATACAGGGACTGATATTTCGATAGCCTTTCATCTCCTGAAGGATACTCTGATAGGCCCGCCACATATGAAAGATATTTCGATAACTTTGCTCCATCTGGAGAATATTTTGACATGCCTCCCCAAACCGAATGATATTTGATATCTCTGCACCACTTGGGGGATATTTTGGTAGCTTTCCACCACCTGGAGGATATTTTGATACCTTTGTACCACCTCTAGGATATTTTGATAGGCATGCCAAACCTGAAGGGTATTTTGATAATTTTGCACCACCCGAAGGATATTTTGATAGGTCTGCCCCACCTGAAAGATTTTCATAGCTTTGTACCACCTTGAGGATATTTTTATAGCTTTGTACCACCCGAAGGATATTATGTAACACGAATGACCAGTCTGTCAGATCCATTAGCTAGAAAATTATGTTTTGAAGGCAGGGGTGCGCTGACTACAGATAGTTAAGTGACGGATTGTAATTCAGTTCCGTCGTGTAGATGGCAGCTAGAACGTATGGCGAAACCGCATGTTCATTAAGAGAGATGTTCAAAAATCTTGGGGTGACCGGAATGAGGGAGTAAGATGTTTGAATGTGCTACAGAGGGCCGGATGGCCAATGCCTGGGCCATTCTTGTATATACATCACTTTTTTCAAATAAAAAACTGCATGTTCATTAGTTCAGACTTGGTAATCAGGCGACAGGGAAGCACGTAACGTTGCGGTAGACATAACTGGTGATTGGGCTTGGGTCAGAGGCAGTTCGCATGAACATTGTATAATCTCCTCTAAAAGAATTTACGGCAAAAACGTCTTTATCAAGAAGTGGAAACCTCTTAAAGTTTATCACGTATCACGGACTGATAAGTGCTATTTGTACTCTGAGGGTAAATATTCAAAGATATCATCAGTCAGTGTGAAATTTCTCAGCAAACAATGCGTGTGTGTAGCCACTTGCTAGAAATTGACTAAGAAGACATGTTTACAGTTTCTTTCATATTTCCGCCCCGGGGCATAATTTTTGGATGTGACCCCAAGGTGGTAGAGGTAGGATGGGGGGATATGGACTGGATCGATCTGGTTCAGGATAGGGACCAGTGGAAGGCTCTTGTGAACACGGTAATGAACCTTCGGGTTCCATAAAATGTTGTGAAGTTCTCGAGTAGCTGCACAACTGGCGGCTTCTCAAGAAGGGCTCACCTCCATGAAGTTACTTTAGTTAGTTTCGGCCTCTGGGGAGTTTGTAAGTGGTATTAATGGGCCGCGCCATAGCTCAAGCGGTTAGTCGCTGGCTTCCCACAGCGGCGGCCCGGGTTCGATCCCGGGTCTGGTCAAGTGGGATTTGTGGTGGACAAAGTGGCGCTGGGGCAGGTTTCCCCTGCCAATCTTCATTCCACCAATTGCTCCACAATCACCCTCACCTATCATCTGGGGCTGGTACAATAGGCCAGAAGTGGCAACAGTACAAGGGACTCAGTCCCACCCCACTAGCAATACAAAAAATGGTATTAATGGAGGGAGGTTGACTGCATACTTGAAAGTGAGTGGAGGCCAAACTAAATTTTGAAGATTTCTGTCAGAGTAGAGGATGCAGGAAGTATGAGTAGGTACTCCGAAACGTTGGTAACGTTGTGCCAAACTGCACGGCGTCACACACCAGACGACGGTATCCGTCACAGTCACTGTGGTGGGAAACGCAGATGCTATGTTGCAGCTCTTGAGTGATAGGAATAAATCAATTTGAATTCTTTTAAGATTTTTTTTTTTTACATTTTATCGTTAAATTCAGTTCCCGCGCACAAGTTGTAGAAATGTTAGCCAGCTTTCTGAATCTTCACTAACGAAAGAAACGATATATCCCAAGTTTAAATCACTGAGGGGCACCTTTGTACCTCATGGTGCAGTAAGAGATTATTTTTCCCCCAATATACGAATGGAAATATCTGCTCCGTAATGGTCATGTCTGAGAAACAAGCAACCAGTTATTTAAATTAAAATTTTACAAAACTCATTGCGATGTTGTTCGCAAGTGAAGTGGAAATGTCACTTATATCATAGGAATGAGCATTTCTTGGAGCAGAGTGGTCGTTATGACCGTTTGTTATTTTCTCGGTCCCGTATGATCCTCTCAGTTTAATTTTGCAACAAAAGTATGCGAGTTACAAGACGTCACAGTGTTTCTGGGCTTGTAGTCCATATGATTGTCGTCGAATCAAATATCAAGGATACCTAAAAGTTAAAAGTAGTATTTTAAAAAAATATTTTTATTTTAGTAGATTCATGTAAATCCTAATTCTGAAATAAGTAAACAGTTTATGAAGAATTGTCTTCTTATTTTGCTTTTGTTGTGTTTTGTTCCATTTTATCTAGCGTAAGGTGTAGCTTGTATTCTGTTGGGTATAACTTTTGGAGCGAAAACCATGGTGTCTTCATCAAAAGGAAACTTTGTTTACGAAGGAAACGCAACAATTAATAACGAAAGTGATACGATTACGTATTGTTAACATGTTTACCTTATTTTCAGCGATGGTTTCATTATATCTGCTGCCTCAGATTACAACCTCAACTCTTGTTTTGCGTTTTGTGATGTGGCAACCGTGAGACGCGATGTGAAACTAAAATGTCACACTTCTTAACTGCATACTGCGTTCTTGCTTGTAACTTACAAATGTGGAATTATTGTTCACCGTTGGAATTTAATGGCGACTGCGTCCTGTTAGAGTCACTTTACGACTGGCGATTTAGCGCCAATCAGTTCGTCTTGGCGACAACACCCTTGAGACTCAAGACCAGTATCTGCGTCATTGTCAGTGATGTACCCCGTTACGTCATCAGTACAGAGAGACTATACATTGCCGGTGTCCGTACCCCGGTGGGGCATTCAGACCGCTCTCCCGTACCCGCGGTTGTAGGGCGTTTGGACTTCAGTTTTAATCGAACTCTGAACATGGGTCGTGCTGAGTATCATCCCCGTTTCTGTAAACATCTCAGAAGCTCTACAGGTCTGTTGCATTATTCATTATTCTCGCCCTTTATGTATTCAATTTCATCACTTATTCGTAAGGTCTATTCTCAGGTTGCTATGGTAACGAACTCCAGGATTCAAAGAATTCTCGTTTCAGTCGTAACGTCTGCAGTTGAAGGATCCTTCTGTCTCTTTGAGCGTCCACTTTGAAGATTTCTCCGTCTTTTTTTTTTCTCCCGTACCTCTCGAGTATTTTGTGAGTCTTTGATATATTACAATTTACAATTAACTGATCTCCGAATTTCTTTCTTGTGTTTGACGTTTTTCAGTTTATNATTTGAAGATTTCTCCGTCGTTTTTTTTTTCTCCCGTACCTCTCGAGTATTTTGTGGGTCTTTGATATATTACAATTTACAATTGACTGATCTCCGAATTTCTTTCTTGTGTTTGACGTTTTTCAGTTTATAAATTGCCTGTGAAGTAAAAAAGGTAAAGCTGTGTAGTGATTGGCTACGGGCTGGACGACCGAAGAGTCGGGAGTTCGAGTCCTTGTAGGGTCAAGAATTTTCTCTTCTCCACCTAGTTCAGACCAGCTCTGAGGTCCACCCAGCCTCCTATCCAATGAGTACCGGGGGTAAAGCAGCAGGGGCGTGAAGCTGACCACTCACCTCCAACTAGTGCCGAAGTCAAGAAAATGTGGATCTCTGCATTCACTCCCCCATACGCCTTCATGGCGTAGTGCATAATTAGTTAAGCACAGGGACAACTTTACACTCTAAGTACCATACTGGTGTAACTGTGCCCAGAAACATAGGCGGAGACCTGCCCAGGACTCGAACTGTGCCAGCTTTATCCGCGAAACGCTTGCTGTAACACTGTATTTGCTAACGCATTGAGTTAGGTTATCACAGCGGCGACTCTCAGCATTACTGTCTTCTAGGGTGTGACGTCGTGTAGTCTGGTATATCGTTACGGGCTTTTAGAGGAAGGTGCTTCCTCCTTCTTCAGGGTAGAAGAGTAAGCCTTGGCGCTACTGGTTGCATATTCTCCCTCAACCTGCTGTTTCGGGTCATTGTCAGCCATAATTTCTCAGATTATGGGAAACGGCCCTTTAAAGGGCCAGCACTTCATGCATTCTACATGCTACGTGTTCGGTAAGAGCACCGCTCCTTCCGCCTTTTTCACCTTCGGCCAACTTTTCTACCCTGAAGGTGGTGGCAGAATATTCTTCCGACACGTCGGAAACCCCTGGTTACAGTGCATTATGTCCCGAAGATAGTAATCTTTGTGAAGTAGGAGAGTGATAGTGACAGATGTTTTGGCTGACCAGACAACGGCGAAATCCTTTTGTCGAGTGGTTTATCTCAGGGTTGCCCAGTGCGCCGACGGTTAGGTACGTTAGATGCCGCGGGGCCCCTCAGTGGTCTGAAATTGGACAGCCCTGGTTTGTACGTGACGATAAGTGGAACGACATGAAGCCTGTATACAAGGAGCGCGTCTAAACACATTAATTCGCGCCCTTCCTTGTAGATGAGGTTTTGCTGTTTTTTTCTTGATATTGTACTGCGTCTGCGCAAAAGAGAAAGTGGCGTGGCCGACCTGGAACTTGGCCGGTTACAGCGATCCGGTCCTCTCGTCTGATATTCGACGCTTTCATTTGGAAAGTAATCGCGGACGTTGAAAGAAAGCGACCAACGCAGTGCGACCAAGTGACGTAAGAGAAAGTGAACACGGCAAAAAAATTCGTGATTTATTTTGTATTGTATCTCGACCGCACACTCCGGACCTTCAGACCGATGTACGTTTTTTTTTTAATTCGCTTAGGGTGGATGGAGTCCAATTGGGTCCAGTCGTCACGGCGGCCACTGATTGGCCTATTGTAGCTTGCCCCGGTTGATTATGATGATGCAGAATTTGGTGGAATGAAGATTGGCAGGGGAAACCGAGGTGCTCGGAGAAGACCCGCCCCAGCGCCACTTTGTCCACCACAAATCTAACTTGACCAGACCCGGGATCGAACCCGGGCTGCCACGGTGGGATGCCAGCGACTAACCGCTTGAGCTATGGCGCGGCCTATATACATGTTACTATACTCCGCCTGCTACCCGAACACTGCCGCGTCATCGTCAGTTAGTGACACCTTTACGTCATCGTTAGAAGTTTTCGTTCATTCAGTCATTCATTAGTGGCTCTACAGCCCTTTGTTGGGCCCTGGCCTCTTCAGTTCCGTAATCTTTTTTACACAGAGGGTAGGACTTCTTGGACGGGGGATCGGCCTGTCGCAAGGCCGCTACCTACACACAGCACAACACAAACACAGAATAAACGCACACACAGGCATCCATGCCTTGAGTGGGATTCGAACCCACGATACCAGCGTTGGAGCGAGTGAAGATGGTTCATGCCTTAGACCGCGTGGCCACCGTGATCGGCCGTTAGAAGTTCACTAGATTCAATGTTCAACATATTTCCTGTATTCTTAGGCCGGCGGGAAATTAAAGCATTTTCTTCCGTAAGGTTGCCTACACGAGGAGTGACGTATCCTGGTGCGCAGAGCAGATGCGCATTAAATAACACTTCCCTCACTGCCTAAGCGTCGAATGGTCGGATGATTAATGAATTGAAGAGGATTGGAAAGGAAGCTGTCGTGGTGTGATCTACGTATTCTCTCGGTTTGGTGTACCGGTAAGGCTCAGGATTTGTATTCGGAGGTTCTCGTTTCGAATCTCCATCGGGAGATCAGCCGTTGTGACTGAGGTTTTTCCTGGTTTTCCTAGACCCTCCAGGCCCGACTCGTACCTCGGTTACTCCATGGCATTTTCCTTCCAAATTCTTTCCAGTTTATCATTCATCTGTCATCTTTCGATCCTCTATATATATAGTCTCGTTAAATAACGTCAAATACACGGCGTCCCATCCTGGAAGACTGTGACCTTACATGAAAAAGTTGTCGGATCGTCGTGTGAGACAACCGTTTGAAAAGTTTGTTCTATGAATAAGCTTCTTTATTTGGAAACCCCTTGTAGGTGTAGGGTGTATATTATTTATAGGGTCCCGTTACGTCATCATATTCACTCTCTGCGTGCGTCCTATTATGAAGGTGACGTCATACGGAAATGTGTCACTATAACTCGTTAAACATGCGGACAGAACAGAATATGCATTTTACTTAGAAAAATGATCTGCTGACATGCAGATTAATTCTCCAAATGTCAGCCCAGCACTTGATGTATTCTTAGCAGGGGCTCATAAACACAAACATACGCACATAAACTGGATCGTATCTGTCTCACGTACTTTTCCTCGGTCAGACAGACATCTGCTCTGAGCTCGGCAGGATATGAAGAGAGCTGTCTGCTGAGATGTGATGCCGTGTAGTCTGGTAGCTTACCGATGTTAGGAAGGAGCGTGCTGCCTTCATATTCAGTCGAAGCAAGTAAAAAAGGTGAAGCTATCCCTATAACAGGCCGTGGAGGCCCACAGGGTTGTGAGATGTCGAGGCTCTCACATTTTGTAGGCAGTGGGCTCACAGATGGCAGTGAAGTTGTCAGCCTTACTCGCCAGCCGCCATTTACCCCCAAGGAAGATTCCTGGTACTTATTTCTGTTAAGAGACTGAGTCGACCCTAGGACCATAGTGCGGCTGGAAGGATTAGGCCAATCGAAAAATCCAGTGTCGTCATCGGGAATATAACCCGCGACCGTTAGGCTTGTAGCAGTGTGCCTCAACTAACTACACTACCGCGTGCGCCTATAAAACGGGGGTGAATTTGTCCTCGTGCTTAACTAATTAAGCATTACGTCGTGAAGACGCATGGAGGAGTGAATTAATAGATCCACGTATTTTTGACCTAGGCACTATTTGGAGGCGAGTGGTCAGCTTCACGTCCCGGCCGCGTTACCCCAGAGCTCGTCTGGATGACAAGGAGAAAACTTTTGACCCCACCGGGATTCCAACTCCGACCCCTCGGTCACCCAGCCCGTAACCAGTCGCTATACCGGGTACCTAGAGTAATTCATTTTTTTTTGTCCACAGCAATTCGTTGAAACATTTGGGAATCCCCCCCCTCCAAACATATTCAGTCTTGAAACTGCCGGAGCTTGGCCGCGAAACGTGGCTCATACATTAGAATGAGTGACTCACCGTTTGGACTGGTGTAGAAAG
The DNA here is from genome assembly GCF_002891405.2 of Cryptotermes secundus. NCBI lineage: Eukaryota > Metazoa > Arthropoda > Insecta > Blattodea > Kalotermitidae > Cryptotermes > Cryptotermes secundus. The sequence goes on from NW_019730108.1 coordinate 1,983,066, forward strand.
GAAGGGAACCAGAGAAGAATACAGCTTTTTCATATAACGTCGCGTTTGACCTCTGCCTCCCTCCTCTCTTGCAGTACCGGGTTTTCGCATAGGTCAGCAATCCTCTCCTCTACACTACCTCCCCTTCATTCTGTGTTATTGCCGGTAGATGTCTCCCCACTCGAAGTATGAGCAATACAATCACGTGGTTACGCTAACACAATGCGTTTTATTAGCGGAAAAGTGATCTAAACTGTCAGAAAGCTCACGCTACAAATACACGTACATCTATCTGTTTTTCGTATTACACCCTCTGCACTGTTCCCATTAGAATTAACTCTTTCAAGCCCATTGGTCACTATATGTACCACCCGCTTTAATACACTAAAACTCTGCATTCTGCCCACAGAGTGCACCTGTGTGTTTCGCCAGTAAACAGCGGCTGTTTCCCCAAACAGCATTAACCGGTTGAGCTTTGTAGCAGTGACGTAATGTGTTCACTGTGAGGTACGGATTGGATTCTTATATCTTATTTTAAAGAAATTCAGTCTTTACGCTGGCGAGGACCAGCAGCAGTTGTACACGACATACCCGTCCTCTCGTCAGAGTGCTCCACATCAACAAACCCGCAACTCTGTGACTAATAAAAGTCTGGCCGTAAGCCCCAGATGGGGGGTTTATTCCAAGACAGACTGGCCGAATTACCCTCGGTCGTAATGTAAGACTTGAACTCAGTCTTTAAAGGAACCTTGTGCCTGGGGTATAACTGAGGCATCCTGTTCCTGGTGGATATAAAAACGGGGTCCTGTCCCTCCAGGTTTGGGGAGTCTCGAATCGGAGGCAGTAAAATGTGGTCCGCGGGACTGTGACCCGAAAATGACTGCGCTGTCGGGGACCAGCACCAATTGTAAACGACAGATCCATTCTTTTGTTAGAGAGGGTGTTACATAAGGACTATAACTGCAAATGTTCAGTAGAAAAATAAAATTACTGGTCGTGAGTCTCAATGGGCTTGTCGTCAGTACGAAATGAAACCACCAGTCTTTAAAGTAATTTTGTCTCTGACTAAGCATTTAAAGGGCTTATCTGGTAGTATGGATCTTAGAGGCACTCGGTAGGATCCCTTGGACGGGGATCAGCCCTATCGCAAGGCCGCTACCTACACAGGAGAAACGCGGAGAGACGTCCATGCCTCGAGTGTGATTTGAACCCACGATTCCAGTGTTGGAGCGGGCGAAGACATTTCACACCTTAAGACCGCGCTGCTACTCTGATAGGCGGTCCAGATAAATTAATGACCAAAACAGTTGGCTGAACTATGATAAACATGCAAGCATTGCTGTATAGCATCGGGTGATAGGAAGACGCGCAGCGGTCGGTGGAATGAGAATTGCCAGGGGAAACAGAAGTACTCGGAGAAAACCCACCCCATTGCCGCTTTGTCCACCACCAAACCCACATGGCCTGACCTCGGATCAAACCCGGGCCAGCGCTGTAGGAAGCCGGCCACTAACCGCCTGGGAGCATTGATTTTTTTTGTGTGTATTGTACTTGATTGTTCCAGAAGAGATAAAAAAATTAAAGTGTCTAAGAAAAGTGAGAGGAACCCCACTTTGCGGACGCAGAGGCCCCTCAATTCATCACCCCTTATGGAGCCCGATGGGTTCTGTTCGAAACTGCGTACTTGACCAACAGACAGTCATTCTTGTCAAGCTAAGGCTGTATTATGGAATCCGATGTGTTAGAAGTTAAGTATTTAACTTGTGGAGAGTCCTTCTTGAAAAGCTTATAGTTGCACAGGTAATGAAGAAGTTTCTTGCCTGTCTTGCCTTGTCCACAAGAGCCCTTCCTGGGCCACTTCAGTGCAGCCCACACCCATGTACTCTCTGTAAGTAAAAGTAAAGTTGTTTCTGTGTTTAACTAAGCACCACGCCATGAAGACGTATGGGTGAGTGGATGTATAGATCCACGTATTTCTGACCTCGGCACAAGTTAGAGGTGAGTGGTCAGCTCCACGATCCGGCCGCTTTGCTCCCTGGGAAAGAGTCCTTGGTATCCATTCGCTGGGACAGGAGGCTGTATGGGCCCCAGGGCCGGTCTGGACGACGTGGAGAGGAGAAGAATGTCGCTCCTACCGGGTCTCGAACTCCGGCCTGTCCACCCTTCAGTACAGTTCAGTATGTATACGTAGCGTGTGTGTGCAGTGGGGATACACGGGCCGGCGGTGGCCCTAGCGCCGCTCTTACACGACCGCAACATCCCAGAGATGACTCAGCGCCAATAAAGTGATACAGGCAGGGGTAGGGGGCACGTACGGGACAGGACCTCAGCGCCGGTCGTGACAAGTTGCACAGGATTAGTCAGTGAGCGGCGTGGCCATTGGCTTGTGGCGCCTGAGTCGAATCTCGGATGCGATATCGACTATTTCGTGGTCGGGTAAATTGCTGCTGGCCCTCGCCAACACAGTGCTTCTTGGTTTTGAGTCCCGCGGGACTCGTGACCATATTTTAGTCTCGCGTTAAGCACCTTCAGGGCAGAAGAGTATGTGAAAAGGCTTGTTCACTGGCGTTTATACCCCGGAAGAGAGAACTCTGTGAGAACCTCACAGTCCTGCAGGAAACTGTTTGCTAAGCGACATATTCAGGCGGGCTGTCTGCTTGTTATTACCTCGCACCAGAACAGCCGTCGGTTATGCAGATTCATCGCGTTCGCGTCTTTGAAGTCTGACAGCGCCAAGCTCCCAATTGATGTGTGAGCAAGAGAGGGCCGTTTGAGTACATCCTGTTGGTCTGCGCGTCTCCGTAATACCTGTGGGACACAGAGAGGGGGGGAGGTGGGCAGACAGGCCGTATTGATCCCTGTTCCACCCCACAGCATCGCTCGGAACTGATGATTCATGAAATGGAATGGACCATTTATGCTCAGGCACTGAGCAGATGAAGCATATTTGAGCCACAATGCTTTGTGTATAGCTAGGGGTTTTGCGGGTAGTTTCATATGACACAAAGGCGTCCACCCATACGTACAGCGCCTTGAAAGTCTCAGGAAGCTGAGCTTGTACCAAATTTTACACTCCTAATTGCTTTTAGTGGCTTCCGCATAGCTTGTGCTTAATATCCATATTCTGATTGAACAGTTCTGTGTTCTGGGATATAACGCCGTCAGCCGACGTTTCGGAGGAACAAGCAGTTTACTTGCCACCTTCTTTCACGCTGATTCTTCCTTGGCATATTCTTCTACCCTCAAGATGGATGTGACATGTTCCTCCGAAAGGTCGGTTGACTTTTCAACGGGCTACACTGCTACAGAATTCGTCATAACCTCCGGTGTGAAGACCTGAGCTCCTACCTGTTTTGGAACAGTATTATCGTACAGGAAAAGATTGCGTGATGGTTGTACAGTGCATCCTTCATATATAGCCTTAAAATGATTTCCTTCCAAATCCCTACGAATTCATCATTCAGAATTATACTCTAGTTCACCTGCATCACTTCCCAAGGCCTGGAATACGTAGTGCTTGACTTCCACGCCCCTTATACGCTTCCATTGCCGGTTCTAAAGTAACAGCTTTTATAGTTGTAGGCTCTGAGGTTCTCACGGCGGTGAGTATGGGATGTAACACCGTGTAGTCCGTTGAAATTGAACGGACGTTTCGGAGTAACATGTTGCCTCCATCTTCTGGAGGGCTCTGCTATCACCTGTTTTCATGCTGTTTTCATGCTTAGCTTATTATTCGACTCTGAAGATGAAGGCGACATGTTCCTCCGAAACGTCAGTTGACTTTCAGTGGACTGCACGGAATTATGTCCCAGAAGACAGAACTGTTCGCCTTTGATATTTGTCATCTTTGGATGATGGGTAATTCTTGACAGATAAAGTTCTATTTGAGCGTCATCTTGTAAACGGGCGATTGTGTTGACTGATAGGAACCAAAATTAATTAAGTTCGGGAGACGACTTTTAAAGGAATTACGCGCTACCAAATTTAATGGAAATGCGCCAAGTCATTTAAGAGATGGAAGATATTCCAACTCGCACGCGGACATCCCACCGTGGATATTCCCATTATGCGATCGTTTTATGCATTTTGTTAACAGTTCTGTGCGTACGTGATATTCATAACCGTATCTCCGCCTTTCTGCAAAAAACTCCAGCGTACGCACAGCTTAACTAAGTCATGTTCTTACGAAGCAGTCATCACCCTTATATCTGTAATGTGCACAGGTTTATTAGGAGTCAAAAATAAAAGTAACATCCATAGATAACTTTTTCAGTTGCGTTAAAAGATAAAAAGATGAAAGTTCTCCCTTTGATTAATTAATTAAGCACTATGCTATGAAGACATATGGTGCAGTTGCATTCTTGACCTCGCCACGAGATGGAGGTGAGCGGTCAGCTTCACGCCCCGGCCGCGTTACCCCCGGGAGGCATTGGATAGGAGGCCGGATGGGCCCCAGAGCCAGTTTGGATGCTGTGAAAAAGAGAAAAATCTTGGACCCTACTGGGAATCGAACCCGTCGCTATACCCACTGAGCTCGAGACATTCATCATTAATCTGCCTCCTACCATTGGACTGGTCTGGTTACTGACCGTCATAAACCGCTCATCCCAACCCAAGAAAGGAATACACGATTTCTTACATCATAAATTGTTACCGCCGTTAAGACTTGCAGTCTCGCGCGCTGAATGGTATTGTGGCGTATAAACCCGTTGCTAGGCAGTTGGAACACTTGTACTACAACAGTTGAAAGGGGGTGTTTTCTGTGTGGTCCGTGCCGAGATGCTATGAGCAGGACAGTTTGAAGCGACGAGTTCAGATGTGGAATGTTAACCAGCGGGCAGCGGCGTGACCACAGAATTTTAAAAATGTTTATTGTTAATATTCGTTACTAGGAAACGACTAGTGAAAGCAGACTGAGAAGACTTAGCGTGTAGTGATTTGTAGTGTGTGTGTGTGTGTGTGTGTGTGTGGGGGGGTCAATAAATCCAATTATCCAAAGCCCCGTCTATAGCCACACCTAAACCGTGACAATATTTTCACAGGTTCCTCGTCTGCTTTCTGGTTTATGAAACCGTTTCTCATTTCCGAATGGCGTCCCGCCCCAACGACGCTGGTATTTCTCCTCCAGATTTCTCTTCTTTCAGCGACCTCTTCAGACATTTCCGGAAGGATGCGTCGAAATTGAGTCTGAAGAGGAATTCGAGGTTCCTCGTGTTTTTGACAGATCCATCTTACTTTGTACCGATACCGGAAAATGCTTTTAGCCAGTAGAAGACTGCATGCCATTAGAGCGGGGAAGAGCGTCCCTCGTACAGGTCTCTTAAGACAGCATTTGATGTGAGGCTAATTCAGATACGTAAGGGGCGAATGTTGTGGAACTTTCTTATGAGTACGGTCTGAAATGACAGTACGCTTTCAGTTATTAATATCAGCTGTTAAGGGAAAGCTATCCCTGTAAGAGGCCGTGGAGGCCCATAGGGCTGTGAGACGTCAAGGTTCCCATATTTTCTAGACAGTCGACTCACATATGGAGATGAAGTTGTCAGCCTTACGCGCCGGCCGCCCTTTACCCCCAGAAAGATTCCTGGTACTCATTACTGTTAAAGGTTGAGTCGACCCTAGGGCTATAGTGCGGCTGGAAGGATTAGATCGATTGAAAAGAATGCAGTGACCTTATTGCAAATAGAACCCGCGACCTTCCGGTTTGTAGCGTAGTGCCTCAACCAACTACGCTACCGCTTGCCCCCTCAATATAGCTATTTTTGCGCATAATTTAATTTGTAAAATAAATTAACATATTGCATGTTTGTGTATTTCTGTGTAACTTATTTACGTTGTGAAGAAGATGTAATGTGGAGTTTGTATAGGCATTGTTTCTGTTTATATAAACAGACATAATTGTGAGAATCCGATATTACGGAACGGATATGATATTGGTTGGGGGGGAGCAAGGGGGATATCAGGTATCTTGACATCATTCCTCCATTTTCGGAAATAAATGTTAAGAAATGAAGGAACTATATCAAGTTGTCAGTAAATAGGTCACAAATTGATATAAGACGCAGAACATGTGATATTCGAACCTGGAAAAGAAGCATTTATCTCTAGACATAACCTCCACCTACACTGATACATTTGTTCCATCGCTTTAGCAGTGCGCCGAAACCCGCAGCACAGAAGTCTCAGCCACTTCCGCACCTCCGTTTCAACTTCTTCGTAATCAGCAAAACCTTTGCCACGTTTCTTGACACGGATGTGAACCGCCTTACAAGGCAAACACTTCCTACCGTAAACAGGAGCCATTTATTTATGATTATCCTTTGCAAGCAGTCTTTTCCCCACAAAAAAACTAACAACAGAAGGCTGCTCTTCGGTAATATACTCCTCAAACACGGTCGCCATTTTGACTACTGAAACCAGCCTCTGAACATGCGCATGTGCGTCTGCTACCTAGTCTGCCATGAAGGTGGACTGTGCTGCTACCTAGTGATACACATAGAAAACACATTTTCACCCAATACAGCTGTTTTACTTCCATTTGTGACCTGTTTACTGACTCTCCCTCGTATTAGTACAAAAATGAAAAGTATTTTTGAAAGTATTCTTGTATCCTGACGACTATAGGTATAGCTTCACCATTCTTGACCTCGGCACTAGATGAAGGTGAGTGGTCAGTTTCACGTCCCTGCCGCTTTATCCCCCCTAGAGAAGAGTGTCCGGTGCCTAGCGGATGTTAGGTTGAATGGTACCCAGTCGGTTTGGGCGCTCCGGAGAAGAGAGAAATCCATTGTCTCAGTCCCGAATTGAAACCCGATTTTTCTGACAACTGCATCTAGCGCCGAGATCAAGAATGGTGTAGCTATACCTCCACTCCGCCATATATCTTCGTGGCATAGTGCTTAACTAATTAAACACAAGGACACATTTAACTTTGAGCTAGTCCTTCGCTTAGCCACTATACCGACTGAGCTACCGGAGCTAGATTTGTTTGTATAGTAAACGAATGTAAAGGTGAATGGCTTCTGAATACCGCAAGGGAAATGCGTTTGGAGAATATGTTTATTTCATTAGAATAGTCTGTATGTTTCCACATTCCGTCAGTGCGGAGTAAGGAGTGGTATTTAGTGCAATGCTCTAAGCGGAGTGTTCCCAGACGCATTTGGACGCATTCCGTGGATTGATACGCGCCGTTTTGCGCAAGAGGGGCGGAAGTGACGGACCCGTAAGATGCGGTAAGGGAGTACTGTATTTCCGGGCCCACACTCTTGGTGGCTGCGTCTAGTTCATCAGCCTGCGGTGATGTAGGTCACCAGAGGTTACTCGCGTCTCGGAAAGCAAAAGAATAGACGGAGAATGTCTGAACAGGGCCTTGTTCCTGTTCTGAAAAAGAAACAAAACGCCCTCTGCACGCGAAGGTTACGGGAGGTTCCATTTTTTTTTAAAGCAAACATATACGCGTGTCGGCTCTGTAGTAACAAGAATTTGGCAGCGCGTCAGAAAATACAGGGTAGCTCAGTCAGTGTAGTGATAATGTTAACGAAGGGAATCGTGGTTCGATTCACGGCAGAGGAAGATATTTTACTCTTTTATAGTTTGCAGTCCAGTCTCGGGGTCCACCCAGCCTCCTATCTTGACAGGTGCGTGGGGCTGAGGCGTGGAGATCACGAATGCTAAGGGACGCAACAAATTAGGTGGCTTAGAAAGATCTAACCTTAATCATTGGACCTGACTTTAGCTCTTTCTACGGGACCCCCAACAGGGTAGGTGTCTCCCCCCTTCACCTGAGGACGCAAACAGATCCAGGTTTCGAAACAGTGTTCTGTAGGTTTCAGTACCGGACGCTGGACAGAGTGCAGGAGTCCAGTAATTCCGAGTGTTATACGCTTTGGTCAGAAGCATGTGGAGTAAGCTGGCGAGTGGTCCAGACATGTAAATTAGCAGAAAGCAGTCCGTGAAGTGAAACCGCTCATCCGGTATTGAAACCAGATTGAAGTGCCTCAGCTGAGGACACGTAACGGAGTTATTTAAAATGTATTGAGACGTGATTGGTAACGCTGTGTGCACTTACCCGATCTGACACAATGTTGGGCGGAGTCCCACTTCATGTACCGTGGAGCTGTTACAGGCAACAGTGACCTAACTCAAACGGAATCGCCTATTTGGAACATCTGTGTCGTTTCCTATGGGCGCAGTGCAAATCCGGTTGTACTGTGGACAGCCAGTAAGTAGGTCACAAACGGGTATCAACCGTAAAACACGTGATATTCGAACATGGGGGGGGGGACCTTTATTTCTCGACATAGCCTCCACCAACATTGATACACTTGTCCCATCGCTTCACTAGTGCGTCGAAACCCGCAGCATAGAAGTTTCGGCCACTTCCGCACCCGGTCGGACATCATCTGTGACTTCCGAACGTCCTTGAACAGAATTTATCGACCTAATTGTGAACCGCTTTACGCGAGAAACATTTCCCACCGTAAACAGAACACATTTCTTTATGGATATCCTTTTTTTCATTAAATCATTTTGCCGACAAAATACGAGGAGCAGAACGCTGCTCCTCGGTTGCACAGTACTCAGGCACGGTCGCCATTTTGACTACTGAAACCAGCGTCTGAACATGCACATGTGCGTCTGCTGCCTAGATCGTCACGAAGCTGGACTGTGCTGCTACCTAGTGCTACAGATCGAAAACCCGTTACGTCCATTACAGCTGCTCTATATCCATTTGTGGGCTATTTGCTGATTCTCCCTAGTACAGCATTCAGATGCAAGTCAGGGGTTGGGCAAGTTGGAGCAGCTGGCAACGTTTTGGGAACCGAAGTTGTTTGAAACAATGAATCAGATACTTTTCCAGATATAATGTAATCTTAATTTCCGCTCTCCTGTTGCGTACAGTTGTTATGCAGGTCGTTGGTAAAGACTTTTGGGTTCATGACTCTCTCATAAATTTATTTTGATGGAACTTAAATATGTGCTGAAAACAGATCAATATGATTTCACAGGACGAACCTTGAGAACGATGATTCGGTGACCCAGACATAAGCTTTAAGCCACTTTCGCGTTCAGTGTTCGTAGTGGGGCGTAACGAACGGATATCCTATGTAACAACAATGTCTGCAGGCTTCTTTCATTCATGGAACAATTCGACCATTGACTCGGTAGGTTTGGACCCATAGCCCCTGTATTGCGTACATTTGCGTACATTGCGCCGTCGTTTGAACTGCAGATTCAATACCGGCCGCTACGGTTGCATACGTTCCGGAAAACAGGGGCCGGGCTGCATAACTTTGTTTAACTTCATCTTCAGGGATGTCCATTTAAGAACTTGGGTCAGAATTTTAGGTATGCGGAATGATTTTGGTTTGTGACACGCTAACTCAGTCGGTATAGCGACCATCTGGACGGTTCGGGGTTCGATTTCCGGAAGGGACATGAGATTTTTTTTCTCTTCTGTAACCTTCGGACCGGGTCTGGGGCCCACCCAACCTCCTATCCAGTGGTCATCTTGGTTTCTTTCGCTGGGGGTAAAGCTGCCGGAGCGTGAAGCTGACCACTCACAGCCAGTGCCGAGGTCAAGAAATTGTGGATCTACACATTCACTCTTCTATACTCCTTCATGTTTTACCATGAAGACGTATGGGGGAGTAAAAGCATAGCTCCACGCATTCATTAGCTCGGAACTGGGTGAAGGTGAGTGGTGAACCTCACGACGTTGCCTTTTTACCTCCAAGGGAAGACCCCTTTCTCCCCGTGACAATCGAATAGGCGGCTTTGTGAGCCCGAGAGTCGGTCTGGACACTGAAGAAGAGAAAAATATTTATCTCCATCGGAAATCGAACCCTTATTTACCGGTCGGCCATCCCGTAGCCTAGTCACTATCCCCGGCTCTCTGCTACGCAACGGGAGCCACATACATTATGCTGTCCCAGCTCGGGGCACCGAGTAACTGATCCGAAGAGAAATCTGTCAGCGTGCTGTGCTGGGGCGAGCTGTGGCGTACGCGCTGCTTTCCGCAGTCAGTGTTTGTCAGGGCATTATAAGGCGGGATCGGTTTCAGTTTACTGGGGGCCCTTTCCGGATGTTCCGTCGCGCACGCTGAACTGGGACAGGGGCTGGGCTGCCGAGGGGTTGGAGTTCGAGCCTCGGTTGGGGCAAAAAATTTGCTCCTCTCCGTATCGTCAAGACCAGCTTTGGGGCCCACCCAATGGGTACCGGGGGTGAAGTTGACCACTCACCTCAATCTAGTGCCGAGGACAAGAATACGTGGATCTATACATCCACTCCCACATACGTCTTCATGACGTGTTTAATTAAGCACAGGAACAACTTTACCTTTATGTAAGATGCATGTAGAGTGCAGAAGTGTAGCAAGTTGGCATTGTTCTCCAACTTTGTTAATTTATTTTAATTTTGTTTTCGCATTTGCTACGTTTTCGGTTCGAACACTGTGTTCAGGGCACCTGAAATGGTAGGATATTGCGCTGCATAAGTGTGAGCTTCTGCCTGATGTAGTCAGCTCCAGCCTCTGAGAGCCTTGGCCCCGTTTATGACAGATGCCCATTCCCTTCTCCGCCCTGCCTCTCGCAAATCATTAGCTACACATTCTAACTGTTCCAGTCTCGACTTGAACAAAATTACGTGTGTTATCCCTTCAGGATTTTTTCAATGTTTTTTCTTTATATCTTTGTTTGATCCGTCTTTTACAAATGTAAAACTACAGATACTTCTTGTAGAATTTTACTTTCTCACAGCGGTGGTTATGAAGGATGTAACACCGTGTAGTCCGCTGAAAGTGAACCGACGTTTCGAAGGAACATATCCCGTCCATCTTCACGGTCGAATAAGCCGTACAGGATATCAGCATGAAAGCAGTCGGCAAGCTTGCCACTGCGGTGTTCCTCGAAACATCCGGTGACTTGCAGCGGACTACACGGTGTTGTATCCCAGAAGATGGAACTCGTCATGTACATTACTGTCTTCCTTAGCCTACTTTCCTTATCTTGAGAAAATAAAAGGAACCGTACAAGATAACCTCACTGTCTGGGTATCCTTCTGTAACTCTGTCTGCCTGTGGATCCATCAGTAACTCTGTCTGCCTGTGGATCCTTCCGTAACTCTGTCTGCCTGTGGATCCATCTGGGTCTGTCCATCTGTCTGTAATTTCTTTAGGCTTGTGAGATCGCCTTGCTGTGTCCTCCCAAATTTTATTTTCTGAGCGGTCCGTGTCGTATGAATGGAACGTACGCGATTAGTTCATCGCAGAATTTCTGTAAGCGTTTCGGAGGAACTTTCTGCCACAGTTTTCACTGTAACTCTTCTACCGTGAAATTGGAGGTATCTCTAATGGGATCCAGGTGTTCATGAATCTGATCAACTGGTAATATATATTCTCTACAACTTTTTAGTTAATGCATTATGCCTATAGGAACGTATTTGTATGTATTTTTTAATGTCATTGTTTAATCTAAAAATAATTTCTTACTAAAATGGCGGAGTGTATGCCGTAAATAATGATCTTCTAATTGCGTTTGACGTTAAATAAACTTTTCCGTTGATAAAGCGCTGTTAAATAACTAACGATGCAGCCAGGGCGTTAGCCCGATAACTTTACCTAATACAGCAAAATGGTAAGTAAAAAAGGCAAAGTTGTCCGTATGCTTAACTAATTAAGCAATGTGCCATGAAGGCGCATGGGGAAGTGGATGTATTCATCCATGTATTCTTGAACTGGGATGTGGTTTTAGGTGAGTGATCAGCTTCGCGGCCCGGCCGCTTTACACTCGGGAAAAGAGCTCGGTACCCATTGGATAGGAGGCTGGATGGGCCCCAGAGCCCGGCTGGACGCTGTGGAGAAGAGAAAATTCTGGCCCCTACTGAGACTCGAACTCCGACCCCTCTCGTCGTCCAGCCCGTAGCCAGTAATTACCTGCTGCGCTGTCCCGGCTCCCTACCTTGTGGGACAACCGGATTATTTGTGTAGATCTTTCAGTTGGATGGAATTGTTATTTCTGTTTAGACATGTCTGTGGGTTTGTATGCTCTGTGTAACGGAGATTCGTTATTCTCCGGGCAGTGTCACTCCCATGTCTTCCTTATTTCTGAATTCCGTGTGATAAAGACATGACTCATCATCGGAGTTCGGAGAAACAGTCCATTGTCTGGACACAAAGAGGAACAGACACGTCCTAAGGCGTGGACCCCTCTTAATATTCCATGCGGTTAAGTGTATTTTGTTAGTAAATAAGTCTTGTAGGCATCCAAGAATAGAAGACGGACATGTTTATTAAGCATTCTCCACAGAGTACAGTTATTTGCACGAATGACAGGCCTGTACGTGCATCCGATAGGATCAGGGCTAGAAACGGATGTGAAATTAAGTTAGGGTTTGAGCCTGTTATTGAACCTTTTCAATTTGTTCCGATCTGCTTGAGAATGTGAGGGAAATGGGGAGCGCAGTAAATACAAGTGTAAAACATAAAGAGTTCGAGCTTCAGGGATGTAACTCGTGCATTCCGTTGAAAGTCAGCCGACGTTTCGGAGGAAAAAGTGACCTCAATCTTCAGGATCGAAAATTAAGCCAAGGATGAAACGAGTAGGAAGCAGGTAGCAAGCAGAGCTTACAGGAAACTTTACGTCATCGCTACAAAGCCCAACCGGTTAATGCTGTTTAGGGAAACAGCCGCTGTTTACTGTGAGAACCGTACGGAACACACAAGTACACTCTGTGGGCAGAATGCAGAGTTTTAGTATGTTATAGCGTGTGGTACGTATAGTAACCACTGGGCTTTGAGGGGCTAGGCTCAGAGAGCCTAATCCAAGGTAAGAGTCACTTAAATAGTTCGTTACGATAAAACAGTTCAGTTCGGTTTTTTTCCTTTTTTTTTTTTTTTTTNTCCACAACTTCAACGCATTTCCTGGTTACTCAGACCAAGGTTCAGTTTCTAGCTAACCGCACTTTGTGCATTTCACTTTTTCACTTGGCTGATGAAACTTTCTTTAGATTTCAGTGGAGTGTATTTCTCTTTTGATATCAGCGGAAGAGGGCTTTGAGGCTAGACGTTCTTTTGCGTTTCTCGTGTATTAGGATTTACATCTTAAGGGGCTCTGCTTTTCCGTACACCATCGGCCTTATTCAGCGAAGTTAATAAATTCTGTCTTGCGTACCAAAGTGAACCCCCGGGGTGCCTTTTGATTGCAGCGTTTTTTATTATCGAGAAAGTACAGTCAAACTGTGTTTAGCTTCTTCATCTGCATAATCTGGAAACGTTTCACTGACTTCACGATGTAATGGCTTGTTCTGAGTCCTCTCCGGTCTTTATAGAAATCCTCCAGTCGGCTCTTATGCCTGTCGCCTTCTTCAGGAAGAAGATGAAAGTGTGCTTATGCAATTCAGTAAGCAGCACTTTGTTCTTCTCGGCTGTTGTCTAGAAACATAAAAATTGGAATACACAAAACTGATTTTGCCTGTGGTTCTGTATGCTTGTGAAACTTTGTCTCCGACATTAAGGGAGGAACATAGACTGAGGGTGTTTCAGAACACGGTGTTGAGGAAAATATTTGGACCGAAGAGGGATGAAGTGACAGGAGGTTGGAGAAAACTGCATAACGAGGAGCTTCGTAATTTGTACTCTTCTCCAAGTATAATTAGAATGATCAAGTCATGAAGGATGAGATGGACAGGGCAAGTACCACGAATGGGGGAGAGGAGGAATGAATGTAGGCTATTGGTGGGAAAGCCAGAAGGAAAGAGACCACTATGAAGACCTAGACGTAGGTGGCCGGATAATATTAAAATTGATCTTAGATAGACTGGGGTGATATGGCCTATGGACGAGTATATAGATCCACGTATTCTTGACCTCGGCACTACGATGTAGGTGAGTGGTCAGCTTCACGCCCCAGATACGGGTCTGGTTTGGCCCCACAACTGGCCTGGACGACGTGGAGAAGAGAAAAATCTTGTGCCGGGACTCGGACTGCGACCCCTAGGCCGTCGAGCTTGTAGCCAGTCCCTATACCGACTGAGCTATCGCGGCTCCTCTTTCTGAGACCTGAACGCGCTTTCTGTTTGTGGTTTAATATTTGTTCTGTCGCTAGGGAATTGCAGTAAGCAGCATCAGCAGCAGCTCGTCCTGGGGTGCGCTTTGAAGGGTTCTGATTTGCTTCTGACTCGTCTTGATGGCTTCCCCCCCCCCNCAGCCTTCTTGTCAAAATTGAATTAATCTCAATGTGAAAATGAATTTATCTTGAGTACAAATTCCAACCTGTAGACTACGCTCTCTTAATTCTAGTTTGTTCTCTTTCTTCCTGTCTTTGTTTCCGATTTGTTTATTGGTTTTCAGTTCCATTTCCCCCCTTTTTAAAATCCGTTTTATTCTCATCCCCGTATTTTTTTTATTGCTAGTGGGGTGGGACTAAGTCCCTTGTACTGCGGCCACTTCTGGCCTAGTGTACCAGCGCCAGATGATAGGTGAGGGTGATTGTGGAGCAATTGGTGGAATGAAGATTGGCAAGGGAAACCGACGTACTCGGAGAAAACCTGCCCCAGAGCCACTTTGTCCACCACAAATCCCACTTGACCAGACCCGGGATCGAACCCGGGCCACCGCGGTGGGAATTCTCGTTCCCCTATCGCCGTATACTTGGGCATGAATAGGTTGCTATAGCTGTCACTGGTTTGCAGCAACATCGAGACGTGTCTGCTGAGGTTTTCGTTTTCCCTTTTGGCGCTACAGCCCCAATTCGGGCCTAGGCCTACCTCCATTTACTTCGGTTTACTAGACCTTAGATATTCGGTAGGACTCCTTGGGCGAATGATCAGCTCGTCGCAAGGCCTCTGCCTGTACGCACACCCACACACATACGAACACTGAACATCCATGTCCTGAATGGGATTCGAAATCACGAACCCTGATTCCGTGCGAGCGAAGACGGTGCCTGCCTCAGAACGCTCGGTTACCGTGACCGGCGTCTGCTGAGGTTACCTTGTTGAAACTCCGTATTACCGCAGTTCAGCGGCCTTTAGAATCCCAGACTCCAACGTCGATCTGTAAGGTTGTTCGTGATTAATGAATTGGAACGGGCTCAACTCCAGGGCGTTAGTTACCTTTTTGTGGTCCGGTATGGATCAGTGGTAGAATGATGATTAGGAGGGGAAAGCCGAAGAATATCGCACAGTCCCTTGCTGTATTGTCACTTCGTTAACTCGACTCTTATATTAATTGACCCGGGCTGCATCCTTGGCAAGAAGCCAGCGCCTAACCACCCCCTGGGGTATGACTTGCAGCGGAGAAATCTGTGGTCAGTGTAACCCATATGGACCAGGATCTTAAGCCCTCTCTTTTTATCATGAGAGCCAAGGTTGGTGCTGGTGGCTGTAACAGTCCTCTGTTGAGTGGAAGTGAATTGCAAGTTTGTATATTGTCACGTGATTGACTATAGACAGGGTTTGGACTGGTAATCGATTTATTGAACACTTTCAGAACGTAACTACAAATAACTATGTTAATCTCTTTGAGTTACACACTCCGAAGGTCACCGTAACTACAGCACACGAAGTTTGCACAGTTATCATTAGCCGTTGCTTGGCAGCGGCTTTCAACGGTGGACGTTTCCCTTCCTCTGTGTTCCCGAACTGTCCCCGGCCACCGCTACCAGCTTCTCACTTCTCACAACTACAGCTCTCAACTTAAAGTCAATGTCAGAGCTACTTTACGACTGGCGGTTTACCGCCAATCAGCTCGTCTTGGCATCAAGCCCCACGAGATATACGACCAGAGTTTTTTTTTTCAACAACCTTTGCGGTAATAGTCCTTATGTAACATCGTCTGTCACGTGAGGATGGGTTTGTCTCTTATGAATGTGCTTGGCCTTTCGTCACGTGTACGTATCGCACTTATAGCGTGTTACTGAAAATCCTTCCTTTTGCACTCTGTCAGTACAGGCTTTGCAGAGCAGATCATGTTTATCTTACGTATCTTATGCTACAACGGCAGCTTGGTCATTTCAGCGGTCGTAAGCTTGACCACCGCCAAGTCTGGCCATGCCTTGTCCTAAACTGACCTAACTCGAAGTCAGAGTCAAAGTTACTTCCATTATTGCGGGTTCTGTCGTTGCCGTGTCTACAGAGCTGTTCCCTAGCAACGGCTGCTGTATTATCGTCTCTTTACAGAGCTCTTAGTTGGCAGTGGGTCTACATGTGACAATGCTCCACAGTTTGTGTCACAGAAGAGAGGCTGTCCATGATGACATATGACATTGTTAAGCCGTACCAGAGAGTAAGGAGAAAGTGCATTGTCTTCAGGGCAGAAGCCACCGGCATGAGGACTTCGGAGCTCACCTATTTCGGAGTAGCGAGAAGCAGTTCCTTGACACCTGACCCCAGCCCGAAAATACTGCGATACATTATGAAGGCATCCAGAAGACAAGGGCACCAATAACATTTTTGCTCTGAATAAATAGTTCAAGGTTCCTGAGGAATATATACTACAGAGTTTTGGCGGGAAAGTCATAAGGAAAGAGACCACTAGGAGTATCTTGACGTACGTGGGGGATAATATTAAAGTGGACCTTAAAGAAATAGTGTGGGGTAGTATGGACTGGCTTAGAGTAGGGACCAGTGGCGGGCTCCTGTGAATACGGTAGTGAACCTTCGGGTTCCATAAAATGTTGGGAAATTCTTGAGTAGCTGAGCGACTGGCGGCTTCTCATGAGGGACTGGGCTCTGTGGAATTAGTTTTAGTTGAGTGCGGGTTTCCTTTCGAGGAAGAAATTTTCCCGTTTCATTGCAATACTTCTGTACGATGTTTGGCCGCACTAGCAGAAAATGTTTTGTTCGTCTGTAACTGGGTTCCAGTGGTTTCACGCCCTAACCTCATGCTCTGTAGTGACCCAGTGATAGCAACTTCACCCTGAGTGACTGACAAGCAGATGCCCGTTGCACTGTGCGCCGATAGAGAAAACAAGGAAATGTCTTCTTTCCTCGCGCATCGAGTTCATTACACGATTTGTTTATGTAGAACAAATAAACGTTTAAGCTTAATATCCTTGTGTGTGACTTCGGCCTAATGTGTAATCATTTTATTTATTCTACAACCAGCTGTTTTTTGTACCTATTGGTCAGTGTTTACATTAAATTCTAGAAATTGATAGTTATATGGTTTTGTAAGGAGTTCGAAACTCTGTCATGATTAAAGTATTTTTCGTTAGTGGCATTGCAACCCTATGTGGGTCTTGGGCTTTTCCATGGTTTAGTAACAGTAAGTTGTACCGGGGTGGGGTCTTTAGCCCCACGTTCAACCCCCAGACGTGAGCGTCAGGAACTGTACTTCGTCTAGCCCCAACCGTTTGACCTGTCTGGCATGGGTGGCTCTACCAGGAGCTTACGCTCCCGCCAGCATAGCTCTCCGAATCATTCGGTAAATTTTATACTTTAAAGTTGGCTGTATGCAGGCTTGTTACAAGCTTCTGCTTTGTACGCGCGTTACGTAAATGCAGTTGGGACAGCAATTCTCGGCCAAGCAGTGCCATGTCGCAGGGAGCTGCAGAGAAATGATGTGAAGGTGTGAGGTGCAGTCCAGTGGCGGAACTCAGTAAACACTGTAATGAGTTGTTGGCCGCCACTGTTGTACCGTAGGTGTGTCGCTCCTTAACCAACACAGTGACCTCTAGCGCATTAACATGCGCTTCTTAATGCGTGCTGTGCGTCGGGGAGTGGCAATAGCTGGTTGGGTTCTGGTTGGACTGGTATCGGCCCTACCTACACAGTAGGCACGAGCGTCCAGACAGGCAAGCCAAGTAACATAAATATTGTGTCCTAGCGCCAAGTTGTGTTGGATTTATTTCCGTCAGCGCAGCTTCTGTACAGGTACTCTGTACAGTAATTATCCACTACATGTTTCGGCCATCGGCAGGTATGCACATTTTCAGTGTTGGCCGTACTGCTCAGCGCTTATATTGACCAGTGTTTGCAGTGGGTATATTTTACATCCTTATTAAACTGTTTAATATTAAAATTAATTTCTAGTTTTGTTATTTACAAGGGACTTATTCCCACCTCGCTAACAATAAAAAGATACATAGGCAGATTTATTTATTTTTGATTATTTTGGCTTCTGTAAGTGGTTATGCTTCAACCATCTAAATCCCAGTGGTCACTATATGTACCACCCGCTGTAACACACCAAAACTGTGCATTCTGGCCACAGAGTGTATCTGTGTGTTCCGTACGGTTCTCACAACAAACAGCGACTGGTTGAGCTTCGTTGTGGTGACGTAATGTTTCCTGTGAGGTACGGACTGGATTCTTATATATTAGAAGAACTTAAGCAGCCACTTAAACGCTTTACCATTCACATCGCTTATTGAAAGTAACATAACCTTTCGGCGCCTCTCGTTAGCGACTCTCCTGTTATACTTTGTCATTTGTTAGTCATTTCCAGGTGATGGTATAGGTGTATGGAAATACGTTTCTTTCCTTTCGTGGTCCAATCAGTTCTTGGATCTGAGGAACCAAGTGTTGTAACGGTAGCTGGCCTAGTTGCATCTTCTCACTTCTTTTAGTATTTTTTAACGCCGTAAGCGCCTTTTAAATTGTAACCAGTAGTTAAGGGCCGTCATACGTAATAATTAGTTGCTTGGGGCAATTCATCTTGGAGCCGTCATTACACAACCTCCATGTCTGAGATTCACTGAGACAGCATGTACACAAGGCATCCATTGTTCAACAGCTCGAACCGCCCGCTGCCGGAAAGAGTGGAATATCGGATAGAAACAGTCCGTTTATTTAAATGTTTTGCAGAATTTCAACTCCGATGAACTGCACTCAGTAATTCAGATGCCTCAATTTTTCTGCTCCAAAGCTCGTATCCTTGCAGTCTGACGTCTATAAACTCGACTCATCCCACTCAAATGGTCTTCTTTGTCCTTTTATATAACCCCCCGGCACGGACCTGCCGCAGTGCCACTTTGTCCACCACAAATCCCACATGGCCCGACCTGGGCTCGAACCGGGGCCGCCGCGGTGGGAAGCCGCCGACTAACCGCCTGAGCTATGACACGGTCATTGCCTTCAGTGTATATTTACACAACTGACTGATAACACTGCGTGGTGTTTACATAAACCGTGTAACTATACTAACATAACCAATTCAGATTACAGAACAAGAGAGTTGGTTGCTTTGGTTAATAATTATAGACAAATTAACCGTGTTTAGGGTTAGGAAGCACTTAAATACAAGTGTGTCGTGTTCTGTGTGGGCTCTTCTCGAAAGGCCTTTATGGCTGCCTTGAAAGGGGAGAGTTGAATCAAAACCCGAGAACAGTCTCTTAGCAAAACAGTTATACTACGAGGCCCCACTTTTTGAATGCCAGCACCGGATATTTCAACTTAGGTTTTTATTGGTTCGATGTTCTGTTGCAAATACATTGTGCAGTGACTTGAAATGTGGAAGGGGGCAATAAATACTGTTCCCCCTCCTCACAGTAATGTAGCGTCCAAGTTGTAGCCGAGCTTGGGAAACTTATCGTCCGATTTCCTTGATATTGCACGTAGAAAACGACGCGTCTATCAGATCTTCTATTCTTGCGTGTATAGTGATTGCAATGGTAACTTTTTTTTTTACCCAGCCGTTTCCTTGCAACGATAATGGAATATATATACAGACAGACTGATGGGAGGGAGTTATGAAGCACACCATTGGCATGGGCTTAGATGCCCCGTTGCTAAGTAGCGACCGTTTCTGTGCAACGTGTCTGTAAACACGTTCCCCTTGCTAGGCAGCAGATTATTAATAATGCAACAGTTGGACTGCAACAGTGGGAACTATGTTTTCTACGTGCTTCGTGCCGAGATGTTATAACCAGGACAGTTTGCAGCAAGAGTTCAGTTGAGAGGCAGTTCTGTACGGGAGGCTGTGAAGATAGAACCTGAGCGCGTGAAGCTGAAGAATCTACACTGTTAGAAGCCATTTCCAGGGAACGGCTGGAGAAGCCACAGCAGGCTGGGAAAGTCTCAACGGATGCTGTGGTGAATTGTGGAGATTGGCGGTGGAGCTGTAATTGCTTGTAGTTCCGAGTCATGTGTATAAGTGGTCATTAAATCCATTCACCGATCCAAACCCCGTCTGTAGTCACACATACACGTGACAATTTACATTCCAAGTTTAATGAAGATTGGTTCAGCTATTCAATAGTTGATAAGGGGGATACACAGACAGCATGGAGATCGCATAAACCTACATTCATTCTTTTTTTCAAAAATAAAGAAAGTAAGCCAAATATTAAACGCGTTGTTTACCTTGAACGGTAGGTATGTGATATTCTCCACAGGATGGATTTCCCACTTTCTCGACATCGGTTTCGTGTAACCCGTGTCATGTAGCTGGCTTTATCTTAGGGATAGAACGGCCGGGGCGTGAAGCTGACCACTCGACTCCATCTAACCTTGTTAAGGATGTATGTAGCTACACTTCACTCCCTTATATGACTTCATTACGTGATGCGTAATTGCGCTCAGGGATAAATTCACGCTTACCTTTACTGAGTGTTGTTAGCGTAGTGAATTATATGAGATTAGAAGCCGGCGTGGTACCCCGAGTAGGGCTCGATAGGTTCCTTCCTAATCCTTTCCATTTCATCATCCGTTATCCTACGATGTGTTTGCTGTATCCCCCCCCCCCNCCCGCACAGAGGAGGCGGAGGAAACAAAAAATAGGCCTACAAAAAATTCTTCGTGAAAATCTGCCATTTCGAAGGCCGAGAATGAGATATGAATAAAATGTAAAGTAAAGTTGTCCATATGCTTTAACCAATTAAGCACTACGCCATGAAGGCGTATGGGGGAGCGGATGTATAGATCCACATTTTCTTGACCTCGGCACTAGTTGGAGGTGAGTGGTCAGCTTCACGACCCTGTCGCTTTACCCGCGGTACCAAATTGGATTGGAGGCTGTGTGAGCCCCAGAGCTGGTCTGGACGACGTGGTGAAGAGAAAATTCTTGGCCCTACTGGGATTCAAACTCTGACCCCTCGATCGTCCAGCCCGTAGCCAGTCGCTATACCGACTGCGCTATCCCGGCTCCTTATTAATAAAATGTATCTGAGGAAAATAAATTCCTCATCATGGCAAGTGGATGGAAGTGGCTCAAAATTATGCTCAGTGGTAGGATTTGGTGTTAGGGGTGTTGAACCTTCGGGTTTTACTCTCAGAGGGTCCTGTGGAATGTTTTAGAGAAGGCAGGAACGTTACCGAGTAACAGATTTGTAACCATAAACGCTTTGAAGTCGTTACGTGAGCGATTTATCAAAGGAATTACATCATGAGATGCCAAGAAGGGATGGAATTGCGGAAAGGTAGAAAATTAATTAACTTTAGATACGAATGAAATTATAGGAGGATTCAGTGTGATACTCAACTGTACAAACCAAGTCTCTACGGCTGCAATTTATTGACCGTGAATTAGCGCAGTAAATGCTCGTCACTGTTGTGTGTTGACGTAACGCTGCTTGCTACATTACATGACTCGGTAGATGGTAACCGATAAGTCTATGCCTTATGCCTTTGCCTGCATTTCGTTTCCGTTTTTATTGTTGGCATTGAAGAGATCTGAATTACCGACATTCAGTAATAGACTGGGCGAAGTTTTCTCAGAATCAAGTGAAGATGGCAGTAGTAATGAGCTATGCAAAACAGCAACGAATGCCTTTCGAAGAAATGTGTGTACTGCAGGATAACTCTCACGTGACACGTAATGGTTGAACCAGTCACAATAGCAGATATTGATAAAATTTAAAACTTCAGGTTTCAAGAGTCTTTTTTTAAATAAACATTTCTTCTTCAGCTACCGGAAGAAGCAGTACCATCTGCAGCGCTCTATCGGCGGACTCTGCTAATATAATTTCACGCAGCACCATTACGATTCTGTATAGATATCTGTCAGTGAACCTTGTGTATTCTTGGACGAGTTTGCGCTCCACATATGTAGCTGTCAGCCTCTTAATGTATCTTAACCCTTATACTTACGTACCATCTGCTGTAACATACCAAAACTCTGCATTCTGCCCACAGAGTGTATCTGTGTGTTCCGCACGGTTCTCACAGTAAACAGCGGCTGTTTCCCCAAACAGCATTAACCGGTTGGGCTTTGTAGCGGTGACGTAATGCAAAGGCAAAAGTAATACCATTTAATGTGACTATTTAAGTTTTATTACTTGAGGATTTATCTCCCTTACATGTTTCGACCCTTACGGATCATCCTCAGAGGGTATCAGTACTTTCGGAAACTACTATTACAATAGATGTTAATTGTATGGATACACATATGATGTCTAGAATGCACAATATACGCAATGTTCAACCTTACACATTCACGGCGGCCTTCTTGGTGTTAAAACTTTTTTAAAAAAGTTTGTTTTAAAAACTTTCAAGATCAAGCTTAAAATTTATGAACCATACAGTTTCGCGTCAAATCTATTGATATTCGTGGAGGTGGCTGGTCCTGTGCCGCCTGTTTATCTTGCGAAAGGAGATTCTTAGAGTTTCCGTGTTTATGCATGGCCTGCTGTGTTGTTTACACTGTTCTGAGGATGATCCGTAAGGGTCGAAACATGTAAGGGAAATAAATCCTCAAGTAATAAAACTTAAATAGTCACATTAGACGGTATTATTTTTGTCTTTGTAATTGTTAGTGTGACGGACCAGAATGAAACAAATCAAAAAGTGACGTAATGCGTTTCCTGTGAGGTACGAACTGGATTTATATCTTATCACGTAGGAGTAATTCAGTCTTTAAAGGGTTAATACAGTCCATTACAAACTTCAAGTTGAGTTTATTCAGGTCTGTCTCTCATTTGCCGCAAGGAAATTTACATACTGTGAATGTAA
Source organism: Cryptotermes secundus (assembly GCF_002891405.2). Classification (NCBI taxonomy): domain Eukaryota; kingdom Metazoa; phylum Arthropoda; class Insecta; order Blattodea; family Kalotermitidae; genus Cryptotermes; species Cryptotermes secundus. The sequence goes on from NW_019730108.1 coordinate 2,005,932, forward strand.
ATTAGGGATAATGGAACCGATATATGTTTCAACAGAATTCACTTTAGGATAGCTTTCTCCACTGTTTTCTCCTGTATCCTACTTAAGGATGTCCAACTTCAAACTCTCAAGGGGCCACGTTTTACCCTAAGTATCTACCAGGTGAACTATAAGAACATGTACGTTTCACAAACTTATAAAAAACTACATATGGAGTTGGGGTATTTCGGTCGATATAGCGACGGGCTGCAGACTGGAAGGCCGGGGTTCAATTCCCCGCAGTACAAGATTTTTTTTTGTTCTTCATAGCGTCAAGACCGGTTCTTGGGCCCACCCAGTCTCCTACTCTCTGGGTACCAAGGGATTTTTCTCCGGGGGTAAAGGGGCAGGGTCGTGAAGCTGACCACTTACTCCCGTCTGTTGCCGAGGTTAAGAATGGCGGAGCTATACCTCCACTCTCTCTTATGACTTCGTGACATAGTGCTTACCTTGTTGAGCACAGGGACAACCTTATCTTCTTTACCTTCGCTAGATTGTACTGATAATATTGCATGAGGTAGTGGAGACATTTCCACGCCGCTTATTAGGCCTCGTGTGAAATCGAATGAAAAATTGCGCGTAACATTTAGTAAGAACTCGTAAATTTTTCTTTTCTGCAAGATTAACCTTTTTTTTATGAAAGTGTTAGTAGGGGGGGGTGAAACTCAAGAAGGTTCCCATAAAATCATCTGGCGGGTCGCATGCGACCTGCGCGCCGCTGGTTTGGTAGTCATGCATTAAAATGATACACGTTTCCTTTTATTGTGGTTTCAGCAACGTAAAAGCAAATCGAAGGTTCTTCCTTTCTTGTTTCGTGTTGTGGGTTAGGTTATGTATCATGTGACGTTTCTCATCTCCGGGACATTGTATTGCTCAGACATTGCACTGTTGTAGTCAGTGCTCTCTCGTGGTAGATTCCCCAACTAAAAGCAGCCATTTCGAAATGGCGGGTGTCAATTTCCTTTCGTTCTTTCGATCATCAGCTCCATGTTGTTACAATTCGTTTGTGGTAGTGTTTAAGTGGCACAAGTTATAGTATTTTAGTCTGCAGATATAAGTATGCCATTTGATTTTACTGCTGTTTGTAATGAACTGCAGAATTTATACGATGCTTACAATATTACTGCAAATAGTATTAATATAAGATATCTTGACGAATGTCTAAATACGGCTATTTAAACTGCTGATCCTGTTACATATGGAGCACGCGGTAGCGTAGTCGGTGCAAGCACTGTGCTTCAGGCCGGAAGGTCGTGGGTTCTATTCCCGATGAGGTAATTGGATTTTTCAATTGACCTAATACTCCCAGCCGCAGTATGGCCCTGGGGTCGACTCAGCCTCTAACAGAAATGAGTACCAGGGATCTTCATGGGGTAATCGGCGGCCGGAGCGTAACACTGACCACCTTACCGCCATCTGTGAACCGATTGTTTAAAGAAAATGTGGGAGCCTCGACGTCTCACAACTCTATGGGCATCCTGGGCTCTGTTACAGGGATAGCTTTACTTTTACCTGTTACATATTCCATCCTCTACATTCTTAACCATAACCAACCATCCCTAGGGACCAGGACCCAGCTTGGTGAGCTGATAATCGCTTAAGCACTCAAGATATTTTGTGGAACCCAAAGTTTAGTTACTGTCTTCACGGGAATCCGCCACTGGATTTTATCATAAGCTAGACAAATCGAGTCATAACCTTCTCTCACCATTCACTGAAGATCCATTTTAATGTCGCACGTGTTCCAAGTGGTTCCACTCCTTCATGTTTTCCGACACTGACTTTCCTCACTCAGGTTTTGCCGGTTTCTCGTCAGTTCCTCCAGGAAAATTCCGGGACTGTACCTTGATTAGGCCACAGTCGCTTCCTTCCAGATCCTTGTTGATTTGTCATTCATCTCGCCCTTAGTCTGCGATACTTAAAGCCTCGAGAATTAACCCAAGAAAACTGAGGCCGTGTAGTCTTGTACATAATTGCCGGCTGTTCGAAGGGACCTGCTGTAAGGGGAAGGTTGGATGCAGTAGGCTTGTTCGAAGCTTTGGGTGGCACCACAAGACGGAATTTCCGTTCTACCCTCAGTGGTAAGGGAACGCACAGCTTGATGCAGGGTCCGGTCTGTGCAGGGATCAGTTTCAGATTTCAGATGTACCACTCTTGCAGATCGGAAGTGCTTTATTACATCCCCGGTAGTTTCATCCTCCCCCCTCCCCCGGGTGTCCGCCTTACTCATCGCTGGGGTGGATCGTGGCTGTTTTCCTGAGCTATATTGCCAATAGATGCGAGGGATTGACGAGTGAGGGGGCAGAATGGAGTTTTACTTCAAGACGTCATCTTCTGTTGATTTGCTGTAAGGATGAGCCTCTTACGCCCCCCCACCCCCTTCTGAACTGTCGTCCTGTTTTCCGATTTATGGTCTCGATCTCATGTCCTCGTGATACTATTATCGAGGCCCAGCGTGGAGGCGAGTTAGAATACCTCCACCGTAGCGCTGCGAGTCGTAGGAGGCGACGAAAAGGAAACCCATTGCATGGGGGTGTAATTGGGCCACCCTGTTACTAGGGGACATAAATACAGGGACCTGGTCCTCCAGGTTGGGGGGCTGGACGTAGGGCTGACGACCTTGCTCTGCAAACAAATTACTGTTGCGAAATCCAAAGAAGTGAAAACCGGATGCAGTCTGGCAGAATCTTCCAAGGAAGGAAGGTCTTCATATCTGATCCGCCATAGACGGTTCTGTCATTCCTTCATCCTCCGCCGCCTCCCTCCTCCTCTTCCGCCTTCTCTACATTCTCTTCCACTTGTATTTTTTTCCTTTTTACTCCCTTTCGTTGGCTTCCCCTCTTCTATGGCCTCATTTTTCTTCTCTTTATTTCCTCTACTTATATTCCCTCACCTTCATTCTTTTTTTGTTCTCTATTTCCATTATCTCCCCCTCCTCCTACCCCTCCGCAACCGCATTTTCCCTCCTCTTGCATTCCTCCTCCTAACCTTTACTCATGCTTCTTTTCAACTTTCCCTTTAGCCGCCGCCATTCCGCTGTCGTCCTGTTCTTCATCTCCCGTTTTCTCCTCCGCTACGGCGGCACCATTTCCCATTCTCTTCCACGCTCTCCTGCACCCTTGTCCACAAATCTCCTTCCCGATACGTGCTCGCAGTGAGCCCGGAACTTTTAAATATCTGCCCATAATTATCTGAGCGTTATGCCGACCTAACCGTTCAGCTTTCGTTCTCTTGCGCTTGGTTTTACGGGTTGAAATCTCCCTCACTAATGTGGTAAATGGGGGAGGGGGGTGCCGGGTCATGTGGGCGCTCCGCCCGCTGACAGAGATTAGTGTTGGCAGGAATGTGATGCGTCCTGGAACAAAAGCTGGTAGTATTCGCATCGCTTGAGGGCTTCTCTGCCAGTCGCTATGGCAACCGAACTGACCAGCGAGTCTATCCTTTCAGTTGAAATTGTTATTCCGCAACTATAGACGGCCTTTTTGATTGTCGGCCCACTGAGCAGGATAATTGCACGTTAACAAGTGCCGTAGTGCTCCAGTTAATTAAAATCATGAATCTAGCTGATATTGCGTGGTCCAGAGTTGGTAGAAATGTATGCTAATAAGTGTCGAAAAAAATTATGGAGGAGTAACAAAGACATTTAAATAAAACCTCGTTTCAACTTGCTTTCTCTCTGAATCTAACGAAATCCATCAAGACGCGTATAGCCAATAGCTGATGAAGAGCTCTCCTGCATTATGTCACCCGATAGTTCATTACCGCGTTCACAAGAGCACATCCAGTCCCATGCCCTGTGTAACATGTCGTAGAATGCCGGTTAGAGATTCTAGTCGTCACGCAGAAGCCCCAAAGTGGAGGACCACCCCTTGTCGCTTGGCAGCTGTGCTTCATTATATGCACAGATGCTGTATGCCTGGAGGCTTTCTCTCCGCTGCGTAACCTGAGGACGCGCCATGCCGCGATGACGTGATTCTCTTCGGGCCTTCCTGAGGGCGAAGTCAAATTCCATATATTTCAGATGTTAATATTATTAGACAACCATAAGATGTACAGATGTGAAATTTACAAACACGTGTGGCTTACACATCGTAACTGCAAATAATTACGACAGTATCACTGAGTTACACACTCCAAAGATCACTGTAACTACAGGACATATAAAGTCTTATCGGTCTTCGCTAGTCGTTGCTTGGTAGCGGCTTCCAGCTGCGGACGTTCCCCTTCGTCTAGTTCCTCGAACTGTCCCCCACCTCAGCTACCAGCTTCTCACTTCTCACATCTGCAACTCTCAGCCCACTCAACTCAGAGCCACAGCTACGTTACGATTGGCGGTAAGCCCCCTTGAGACTCACGACCAGCATTTTTTATCCATCCCAACCATTGCGGTGGTAGCCCTTATGTGACATCCTCTCTTATGAGAGGACGGATCTGCCGTTTACAATTGCTACTGGTCCTCGCCAGTATAGTCATTCTCAGGTCCGAGTCCCGCGGGACGCATGACTACATTTTACTCTCTCAGATTCGAGACTCCCCCAACTTTGAAAGGGAGTATCCCCCAGGAACAAGGTTGCCAAGTTACACCCACAGGCACTGGGTTCCCCTTTCGTCGCCTCCTACGACTCGCAGGGCTACGGTGGAGTATTCAACCCCGCCTCCACACGGACCGCACAGAAAACATCTCTTCCACTGTTCGGTGTTCTCTCGTTGTCGGGGAAACACCGTGTTCACACAGCTGTTCCCTCGCAACGGTCGTTATACTGATGTCCGTTTACACAGCTGCGCATGTCAGCATTTTGTGCCGTGTGATACTGCGACTGTTGGCAGTGTGTTGCATCCAGCTGAATGATGAGGACACGGAAGTGATGGGGAAGGCGGCTCTCGGAGGGGCTGGGTGGATGCTGTAATTAGCAGCCGGTATATCAGGAGACACAGCTCGTCACGTAGGATCCAGGCACTTAGCTGTGTCCTACTGTCCAGTTCGACGCGGCTGTTTTATTTGCCTAAAATAATTGGTTTGCGATTTAATTAACGATGTTTACGTGTATCGTATGCTACTTAGTGAAGAATAGTATGGCAATAATGCAAAGTTGTCCCTTTGCTTAATTAAGCACCACACCATGAAGATGTATAGGGGAGTGGAGGTATAGTTCCACCAATCTTGACCTTCATACTAGATGGAGGTGAGTTGTCAGCTTCACGCCCCGGTCGTTTGACCCCTCGGTACAGCTTATATAGAAGGCTGGGTGGACCGCAAAGCTGGTCTGGACGCTGCGGAGAAGAGAATACACTCGCTCCTGCGACTGGTGTTGTCACGTAGTGTGTGTGTCTGTATACGGGGTTCGGATCGATGGATAGATTTATTGTCCACTTACAGGCCGTAACTAAGGAAAACTATAACTCTGTCTCTGTTTCCACACTTAGTTGGTCACTAGAGCACATAGTGTACGAGTGTAGTGTTCTTAATCTGTTAACTAGACGTTTCCTGGTAATGGTTTCAACAATAGCTATTCCGCTTCCTCCGGCTCAAGTCTTCTATTCACAAGCTCCAGTACAGAACTGATAAGCTCCAACCTTGTCCCGTGCTTGTAACATATCGGCACGAACCACATAGAAAACACAGCTCATTTATTGTTGCGTTTTTGCCTATTGCTACGGGAACGGTTTTCTACGCGCTTCAGTATGGTGATAAGAAAATGAATCGGAAGTGATGAGGGAAGCGGTCGTGGCCCATTTGGAGATACTTATCCGACATTTGTCTTGTGGCACTGAGGAAATCCACTGGAATCCTTGGGATAATCTGTGTCATGGCCGAGGTTCCTGAAGAGACGCCAGAAATGTTACCGCTTGGGCCAGACAACTCCCTCACGTCATTTGCTTGCAGTGGTGTTGACAGGGTTTTGAGACATCAGTGGTAAAAATGCGTCCCATTGCTTTGTAGCTCATTGTGAGGGAAGAATAGAGGTTTAGACCTAAAGAGAAGTGAGTAAGAAAGACTAGAGGTTATTGGATAATGGGTTCATAATTAATAAGGTAAAGCTGTCCCTGCAACAGGCCGTGGAGACTCGTAGGGCGCTGAGACGTCGAGGCTCCCACATTTTCTATACAATCGGCTCACAGATGGCGGTGAGGTTACGCGCCAGCCGGCCGTCTTTGCCCCCGGAAGATTCCTGGTACTCATTTCTGTTAGAGGCTCAGTTCATCCCGGGGTCATAGTGCGGCTGGAAGGATTAGATCAATTTAAATATTCAGTGACCTCATCGGAATCGAACCCGCGACCTTCCGTCTTGTATTATAGTGCCTCAACCAATCATGCTACTGCGTGCTCTTCATAATTATTGCTGTCTTTATAATATTGTTTAAGTAATTAAAAAATATGTGTGAGGTGGATGGGACATCTGGAACCGCAAGAGAGAAATGAAAAATGTATGCAGATATTTTTAGGAGAACCTCACCTAGCAGGTTAGCTCAAGCGGTCCCCGATCCGGGGATAAAGATGAGTTCTGTTTAATAGAGCAGGATTAATTCGGCTCACAGAGCAGCGAGACAGTAAAATATGGTCGTGAGCCTCGTGGGATTCGGAACTAAGAATCACTGTGCTGGCGAGGATTAGCAGTAGTTTACCAGACCACACCAAACCGGATCCTGTCGAGTATGCATCCTGATGACGGAAGTGAATCTGTCTGTAATTTTTTAGTCCTTTAAAGAATGAACTTCCAAATAATATACAATATAAGAATCCAGTCCGTACCTCACAGGAAACACATTACGTCACCGCTACAAAGCCCAACCGGTTTATGCTGTTTGGGGAAACAGTCGCTGTTTATTGTCAGAACCATACGGAACACAGAAATACATTCTGTGGGCAGAATGCAGAGGTTTGGTATGTTATAGCATGTGGTAAGTATAGTAACCACTGAGCTTTAAAGGTTTAAACCACGAAAAGAGTCGGGGACTTCCAACGTACTCGTATGTGTATCCGTTTGTCGTGGATCTGATGCAGGTCTCCGGTGAGCAGTGTGGGACTTCTCTCTGCGTGTGAACTATAACTCCTTATAGCCCATAAAAGAGTGGGGTTCAATTGTGGGCATGAAATGCCACGGACGACCATTATACCAACGAACAGACCTCTTGGGAATTATAATCTGACGGTGGAAAACAAATTTATTGCAAAAAATCCCCATGAAATATAGAGGACGCCGTGTTCAAATCAGACAGTACAGAGAAATGTAACGCCAATCTTAATTAAACCTCTCTTATAATTCCAACCTTCATTCAAATGCACCCTTGTCCATCATTCATCTGCATAGCTCCATTTTACCCTGTTCTCATTATCTCAGCACCCTAACCAATAGGGACTGGGGGGTTGTGTTCCCTCTTCTTGCATCCCCAGAGCGCCGTTGTCACTGCCAACGATGGATTACCTAAAGCATCTCCCCTTGCGCCCAGTGGTGAGTGTGCTTCATCCCTTCCTGACGGCGCCTCCCTGTCGGGCGTCTCTGGGAGCTACCCTTAAGCCGTCAACCACGTGGCATTATTGTCGCCCCCTTATTTTGGACGCCGCGCCAGCCACCCTCTTCTTGGGGGAGGAAAGTGGGAGGTTGTGATTTGGGTAGCGGCCGTGGGTGAGTTCGCCTCAAGTGACTGCAGTCCGCTGTTTGTTGTATCGTACTCTCTTGGGGCCAAGAGTTCTTCATTGACAGGTATGCGAATGGAGAAATTGGGCGCAAAATCGCACATACGTACAGTCTCTCTCAGATCTTGCGACCGTTCGCTCGTGCAAGATTACAGGAGCTGTATATTCATATTGCAGACCACAGGCCCATATACGATCCTTCGAAATTGGTCGTGTTTGGTTCGCCTCAAATGTACCCTGAAGTTTCAAACTCTGCTTTATGAAACGAATCTCACAATCCTGGATTGTGATTCTGTGTACTTATGTGAACGAAGGGACAAGTCGGAGATGGAAGCAGCATTCGCCGGCAGGACTACACGGTGACACAAACCAGAACGCTTCACCCCTGAATACGGAGGCAGAATGTATGTTTGAAGCACGTAGATCCTACCCCAAAATTGCACGGTGTCAGTTCAGGAAGCTTCAACCCTGAAGATGGAGGCACAGTGTCCCTTTCAAGCTGTGTCAACCCAGAGAGCTTTAACCCTGAAGACGGAGGGATAATGTCCCTTTGAAACGACGGGGTCTGCCCACAAAACCGTAAGGTTAGACCACAACTTAGTGATCGTGTCTCGTTTGCCTGTAAGTAGTTGATTTTGCGAATACTGTGCTTATGTTGGAGCATCCTTCTGTGCCCCGAGAACCGGCAGCAGTCCCCGTGTGAAGTTGCGCTACCCACAGACCGTCCCGCCACGAAGATGCTGGCACACAGTCAGCAGCTGATTGCTTGCTGACATTTTCATTTGCTTGCTTTTATGTTCACCCCCCGTAGGTGAACCGTTAAGAGAGAAAGCTTCGTTTGTCGTGCGTTGTGTGGTACAGTGGTTTATGGTAATCTGTGAGACCGATCGGTCCTTGCGTACATTGTCATCACAAAATTTCCATGACGTTTCAGAAACGTCATTTTCGGTGGGTGGTCCCATGTGTGTTCCCCTCCCCATTCACGCAGCACCACCTCATCACCGTTGCTGTTATTAGAGGAAGAAGGGCATACGAAAGTATTCAGGTATAAAGAAAGCAGTCTTCTGGGGTTTGGCACCGTGTATATGTGGTGTTAACCGACGTTTCGGAGGAACGTATCGCCTCCATCTTCAGGGTAGAAGAAAACATATATAAGAAATCTGCAAGCAAAGAGACCGTGAGAACCGGTAAAAGCAGACTGGTCTCACGGTCTCTATGCTTGCAGATTTCTTATATATTTTTCTTCTACCCTGAAGATGGAGGCGATACGTTCCTCCGAAACGTCGGTTAACACCACATATACACGGTGCCAAATCCCACAAGACTGCTTTCTTCATAGTCACCGCTGTGAAAGCCTCAAATCTTACATATTCAGGTATATTGGAGAAAGCAGCGGGTGTGAAACTTGGTCTTGGAGAACAGGGTGCTGAGGTAGAACATTTCAACCGAAGAGGGAAAGTTACATATGGAGAATATTCATGATTTGTACTCCTTCTTTTTTACATTAGCTCAACAGCCCCCTTGGGCCCTGGCCTCTGATTTTCAATTTCATGATCATTTTACAGACGGTATGACTCCTTGGACGGGAGACCAGCCTGTCGCAAGGCCTCTACCTAAACACAGGACAACACAAACAGAAAAATCACATACACATAACAAACATCCATGTCTTGTGTACGATTCGAACCCACGATCCCGGCTACCGTGACCGGCATTTGTGCTCCACGCCACGTAATATTATAATGGCCAGATCAAGGAGGATGAGATGGACAGCATGTAGCACGCAATGGGAAAAAGTGCATACAAAGTCTTGGTAGGAAACCCTTAAGGAAAGAACCACTAGGACGACATGGACATAGATGGGAGGGCAACATTAACATAAGATGGCTGGGCCGCGCCATAGCTCAAGCGGTTAGTCGCTGGCTTCCCACCGCGGCGGCCTTGGTCTGGTCAAGTGGGATTTGTGGTGGACAAAGTGGCGCTGGGGCAGGTTTTCTCCGAGTACTTCGGTTTCCCCTGCCAATCTTCATTACACCAATTGCACCACAATCACCCTCACCTATCATCTGGGGCTGGTACAATAGGCCAGAAGTGGCCGAAGTTCAAGGGACTTAAGATGATCAGGGTGTTTACTCTGGCTCAGGATGAAGACCAGTGGGAGGCTCATATGAGTACGGTTATGAACCTTCGAGTTCCGTAAAGTGCTGGGAATTCTGGAGTGAGTTAGCGAACAACGCATTTCGCTGTTTTGAAGTGACCGCTGGCGGCAAAGCCTGGTCATTTGAAAGGATACAGCTGGCGTTGGACCGATCGCCCATCCAGAGAGTCCTAAGAAATGTGTGAAGTATTTCTGTCAGACCTGTGGTCCGCGTCCTAATTTATGTCTGTCCTGTATTATCACTAACAATGGTGCTGAACCATTCTTGAGAAGCTGCCTGTAGCTCACCTGAAAATACATTGCAGCCCCGAAAATCTGAAATAATGAAGGTACCGGTATTTTCGGGCTGTGGAATCGTTCGGGTTATTGGATTTCAAATAAAATATTCTAATTTTAAGAACAATTATTTGTTAAAAATATTTACAGGTACATTTTATACACACACAACGACAGGAACCCGCGGACTTTCGGCTACACCCCGGGCTCGGGGCAAGCCCAGAGAGGCGGGTCCGTTAACACATAATCTCGTTTTTCGCGAGAATAATTCCTTTTTACTGGAAGGAAGTTATCAAATCGAGTTGAATCTGTAATTCTTGAGGTTCCAATTTGCTTTGGCGGTACTGTAAGTCAGTTCGATTAACTTGGGTTTGGATCACCGATGTTCCATTATATTGCTAGCCCCACTGGTTCCTGCCCGGAGCCAGATGAATCCGGTATGGCAGAAATGTTAACATAACGAGCCTAAAAATAAAAATAAAAATCGGCGAGCCACCTGCTCAAGCTGGTTCCTCGCTCGCGGAATTTTCTACCCTGAAGATGGAGGCGATACGTTCCTCCGAAACGTCGGTTCACACAAGCCCTACATGGCGCCACATCCCGGAAGACGGCATTCTTCATAGTCACTGCCGCGAAAGCCTCAAATCTTACATAACGAGCCTTGCCGTACAGAAGCACCAGTCGCGAGAACGTCTGGCGCCCCAAAAGGGAACATTTTGTTCACCTGGAACCACGAAAACTTGTCGAAAGTAGGAACAGTGGCCTTTGTAGGAAAATGAACTATGCCTAACTGCTGTATGATTAGTTTGTTTCTTTCAGTTATGTACCGATCTTCGTGTGCAGTTTCGTATATATGCCCTTGTTGCGTGAACGTGATACAACCAATTCACTGTCGGACGCGCACAATTTTTATTAAGAAGACTGCGCAGAGTTTGTGCGCCGAGGAGGACAAGAAAATCGAGAAAACATTTTCTTAAGAAAAAAAAAATACATCAGGCTAATGGCGCCGTTTCTCTTCTCATTCTTTTATCGTATATTTTCCCCCTCATTTTCTGTGAAAAGATGCCATGGAATGAAGTAGCGGAAATAAGGGTGGGGAGTTGCATTTGGGGTTGTTTCCCGTAGTAGAGCACGTTTCGGAGGGGGGCTGTGGTTTCATATCAGGATGACGCCACATGATGTTTGATCCTCTGAGCAGAAGCTTCCGGCGTCTCTCACAATTAGCGTCGAATGGCAAGATGATTGACAGATAATGAATTGGAAGGAAGTGGTCACGGTATTGACATTTTCCCTGAAGGATTGAGGAAAACCACGAAAACCGAGCGGTCATCGCATGCAAGGCTAGAGCGTTACCGATACGCCAGCCTGCTCGTTGCAGCATTATCAGGTCAGATATCTGATCTGATAAAGGTACCATAATAATCCGTCTAAACCTTTGAAGTTCAACGGTCACTATATATACCACCTGCTTTAACACACTAAAAGTGTGTTAACCGGTTGGGCTTTGTAGCGGTGACGTAATGTGTTTCCTGTGAGGTACGGACTGGATTGCTATATATTATTTAGAAGAAATTCAGTCTTTAAAGGAATATCTCCACCGTAGCCCTGCGAGACGTAGGAGGCGACGAAAATGGAACCCAGTGCCTGGGGCTATAACTGAGCCACCCTGTTCCTGGGGGACATGAATACGGGGACCTGGCCTTCCGGGTTTGGGAGTTTCGAATCTGAGACAGTGAAATATGGTCATGAGCCCCGCGGGAGTCGGAACTTGAGAGTGACTGTGGTGGTGAGGACAATTGTAAACGACAGACCCATCCTCTCTTCAGAGAGGATGTTACATAAGGACTATAACCGCAAGTGTTCATTGGAAAATACGTAAATTACTGGTCGTAAGCCTCAAGGGGCTTGGCTCCAAATGAACTGATTGGCGGTAAACCGCGAGTCGTAAAGTAACTCTGATTCTGATTGAGTCCCTGAAGAGTTACGAGCTAAAGATCACAATGTGATCCAATTTATACACCCGAATCGACCTTAGTGACAGCATCCTTCGAGGAGGCCCAGCAGTGAAACTTTATAAAGTTTCAGAAACTCTGACCGGTACCGGTGTAATGTAGAAGTGTACCGACGTTTCGGAGGAACATAGACCTTGCTGTCCATGTTGCTTGCTTATTTGGCTTACTGTCGGAGGCAGAATGCGTCGGTAAACTTCTACAAAACTACACGGCGTCACATCCCAGACGATAGTACTCTTCGTGGTTCGAATTGGCCCAGAGTGAGGTACTTTGGCAAACCTTCGTAAACAAGGCAATGAACTGAACGACTGTCAGCTTCTCGGTTACGTTACGACGCCGAGTTTCGGTAGTGTGTACCAACCACGTCATCACACACGAAGCAGATACAGTGTGGGGGTATACCAAACGTTCTTCCTTTTTTTGTAGCTATATGAATCATAACATCAAAGAAGGAGAGAAGGAAGTAAAAATAAAAAAGGAAACATTTTGTTTATGTAAGCTTAGGTCTGCGTATTTTCCTCAAGGTCATATCAACAAACATAGTCCAGTGTCTGGCGTGACATCAAGCTGCCAGAGAATGTCGCGATGCAGGGGCATTCAGTACAGCACCAGGCGTTGTGGCCTCGCACGTGCGCGCGCCGAAACACATTCATCTAGAACTGTGCAGTACACAAGCTGCCATAGCTTATTCGTACCTGCGCTTAATTAATTAAGCACTAGTCGTATGGGGAATTGAGGCATAGTTCCAACATTCTTCACCTCACCAATAGACGGAGGTGGTGAGATTCACGCCCCTGGGAAAGAGCACCTTGTGCACATCGGATGAGAGGGTGGATGGGTGGGCCCCAGAACAGGTCTGGACGTTGTGGAGAAGAGAAAAACCGAACGCAGACCGTCGAGCCCGTACCAACTCGCGCCTTAAAAAGTGTGTAATTATGATCGTTATTGTTCTTATTAAGGGTGGTCTGGGCTGGACTGGCTGAGCACAGTGGTCGCGCGCTCTAACGTTTTGATCGTGGGTTCGGATCTCACTCAAGGCATGGATGTCTTGTGTGCGTTTATTTTGTGTTGTCCTGTGTGTAGGTCGCGGCCTTCCGACGGGCTGATCCCCCGTCCAAGGAGTCCTACCGTCTATAAAAAAAAAGATACGAAACTGAAGAAGAGGCCAGGGCCCAATAAAGGGCTGTAGAGCCATTGATGAATGAATGAATGAATGAATGAAATGGGCTGGATTGATGTGGTTCGGGATAGGGACTGGTGGAGGGCTCTTGTGAACACGGTAATGAACCTTTAGGTTGCATAAAATGCTGGGAGTTTCTTGAGTAACCGCTTGATAGGCGACTTCTGAAGAAGGCCTGAGCTCTATGGAGTTATCATCATCATCATCATCATCGTGTATTATCATTTTCATTACATTAAGCTCCTGCGATACGAGCTTCACGCAATCGGCCCTAACGGAATTTGGGGAACATGACCATAAAATTCACGATTCCGACCATAAATTAGCGTGAATTTGTGTACCTGTGCCTTCGTCCTGTAACAAGAAGGTATGCAGGCCAAGACGTGCGTGCACCGGCCTGAACCTTCGCCCCCCACAATCAGTAGCGTCGGCCTGCCCACATGACGGCGCGAAGTGTCGGTAAGCTCGGATGCGCCGTGACTCACCTCCGAATTGCATTGCCCCAACACAACGACCTCACCCCCCTCTCTGATCGATGTGGGAGGGGGGACTGAATGCCTGGCCAACACCCTCCCACCCCCCAGAGTATTCCTGAACAAACATGTGACCCATAGGGTTGTGAGACGTCGAGGCTCCAACATTTTCTAGACAGTCGGCTCACAGATGGCGGTGAGGGTGTTAGCCTTACGCGCCGGCCTCCCTTTACCCCCAGGAAGATTTCTGGTACTCATTTCTGTTAGGGGCTGAGTCCTCCCTAGGGCCATAGTGCGGCTGGAAGGATTAGGTCAGTTGAAAAATCAGTGACCTCATCTGGAATCGAACCCGCGACTTTCCGACCTATAGCAGTGCCACAACCAATTGTGCTACCGCGCCCAGTTTCACATGAAGATGGACATCGGTGCTTTACGTGAGGTTCTCACAGCGATGACGTCGTGCCGCCTAGTCCGGTAGAAGTTCACTGACGTTTCGTATGGACGTACTGCATCCATCTTCAGGGTCGGACAATAAGTGAAGCAAGAACCAAGCGACTGTTTGCTGCATTAGGAAAGTAATGTAGCTTTAGGTTGTATGAAGAACATACTGACGTAAACTGTTGAGATTGGACAGACATGTAACATTCAGCTCTGTACCTCTGCGGCCCTTCGGCGACCCAGTTTAACCGTGAAATCGCCGTTACAGCTGACATCTGCTGCCCTGGAGTGGGGGGGGGCGTGCAGGAAGTGGGACCAAGACAAAAGCAGTGAGCAGCGCGTGACGTAAATCTAAGCGCAGGTTTTGTACTAACACGGCTATTGAAATCGCCCGAGTTCGCAGTCCATTTGTTTAGAATTCTATTATTTTCCGCTGTCACATTATGTTGAACTGTCATTTCATTTACTTTTACGAAGGACATGTGTGCCGCCCTCCACTGACGCACTGAGGGTTGAGGAAACAGTTTCGCAGTGACGTAGCGATGGTAACATTGCTGTCGCACCCGCCAATATCGGCAGTCCCTGGCCGCGCGCGCGCGCGTCACAGTACACCGGTTACTTACTGTATCATAAGAAGGTAAAACAGTTCTGTCCAGTGTGACTAGCAAAGATTTTTCTTATTTTAGTCCTTCATCCCTTACATGTTTCGGCCTTTACAGAGCATCCTCAGAGGGACATCAACAGATCGGAAGCCACTATTGCAATGTGTGTGTGAAAGCCAAGATGTATACATACAGTGCTGACAAAGTGCAAAGGGTATAAACCTAATGTTTTAACTACTACAGCGGCTGTCTTAATATGTTAAAATATTTACAGTTAGTTTGTTAAAATTTTGTTCGAAATCGTAAACCAGGTCCGGGTTCGATCCGAGGTCTGGTCAAGTGGGATTTGTTGTGGACAAAGTGGCGCTGGGGCAGGTTTTCTCCGGGTACTTCGGTTTCCCCTGCCAATCTTCATTCCAGCAGTTGTTCCACAATCACCCCCACCTATCATCTGCGGCTGGTACAGTAGACCAGAAGTGGCCACAGTACAAGGGACTTAGTTCCACCCCACTAGCAATAAAAAAAATTAATTGGTTTGTGTCCTCTTTCTTCTCTTCACTTGAAGGAGGCCAAACTTGTACCGTCTTGTAGTTCTGTTGTATTTGAGAAGAGGATTCTTTAGTGTCGTCCTGTTTAACCACTTTTGATATTGTTAGTTTGACGGACCAGAATGAAACAAATCAAACTTACTGTATGTACGTTCACAGACTCCGAATTTTGCCCACAGAGCGCATTTGCGCGTGATTCGCAAAATAAACATGATTTTCGACTTGGTTTTTGTATTGGAGAAGAGCCGGGATAGCTCAGTCGGTATAGCGACTGCCTACGGGCTGGACGACAGAGGGTTTGGAGTTTGAGTCTGAGTCCCAGCAGGGGTAAGAATTTTCTCTCCTCCCCTTCGTCCAGTCTGGTTCTGGGGCCCACCTAGCACCCTGTCCAATGGGTACCAGAGGCTCTTTTCCCGGGAATAAAGCGACCGGGGCGTGAAGCTGACCACTCACCTCCAGCTAGTGCCGAGGTCAGCGAAATGTGCATCTATACATCCACTCCCCCATACGCCTTCATGGCGTAGTGCTTAAGCAGTTAAGTACGGGGAAAACTTTACCTTAACTTTGTTATTATTATTATTATTATTATTAGAGGGGGTGGGTTTCCCCATGCACTTAGACCAGTTATTGGTCCATTGCGCGTCCCACTTTAATTTATACTGTCGCCATACCCTACCGGTACTGGTGAGTGCTATCAGCCCCGTTTAGCCAGCAAGGTAGGCCGTCGGTACCTGGTATTTCCCCCATCTACCAGAGGCATTGGAAACTACTTGGGCGGGAAATTGTTGCCTAATTTTGCTCAGAAGTCTCCTAGAGACATGATCTTTTACGTGCCGTAAATCTACGACACGGGACCCACGGCTTAAAGTCCCTCCCGGAGGACTTGTTCCTTGAATTTTTCCACCTTTAAATATTCGACGACCTCCGCCGGGTTTGAACCCGCGTACCTTGCGTCATGAGGTGGGAACGTTACCCCTAGACTACGGAGGCCGCTTTTACCTTAACTTTAAGTGCCTCTATCCAACTTGGACTTGTTTCCTTGTGCAGTTTTTCCTGCATGATTTCTTTTTATTTATGTATGTGTGAAGCATTGGCTTGAAGTCTGCCTTCAAATAGAGATAACGTGTGTTTATCTCGGTTCTTTCCAAGAACGTAAGACGAGAAATGCCGTCCAAACATTTGAACAACAGAAATATCCGTACTTACTATGCTTGCCACAAGACTCGCAATGGTGCTATATGAGGCAATATGAAAACGTGGGGGAGTGGAGGTGTAGCTCCACCTTTGCTGACCTCCGCATTAGATGGAGGAGAATGTTCAGCTTCAAGCCCCGGCCGCTGTATCCCCGGTACTCATTGGATAAGAGGCTCAGTGAGCCTCAAAGCTGGTCTGGACGCTGTGGAGAAGAGAAATATTGCCCCTGCCGGGAATGGAACCCGGGCCATCCTGCCCATAGCCCGTTACTATACAGAGCTATTCCGATGTCTGTTATATTTACCAACTTTAATATACAGGGTGTCCCAGGAGGAAAGATCAGTATTCTGGAAGGTCATAGCATCGGCCAATCTAAGCAAAAATTGTATTCATGTGTCCTATTCCAAACGTTTTCCGAGCTATTTGGCTGTACAGTTCCAAAACTGTTGATAAGAGAGAGACATTACGTACTGTTTCTAATACCGGTATTTATTGTTCAAGTGACAAAGTCGGTACAGTTTTTTTTTTCCTTGGCACTACAGCCCCAGTGGGCCTAGGCCTACCTCCATGAACTCCGTTCACTTCGGCTTTTCTAGATCTTACACTTACGGTAGGACTCCTTGGGCAAGTGATCAGCTCGTCGCAAGGCCTCTACCTGTAGACAAACACAGAAAAACGCACACAAACATCCATGCCCTGAGTGGGATTCGAACCCACGATCCCGGTTTCCGAGCGAGTGAAAACAGTGCATGCCTTAGACCGCTCGGCTACCGTGACCGGCATCGGTACAGTTTACCCAGTACAATACATTTTCGAGAATGCACATGAATGCACTTTGCAACTCGTGTGAGGACATGGCGTGTTGCTCGTCTGTACAGTGAAACAGCTCCATCTCGGAAACCGTTCGGAATAGGACACATGTACATATACACTTTTTGCTTAGCATGACCGATACTATGGCCAGAACATTGACCTTTCCTCCTGGGACATCCTGTACATGCCACTAGTTTAGTGTGCTTACGGTTCACGACCGATACTGTTTGTAACGTACTTGTTTATTATCTGTCATTCGTCTACCTGAGATTACGTTGTATTTTTTTACTAGTGTCGGTAATTATGAACTCACCTTTAGAGTTTTTTCCAAGGCTAATGACCGTGGGAAGTGTAATTACTGCGTAATAAACAGGAGGTTTCATTTACGAACCGCGAAGTTGTTTTATGAAATAACCTGGTCTTAAATGTTTTTCATGGAGGTGGAAATATACTGGTTACGAAAAATTCGCGTGTCTCACACCTGCTTTTGCCTAAGCATCATCCACACGCACCGCTGTAATGGCGGTCGGAGGACACATCCTCTGTTTCCGGCCGAGACCGCGTCTTCGCCACGGCCACGTGAAGTAGTGGGACGCCTTCACTGACGTCTAAGTCGCCTGAATGGAGCTGTAAGTCACCTCCACCCAGCGCTGTTCTCAACGCGTCGCGCTTCGAATCCTGCTCGGTGCTACCAAATTTCATAATACGACTGATGATTGGGCTTTGTCACTCCCCCCTCCCGCGCCATTAGCAATACAGCTAACGAATTGTCAGAAATGCTTTCAGTACCTGAATTGGACAACGCAATCCGCATAGCGACTGGCTGCGGTATTGATGGTCGAGGGATCGGGGTTGGAGTCCCGGTAGGGTCAAGAATTTTCTCTTCTTCACACAGTCCAGTCCTGCTCTGGTGCCCTTCCGGCCTCCTATCTAGTGGGTACCAAGGCTCTTTCCTTGGGAGAAAAGCGGTCGGAGCGTGAAGCTGACCACTTCCAGCAAGTTCACAGGACAAGAATATGCGGATTTATATATACACTCCCCCATACGTCTTCATGGAGTAGCGGTAAATTAGTTACATAATTCGACGTTTGAAGTTCTCATGGCCGTGACTATCGTAAGACTGGAATTCCGGGTTTGAATCCAGCTCGAGGAGTGAATGTACTTCTTTCTGTGTGTTCTCTCACCCGCGATGATCCGATCACCCATCCAAGGATACATTATTTCGAAACTACATCTGAATGGAAACAGGTCAATCATGAAACCCGAAAATGGCGAAGAGAATGAGGAATAGAGGTGGAAAATGACGATAAGAAACAGGAGAATGAAGGACGGGAAGGAAAATAAATGGTGTACTCGTATGTCTGTTGTTTTCTCGTCGGTAGTGCACTCCATGTGTCTGTAAGGGTGCGAGCATGCGCACTAAAGCAAACAGCCTTGAGCTGCAGTTGAGCTGCCAGAGTTGGTCATGTTAGGGCAGAAGTATGGCCGCGCAGGGCTGTATGAAGGTGGGCAGACCTGGGTGTAGGTTTGGCAACGGTAAGGAAACACGTCACCCACGCTGTAGAAGAGAGTCAGTGTATTGTAATTCTGAAGCTGCAAAGGGCGGGCGGGGATACTCCATACTCAGCAGATGCGTCGGTATAAAGAGAAATGGGCTCAGCTCAGAAATGATGGACAGCCAAATGTGGTAATGGACAAGTAGGATTGTTGCGAGCAAGAGTGACCCTAAGGCTCATCACATGTCCTCCCCCCCCCATGCGGAGTTATGGGTATTCTGACATTTCTCGTGATTGTACACAGTCTCTCCAGGAAACTTCCGGGATACGATATCAGATTGGCCACGACCATTTCCTTCCAGGTGAAGCTCGTCGTTGAATGAGCCACAGTTAGATGATTGAAACAGTACTAACGTGTAATGTACACGAACTGGACAAGTTGTGGCAGGCCAGCTCGGGGGCACATGGCCTCCCCTCCGGTGGGTACCCGGGGGCTGTTTCTCGGGACCTGAAGCTGACCACTTAACCTCCCTCTACTGCCGTGGGCGAAGAGACTATGGATTCTCCCATACGTCTTCGCGAAGTGGGGCTTAGTTAATTAACCACAGGGAAATATTTTGAGTCGGTATATTGACGGGATACGGGCTGGACAGCAGATGGTCGGAATTAGAGGCCCGGTAAGGGGGGAAGCGTCCAGACCGGTTCTGGGACCCACAGAGCGTCCTAGCCGATGTGTACCGGGGGCTCTTTCCCCGGAGGTAAATCGTCACGGGCACGAAGTTGACCACTCACCTTCAACTAATGCTGAAGTCGAAGAATACATGGAGCTATACATCCAGTTCCACATGCGTCTCCATGCGTGATGCTTAATCAGTTAAGCAATGGGACGACTTTACCTTTACGTTTTAGGGGTAACTTTACCTTTTACTGGACCTTTTGGTGCTTTAATGCTTAGCGTGCAGTATTGTATTCAGGGGATTCCGTGGTGATTTGGATGGACAGTGTGCAGGATATAGAAGTGTATGTTAGTCCAGTGGCGGCAAGTAACCAGAGAACCGACAGACGCGATCACCCCACTGTGCGAAATAAAGATAACGCGAACTACTTCTGGCAGAAGGGAGCCGGCATAGCTCAGCTGGTATAACTACAGCCTGGACTGTCGGCATTCGACTCCCGGTAGGGGCAAGAGGTTTTTCTCTACTCCACAGCGTTCATACTGGTTTTGTGGCTCACACAGTCTTCCATCCAGTGGCTGTTGGGTCTCTTTCCCCGGGAGTAAAACAGCCGGGGCGCGAAGCTGACATCTCATCTCCTTCTAGTAGCGAGCTCAGGACTGATGGAGCTACACCTCCACTCCCCGGCATGTCTTGATGGCGTGGTGCTTAATTAATTAATGTTGTACCTGTCATTTGTAAGAGATTCAGCTCCAACTTTAATATACGCGCATTAAGTCGAACGAGAATTTAGCGTTGGCTGAGTTATGAATGACCACTTCCGGTGGCATATGTAGGTGGTCCTGTTTTCTTCTCAATACACGGTCATCTTATAGCAACCTTGGCACCCCACGCGTGTAATGCTGACCTGAAGCAGCTGAGGCTGTGTGGGCGTGTTGGCCAGGTGGCCGTCAGACCTGCCCTCTCGCGGAATTCCGATCAGTGAGCGCAGCTGTGCCAGTAGAAATGCTCGTTTCAATCTTTCGCACGGACAGGATTTTTCTCTACGTTATACAGGGTGTTTTGATTTTAGTTCCAAGCAATATCCATACTTATTACTATACGGGCGGTTTAATTAACAGTGACTTGATGACCCTTGGTGCAGGTTATTGATTTTCTCACATTTTATTAGCTAGCTGTTCCTAAAGATATTAAGACTCTTAATGTTAGCCTCGCCAAGCTGGCGAAAATTATATGCAATTTAGATATTTCTTTTTTTTTCATAATTTCCCTTATTAAAGATCCACATCATCAGAGATTGGAAATTACAAATTACGTGAATTTTGCATCGTTTTCATGTTCGTAATCATGAATTGAGGAAAGACAAGTTTTGTAC
The DNA here is from genome assembly GCF_002891405.2 of Cryptotermes secundus. Classification (NCBI taxonomy): domain Eukaryota; kingdom Metazoa; phylum Arthropoda; class Insecta; order Blattodea; family Kalotermitidae; genus Cryptotermes; species Cryptotermes secundus. The sequence continues at coordinate 2,026,825 of NW_019730108.1, forward strand.
AACTTCTTATGTACTAGCTACCCCGCTTATTCGCCGTCAAATCAGAACCTCATAATGTCTAATACGGAACAAAAAAATTAGAAATTTTAAGATTCAAGTATCTCTTCTAAATTCATTCATCCATCAATGGCTTTTCACACGCCTTTCTTGGGCCCTGGCCTCTTCTTCAGTTTCGTAATCTTTTTTTACACAGACGGTAGGACTCCTTGGACGAGTGATCAACCCGTCGTAAGGCCGCTACCTGCACACAGGACAACACAAACACAGAATAAACGCACACACAGACATCCATGCCTTGAGTGGGATTCGAACCCACGATCCCAGTGTTCGAGCGAGCGAATACAGTTCGTGCCTTTTTTTTTTTTTTTTAATTCTTAGTGGGGTTGGACTGAGTCCACTTGGTACTGCGGCCACTATTGGCCAGTTTTAAATGACAGATGATGAATGTGGAGCAGTTGGTGGAATGAGAATTGGCAGGGGAAACCGAAGTACTCGGAGAAAACCTGCCCCAGTGCCACTTTGTCCACCACAAATCTCACATGACCTGACCCGGGCTCCAGCCGGGGCCGCCGCGGTGTGAAGCCAGCGACTAACCGCTTGAGCTATGGTGCGGCCCAGTTCATGCTTTAGACCGCGCGGCCGCTGTGACTGGCAGCTCTCCTAAACAAGCATTTTTGATGGAAATGGAAACAGCTGACGATGGAGACTATTATTGGCAGATCGACCTACAAACAGAATGTGTACTGTGTAAGATTTGAGGCTTTCACGGCGGTGACTATGAAGAAAGCAGTCTTCTGGGATTTGGCACCGTGTATATGTGGTTCTTCAACCCTGAAGATGGGGGCGATACGTTCCTCCGAAACTTCGGTTAACACCACATATACACGGTGCCAAATCCCAGAAGACTGCTTTCTTCATAATGTGTACTGTTTGAAACCAACGCGTGTTGGGTTCTGTCAGCGCAAATCCTGGCAATAAAATCTCATTCAGCATTGGAAGTAGAAAGAAAAGAGGCAAAGCTATCCCTGTAAGAGGCCGTGGAGGCCCATAGGGTTGTGAGACGTCGAGGCTCCCACATTTTCTAGACAATCATGTCGCAGATGGCGGTGAGATTGTCAGCCCTACGCGCGGCCGCCCTTTACCTCCAGGAAGATTCCTGGTACTCATTTCTGTTAGAGGCTAAGTCGACCCCAGGGCCATAGTGCGGCTGGAAGGATTAGGTAAATTGAAAATATCCACCTAATAGGGACTCGAACACGCTAACTTCCGGCTTGTAGCATAGTTCCTAACCAACTACGCCTTACTAGTTTGTTGTATAAAGACATGTACACCAAGCAACACCCGAACAGACGCTGTCACTGCAAGTACGAGAGTGGATAGACACGCACTCCCTGCCTTCTCTTCTCGCTCTCATGTGTCCATGCTCCATATTTCGTATTCTCCGAAGATGCGTAACGCACACGATACTTCTCAATATCCTGTAGCGCTTCCAGTTTACTCGGGTGGATGGACGAAATGTCTCCAACTTCTTTTGCCTCCCCACGGCCCTTCCCTATTGGTTTCTTGTCAGCACATTGCCACGCCATGAGGAGGTATGGGGAAGTGATGTATAGATCCACGTATACTTGACTTAGGCAGTGGATGGAGGTGAACGGCGAACTTCATGCCCCGGCTGCTTTACCCCCGGGGAAAGGGCCCTTTGTACTAATTGGATAGGAAGCTGTGGGTCCCAGAGCCGTTGTAGACGTTGTGGAGAAGAACGATCTCTTTCCCCTACCAGGAATCGAACCCCAGCCAGTAGAACGTCTGTGTACTGACTGAGTTTTATTACGGAACAACTGGCTCCCTGCGGACCGCTTGAACAGTGTCGCTGGTTACTGGCCATTGTATCGTTTTCAGAACGGTCGAGGTTATGCGGTAGCGGGTGTGAGAGACACAGGGTGATTAGGGTCCTGTGTTGCTACACTCCTGCTGTGTAACCCTGACATGTATGTGGTATTGCAACTGGTAACCTTCCCAGACATGCAAACAGCTCTGCAGAGTTAAGCGTTGTGTAATGGCTGTTACGTGGCCAGACGCGAGTCGGTATAGCAACGGGCCACGGACTGGGAGGACGGGGTTAGATTCTCGGCAGGGGTAAGAAAGTTTTCTGTTCACAACGTCTATAGACCGGCTCTGAGGCCCACCAGCCTCGTATCCAGCTGTCCGTGTGCTTAACTCATTAAGGCGTATGGGGGAGTGGATGTATAGATCCACGTTTTCTTTACCTCGGCACTGGCTGGAGGTAAGTGGTCAGCTTCAGGATTCAGCCGCTTTAACCCCCGTAGAGAGAGCCCCCGGTACCCATTCGATAGGCGGTTGGGTGGGCCCCAGAAGTAGTCTAGACGACGCGGAGAAGAGAAAATTCTTGCCCCTACCGGGACTCGAACCCCGACTCGTCAACCGTCCAGCCGCTATCCAGTGGGTAAGGAGTGTAAAGCGGCAGGAATGTGAAGCTAACCACTTGCCTCCAACTAGTGCCAAGGCCAAGAACGGTGGAGCTATACCTCCACTTCTCCATATGTCTTTACAGAGACAACTTAATTTTTTACATGTATGGATTTTAGGAAAGTTGGCACTAAACTCCGCCGACAAGCGGCGGTCGCTCTGTCGGTATAGTTCGCTTGCGGACTAAAATCACGGAGTTTTTGATGGTGTGAATTTTAGGATGCAAAGGGGGGAGGGGGGTTAATACGTGATTCTCCTAACTGAATTCAAATCATCACTGTAAGATTTCTTTCCCAAGTTTTAATCAAAATTTTATGAGCCCGTAATATGTTGAAGACGGTCACAGTGGCCGCGCGGTCTAAGGCATGACGTGTCTTCGCTCGCTGGAACGCTGGAACCGTGGGTTCGAATCCCATCCGACACATGTATGTTTGTGCGTGCGCTTGTTCTGGGTGTAGGTAGCGGCCTTGCGACAAGGCTGACCCCCCGTCCAAGGAGTTCTACAGTCTGTGTATAGGATTACAGAACTGAGAACATTTCATTTTAACACATCAGCTCCCTCGTTAAGCACTAGAGCAGCACCAAGACACGAACGCCTCTGTGGAATTACTTCTGTATAACGCGCTTATCTGTACGGCCGTTTCGGGTTTTTATACCGCCAGACGTTTCAAAATGACCAGTTTATTGCGTACGTGCGGATAACGTGGCAGGTCAGACGAGTCAGTGCCGGTGCTGTCGTGAAGGGCGTACCAACCGCGTACTCTGTACACGGAACGAGGCTTCCTTGTTTTGCAGTCTCTTCATTGAAGAATGCCGTCTTCTGGAATGTGGCGCCGTGTAGATATTGTGTTAACCGACGTTTCGGAGGTACGTGTCACCTCCATCTTCAGGGTATAAGAAATCCGCGAGCGAAGAACCACAGTGGCTGCAGCCACCTGCTCACGATTGTTCCTCGCTCGCTGATTTCTTATACCCTGAAGATGGAGGCGATACGTTCCTCGGAAACGTTGGTCAACACAATATCTACACGGCGCCACATCCCAGAAGACGGCATTCTTCATAGTCACCGCGGTGAAAACCTCGAATCTTACATCATCTGTTCCTTTTTTGTGTACGATTTCTCGTGTCAGTAAATCACCAACGCTAAATCGAGTGTGTAAGTTATGTAGATTTGAATACAAAGATGATTATGATTCATCAGTAGGGTAGGAAGCGGTGGAGGCAGATTTTAGTGCACCGTCTAGGAATATTCCCGGAGAGGCTGGTGAAAACCACGTGAAGCTACAAGAATCGCGACAAACCCTTCAGCTGCCGTTGCTACTGACGCAACCGTTGCGAAACCGATCGCATGCGATCCAGTCGTCTTGAAACTAAAGCGAGACGGGGCAGTAACAAAGGAAAACAGTCGCGTGTCACATATGACGATTTTCATGCAATCACTTACGTCAGTGGGACAGCAGCCTTAGAAGCAGCATACTGTAGTTAGAGCACGGGTGTCTGGGATTTGACGACGTGTATGATATACAACGTTTCGAAGGAGCCCGCTGCATCCTTCTTCAGGTTCGAAGGCCCTTCACATCCCAGAAGGCAGTGAGACCATGTGAAATGTACAAGCTGGGATAGCTTAGTCCGTGTAGCGACGGGTTACGGACTGCACAGCTGAGTTCGATTCCCGGCAGGGACAAGAGATTTTTGTCTTCTCCACAGCATCCAGACTTAACCAGTGGGCATTGGGCGCTCTTTACCCTGGGATAAAGCGGCCGGGCCGTGAAGCTAATTACTCACCTCCATCTTCTACCGAGGTGATGAATTGTGAAGCTATATATCCCGTCCCGCACACGTGTTCATGGCGAGGTGCTTAACAAGTTAAGCACAGGAGCAACACTATCTTTACCTGTGAGGATTTGAATGACTAATTGAGCGTTACGTTTAGTGGAATTAGTTTTCTCCATTGGCTTGCTTACTCAGTTTGCTTGTTTTGTGACAACCGGCCCCATACCTCATAATGCGAATGCTAAGTTGTCCTTAGTCACGCTAACCTTCACGGAGACCGAGCTGAAGCGTGCTTAGCCAGTGTTCGGAGGCACGCGCTGCCTCCTTTTTCAGGAAGCCACAATGTTGATATTTTATACCGCACTCAGTATAGCGACTGGCTACGGGCTGGACGACCGAGGGGTCGGAGTTCGAGTCCTGGCGGGGTGAAGAATTATCTGTTCTCCACGTCCAGACCGGCTCTGAGGTCCACCCAGGCTTCTATCTAATGGGTACCGAGGGTAAAGCGGCCGGGGAGTGAAGCTGACCACTCCCCATACATCTCTCTGGTGTGGTGCTTAATTAGTTAAAATTTTACCTTTTCCGCCAGGAAGACCCCCTGTCCTCATCAAGAATTTTTTATTGGCGTTTCAATATACAGACGTCCGGACATCGAAGGATGGACTCCGGTGACCACGTCGGGTTTTTGGCTCGTAGCTTCCACCCGTACAGGGAGCTTACTGTCTCCTACTAACCTTGAGAGAGCTCGTGAGAGAAATGAACTGTAAATAATGCAGCACTTGTTATTACGGGGGGGGGCTTGTACGTATATGTAGGCTTACGGTCTCTCTGCCTCGTGAGAGCAATAGTGACATAATGCAAAACACGCATCTCACATGAAATGCTGGAACAAATTTATGCAGTATAATGACCGATATGTCAGTAGGGTAGTTCTAATTTCCGGTTCCGTATGTCCGCGGTGAGTGGTATCTTCTGTAATGAAAGAAGAAAAACGTTTTCACACCGGCGAAAGGTGACGCAGGGAAATGTAAGAATGAATCTGTTTTCCCTCTGCCGACTTCGCTGGCACAGTCGACACTGACGCCCTGATCACAAGCTCAATTTACACACCACTTTTAAATGTACTACCCTCTAATATTCAGAGCGGGAGTTAGCGACAAGTAGCGGAACCCAAATCTCTCTCTTTCGATCTGTCTGGTAGTTCAGTCGGTATAGCGACGGGCTGAACAGCCGGGGTTCGAATCCCGGCAGGAGCAAGATTTTTCTCTTCTCCACAACGTCCGGAGCGGCTCATAT